>NC_091625.1:39997847-40300878 GCF_027580195.1 Bos mutus
TCATTTTAACAGCTAAAGTCCTGTGCTTTTGTGTGCTTCTGACTCACTAGCCCAGGAGGTGGGAGCTCATCAGAGATGACACTAACTGGTTTAATCAGAATCCCACTAACCAGTGCTCCCTCCTCTTTTCTCTGTAGTGCAGAGATTTTCAGCTGTGTTGGAACCTTGTGCCTCTTTTAGAACTCATCTTGACAATGAAAGCCTACAAAACTGGCAGAATATTAGAGTCCCTATTACCTAAAATTTTCACAGTTAGCAGTAGTGAGTCATAATGGACAAGCAAAAAAAAAAAAAAAAAACCACAACAATAAGCCAAAAAACCCTCTGTAGTTACTTGAGCACATTCCACCTCCATCCTCTTATGCTGGCTTAATATATATATATATATATTTCCCTCAAATCCATATTCAGGCTTGTACAGCAAAACTTAGCATTTGATATGTTCATCATTGATTTATTCATTCATCAATTCAGCAGACATTTGTTGAGTATTTGCTCTGAGGAAGATACGGTGTTAGGCACTGGCTGGGATGTCAAACTTGAATTAAATACCCCCACACACTGGTAAACAGCTAGGGAGCAAGAGAACTGTTGTTCTTTAACAGAGTGGACAGATAGGTGGGTAAGCTTCCCCAGGCCCAGGGAGCTTGGGAACAGGAGCACAGGGCATGGGACAATGTGACATTAGACTGTGGTGGGGAAGGTGCCCATGGACTTGTGCACTGCGGTGACCTTAAAGGTGTGGTTGGGGACCTGCATTTTTTAATGAAACACCAAAGGATATGGTATTTGGTTAGAGTGGGCAGAATATCAGATTCAGTTTTAGTAGGTATTGTTTTCTAGTGTGAAAGGCTGTGATTGCATCTCTGAGTTCTGACATAGATGATCTGCTGCTCATAAGAAATGGTTAAATCAGAAACCCAGTGCTCTGTTCTAAAGGAAAGCTCCAGATTCAGCTTTTTATGGCAACCCCCAAACCATATGCCTTCAGGAAGCATGGCTTGCGGTACAAAATTAATATAAGCACCAGTTGCTGTTTTTTTGTTTTTTTAAAGTATATTTTAAAGTCAGCCTATCTATCTATCTATCTAATCATCTACCCATCTAACTGTTTCTAAGAATGACATAAGAACCTACGGCTCTGGAGATTCAGATTTTGCACATTTATTAATAAAACAATAGTTTCTATTATATTTACTGCTACACACACATACACACACAAATTTGGATAAGAGCAACAAAAATACAACTCTTTCCTTGATATTTTACCTTTCAAAATAATGTATTACATTAACATACAATTTGATTATTGAAGTGATTCTTGCCAACGTACCCAAAATTTAAGGGCTCCCTTTGCCAGATTCTGGTTATGAGTTGGCAGAAATGCTATTTAGGCTTTTGGGATACAAAATGAAAGGAAAATAAATTCGATCTCTTCAAGTTAAATTAACTAAAAGGCATTTCAGGAAACACTTTTTTTTTCTTGCAATCTGTTTTCCTTTGTCCAGGTTTAATTCTTTTTATTTGGCTAAAATTACAAGGGGAATTGGAGGGAGAAAAAAACCCTATATTTACCTAAATTAGAGCTTAGCTAGGACTTACTGCTCTCATTGGTTTTGCTTGCAAGTGACTTCACTGAAGCCCTGGACATAAATCTCAACAAGAAAGTTTGAAAAATCAATATTTAATTAGTTTTTAGGAGCTGAATTTTACTGAGTACTCCTAGTTGTTTTCAAAAGTTAATGTCTATAAATGAGATGATTAATAAATGGTTAAAATGGAAAAAAACAAAGAAAGCAAAAACAACACCCAGTGTGGATGTGACTGGTGATGGAGGTAAAGTCCGATGCTATAAAGAACAATAGTGCATCGGAACCTGGAATGTCAGGTCCATGAATCAGGGTAAATTGGAAGTGGCCAAACAGGAGATGGCAAGAGTGAACATCAACATTTTAGGAATCAGTGAACTAAAATGGACTGGAACGTGCAAATTTAATTCAGATGACCATTATTTCTACTACTGTGGGCAAGCATCCCTTAGAAGAAATGGAGTAGCCCTCATAGTCAACAAAAGAGTCCGAAATACAGTACTTGGGTGCAATCTCAAAAAAGACAGAATGATCTCTGTTCATTTCCAAGGCAAACCATTCAATATCACAGAAATCCAAGTCTAAGCCCCAACCAGTAATGCCAAAGAAGCTGAAGTTGAATGGTTCTATGAAGACACACAAGACCTTTCTAGAACTAACACCCCAAAAAGATGTCCTTTTCATCATAGGGGACTGGAATGTAAAAGTAGGAAGCTAAGAGGTACATGGAGTAATAGGCAAATTTGGCTTTGGAGTACAAAAAGAAGCAGGGCAAAGTCTAACAGAGTTTTGCCAAGAGAACGCATTGATCATAGCAAACACCCTCTTCCAACAACACAAGACAAGACTCTACAAATGGACATCATCATATGGTCCTACCAAAATCAGATTGATTATATTCTTTGCAGCCAAAGATGGAGAAGCTCTATACAGTCAGCAAAAACAAGACCGGGAGCTGACTGTGGCTCAGATCATGAACTCCTTATTGCAAAATTCAGACTTAAATTGAAGAAAGTAGGGAAAACCACTAGAACATTCTGGTGTGACTTAAATCAAATCCCTTATGATTATACAGTGGAAGTAACAAATAGATTCAAGTGATTAGATCTGATAGAGTGCCTGAAGAACTATGGATGGAAGTTCATAACATTGTACAGGAGGCAGTGATCAAGACTATCCCCAAGAAAAAGAAATCCAAAAAGGCAAAATGGTTGTCTGAGGAGGCCTTACAAATAGCTGAGAAAAGAAGCTAAAGGCAAAGGAGAAAAGGAAAGATATACCCATTTGAATGCAGAGTTCCAAAGAATAGCAAGGAGAGATGAGAAAGCCATCCTCAGTGATCAATGCAAAGAAATAGAGGAAATCAATAGAATGGGAAAGACTAGAGATCTCTTCAAGAAAATAAGAGATACCAAGGGGACATTTCATGCAAAGATGGGCACAATAAAGGTCAGAAATGGTATGGACCTAACAGAAGCAGAAGATATTAAGAAGAGGTGGCAAGAATACACAGAACTATACAAAAAATATCTTAATGACCCAGATAACCACAATGGTGTGATCACTCATCTAGAGTCAGACATCCTGGAATGCAAAGTCAAATAGGCCTTAGGAAGCATCACTATGAACAAAGCTAGTGGAGGTGATGGAATTCCAGTTGAGCTATTTCAAATCCTGAAAGATGATGCTGTAAAAGTGCTGCACTCAATATGCCAGCAAATTTGGAAAACTCAGCAGTAGCCACAGGACTGGAAAAGGTCAGTTTTCACTCCAATCCCAAAGAAAGACAATGACAAAGAATGTTCAAACTGCCACACAATTGTACTCATCTCACACAATAGCAAAGTAATGCTCAAAAATTCTTTAAGCTAGGCTTCAAAAGTATGTGAACCATGAAATTCCACATATTCAGGCTGGATTTAGAAAAGTCAGAGGAACCAGAGATCAAATTCCCAACATCTGCTGCATCATTGAAAAAGCAAGAGAGTTCCAGAAAAACATCTATTTCTGCTTTATTGACTATGCCAAAGCCTTTGACTGTGTGGATCACAACAAACTGTGGAAAATTCTTCAAGAGATGGGAACACCAGATCACCTGACCTGCCTCGTGAGAAACCTGTATGCAGGTCAAGATGCAACAGATAGAACCAGACATGGAACAACAGACTGGTTCCAAATTGGGAAAGGAGTATATCAAGGCTGTATATTTTCACCCTGCTTGTTTAACTTATATGCAGAGTACATCATGTGAAATGCTTTGCTGGATGAAGCACAAGCTGGAATCAAGATTGCTGGGAGAAATATTAATAACCTCAGATATGTAATTGACACCACCTTTATGGCCGAAAGCGAAGAAGAACTAAAGAGCTTCTTGATGAAAGTGAAAGAGGAGAGTGAAGAAGCTGGCTTACATCCAGTCCCATCACTTCTTGGCAAATAGATTGGGAAACAATGGAAACAATGACAGACTGTATTTTTTGGGGCTCCAAAATCACTGCAGATGGTGACTGCAGCCATGAAATTAAAAGACGCTTGCTTCTTGGAAGAAAAGCAATGACCAACCTGGAGAGCATATTAAAAAGCAGAGACATTACTTTGCTGATAAAGGTCCATCTAGTCAAAGCTATTTTTTTTTTCCAGTAGTCATGTATGGATGTGAGAGTTGGACTATAAAGATAGTTGAGTGCCAAGGAATGGATGCTTTTGAACTGTGGTGTTGGAGAAAACTCTTGAGAGTCCATTGGACTGCAAGGAGATCAAACCAGTCAATCCTATAGGAATCAGTCCTGAATATTCATTGGAAGGACTGATGCTGAAGCTGAAACTCCAATACTTTGGTCGCCTGATGGAAAGAACTTATTCTTTTGAAAAGACCCTGATGCTGGGAAAGATTGAAGGCAGAAGGAGAAGGGAACGACAGGATGAGATGGTTGGATGGCATCAGCAACTCAATGGAAATGAGTTTGAGTAAACTCCGGGAGTTGGTGATGGTCAGGGAGGCCTGGCGTGCTGTGGTCCATGGGGTCACGAAGAGTCAGACATGACTGAGAGACTAAAATGAACTGAAAATGGAAAAACTTCTGTGTTATATGTTTGCACTAGGAGAGAAAAGGGGAACAATAACAGATACTGAATGGAAAAGAATGTTTTTCCAACAGGGATATCTGAACAAGAGGAAGTCTGTGGAAGAAGAAAGTGTTAACTTTAATAGGATAAAAGCCCACTCCCTAAGGGTCATAAAGGAGGAGCAGCTGAGCCTCAATGCCCTGAATCTTGACCATTAATATTTACCTGGCTCTTGGGGGGCCTCTGGATAACGGTACTGTCACCTCTCTGGCCCCTTGTTAGGGGCAAGGTTGGAAGTGCTGCTGTTTTCAGTTGAAAGCTCTAGCTCAAGCATAGCCTCTTCCCTTAATTTGCTAAGGCACGGGTGAGGCCAATCTGGAACGTTTCTGTGGAGCTTTGCAAAAGGCTGCCAGGAAACTCTCAGGACCTCCTGCATAAGAATCACCTGGGAGAGTTTATTAGAGTGCATGTTCACATGCATAAGACTCAAGGATTCTGATTTTATAGATATGGAGTGGGACTCAAAAATTTTTAAGTACTCCCTCATCTTTCAGGATGTAGGTGGCCACACCTTTAGAAATATGGTGGGAAAGGCTAGATATTGTTCAGTTGCTAAGTTGTGTCCAACTCTTTTCAACCTCTTGGCTTGCAGCCTGCCAGGCTCCTCTATCCTTCACTGCCTCCCAGAGTTTACTTAAATTCATATCCATTGAGTCAGCGATGCTATCTAATCATCTCATCCTCTGCTGCCCTCTTCTCCTTTTTCCTTCACTCTTTCCTAGTGTCAGGGTCTTTTCCAATGAGTAGGCTTTTCACCTCAGGTGGCCAAGGTATTGGAACTTCAACTTCAGCATTAGTCCTTCCAATGAATATTCAGGACTGATTTCTTTTAGCATTGACTGGTTTGTTCTCCTTGCTGTACAAGGGATCCTCAAGAATCTTCTCCAGCACCACAATTCATAAGCATCAATTCTTCGGCACTCAGCCTTCTTTATGATCCAATTCTCACATCCATACCTGACTACTGGAAAAAAGACAGCTTTGACTATCTGGACCTTTGCTGGCAAAGTGATGTCTCTTGTGTTTTAACACACTATCTAGGCTTGTAGTAGCTTTCCTTTTAAGGAGCCGAGTCTTTTAATCTCATGGGTGCAATTATCATCTGGAGTGATTTTGGAGCCCAAGAAAATAAAATCTGTCACTCCTTTCACTTCTCCCCCTTCTATTTTGCCATGAAGTGATGGGAGCAGATGTCATGATCTTAGTTTTTTGAATGTTGAATTTCAAGCCAGCCTTTTCACTCTTTCACCTCATCAAGAGGCTCTTTAGTTCCTCTTCACTTTCTGTCATTAGAGTGGTATCATCTGCATATCTGAGGTTGTTGATATTTGTCTTGGCATTCTTGATTCCAGCTTATGATTCATCTAAGCTGGCATTTCACATGATGTCCTTTGCCTATAAGTTAAATAAGCAGAATGACAATATATAGGCTTGTCTTACTCCTTTCCCAGTTTTGAACCAGTCAGTTGTTCTGTGTCCAGTTCTGATTGTTGCTTCTTGACCTGCACACAGGTTTCTCTGGAGACAGGTAAGATGGTCTAGTATCTTTAAGACTTTTCCACAGTTTGTTGTGATCCACACAGTCTAAGGCTTTAGTGTAGTCAATGAAAGAGAAGTAGATGATTTTCTGAAACTCCTTTGCTTTCTCCATGATCCAACAAATTTTGGCAATTTGATTTCTGGTTCCTCTGTCTCATTGAAACCCAGTTTGTACATTGGGAAGTTCTTGGTTCACATACTGCTGAAGCTTTGCTTGAAGGATTTTGAGCATTACCTCGCTAGCATGTGAAATGAACTCAATTGTATGGTAGTTTGAACAGTCTTTGGTATTGCCCTTCTTTGGGATTGAAATGAAAACTGACCTTTTCCAGTCCTGTGGCCACTGCTGAGTTTTCCAAATTTGCTGGCATATTGAGTGCAGCACTCTAACAGCATTATCTTTTAAGATTTGAAATAGCTCAGTTGGAATTTCATCACCTCCACTAGCCTTGTTCATAGTAATGCTTCCTAAGGCCCATTTGACTTCACACTCCAGGATGTCTGACTCTAGGCAAGTTATTGCAACATTGTGGTTATCTGAGTCATTAAGACCTTTCTTGTATAGTTCTTCTGTGTTTTCTTGCCATCTCTTCTTTTTTTGGGGGGGGGGACATGAATACAGTGGGTTTTTTTGTTTTATTGTTTATTAGATAACAATACCCTCAAGCCCTTTATCATCACCATCAAGGCTTAGAAATAATTCCTAAGTAAAGTTGACAAAATCAGAATATTTTAATATATTTCAGTGAAAACAAGCTTGGAGGTCAACTAAAAAGGCCACTGTCAAACAAACACAAGGAAGTTACCTGTCAAATTTTCTCCTGGGGGAAAAAAATACATCAGAATAGGGAAAAAATCGATACACAACAAGAAATGCCCAACAATTAGTCGCTAGAAACATGCAAATTAATTATACTATTTGTCAATCACCAAATGAATACTTGAGACTTGGGATGTTTTAATCCAGAAACTTAAAAAGTAAAAATGTTACATACCTTATTTAACAGCATGAAAAGTAATTTCAATAGTAACAAAAACTAATTGAACTAAGAACAGCTACTCATCTCAGTCAATTAATCTGTGTTTAAAGTTTTCTTTTTTGTTTCTTTTACTATATTCCAGGAGGGACATTTTGGATATTTTATAAATGGCGAGTCAACATAACCAATGTTATTAACACACATGCTACTAGGCTAAAATCTCCGTATCTCAAAAATAAGGTTTGCAAGCATCAGTGGACAAGCCAAAGTTCTTAGACATGGACAGGTGAAGACATGGGCCATCACGATGCTTGATGCTGAGTATGGGATTATGGTCTTGTCACTCAAAAGCAAAAGAAACGCAGCTCTGTACTATCACAAACAGCATGAGTCTCCACTGACAGCGATAAAACTTAAATTCTGCTTCACGATAACAGGAACTTTTTATTTACCACCCAACACACACCGTTATGCTGAAAGGGCAAAGCCCAAGAAAATAGGTTTACAAGATGATTCTTTTAGAATTACATACTTGGATAAAGTAAATGTTATTAAAACCAAATCTTCTGCATATCAATTACATTTCTACATGGTACAATAAAAATCTGTTAATAGTAAGAACCAGAAACTGACAGAAGTACATTTTAAAGTCTAGAAGCAAACACAAATTAGCAAGAAATTAATAAGTTTATCCTGGAATGGAAGGTTTCGGAGGGCAGAAACCATGACTTTTCATTCTGAAAAATCATACAGAGTGAAGTAAGTCAGAAAGAGAAAACCAAATACTGTATATTAAAGCATATATGTGGAATCTAGAAAAATGGTACAGTATGGACACCAAGGAGGTGAAAGAAGAGGTGGAGTGAATTGCGATTGAATCAGATACACTACCATGTATAAAGCAGCTAACTAATGAGAACCTACCGTATAGCACAGGGAATGCTACTCAGTGCTCTGTGGTCTTCTAAAAGGGACGGAAATACAAAACAGAGGGGTAAATGTGTATGTACAGCTGATTCACTTTCCTGTACAGCAGAAACTATACCACACTGCAAAGCAATTATACGCCAATAAAATTTTAAGTTAAAAAAAATCTAAAACAAAACAGTCCATTCTCCACTTCCAAGAGTAAATAAATGCCTGTGCCTGCTTGTTAGGTCACTTCAGTCATGTCCAACTCTTTTGCAACCCCATGGACTACATAGTCCACCAGGATCCTCTGTCCATGGCACCCCCCAGGCAAGAACACTACAGCGGGCAGCCACGCCCTCCTCCATGGGATCATCCCAACCCAGGTGTCAAACTCATGTCTCTCATGTCTCCTACATTGGCAGGTGGGTTCCTCACCACTAGTGCCACCTGGGAAGCCAGTAAATGGCTGTATCCTACTCTATATAATAAAGTACATTCCCACAAAAGTTGACTTTTAATTTTTTTATCTTGGGTGGATTCATTTTTCTATTCTCTGATGTGGCCCAAGTGTCACAAGCTGTGCAGTGCATTGCCCCCAGCATCTCTGACTTTGAAAATCCAGGCAGTTCCTTAGAGCACCATGCAGCCTTGGATCTACAGCAGGTGGGGTCACAGCATAAGCCAAGAAGAGAACCCAAAATCCAGGGCAATTCAGTCGGAGTCAAACACCTATGGGCTTCTCGGGTGGCTCAGTGGATAAAGAATCTGCCGGCGATGCAGGCGACGCAGAAGACACAGGTTTGATCCCTGGCTCGGGAAGATCCCCTGGAGGAGGGCATGGCAACCCACTCCAGCATTCCTGCCTGGAGAATCCCACGGGCAGAGGAACCCGGCGGGCTGCCATCCACAGGATCGCAAAGAGTTGGACATGAGCGAAGCGACAGAGCATGCACACACACGTACAAACGCCCGCACTGACCCCTGCATGTCATGCTCTTCAGTGCTTCAATCTCACGCTGCAGCTAAAAGAGAAGGGTTCCTACTCCCATGACTCTCGAATTGAGGGACTTATAGCCCCAGAGATGGTGAGCCAATTTGGATTTTCTGTACTTTCCCTGAAGACAGACTCTTCTTTCATGGATGCATATTGTGTCCATGTAAGGCAGTGACTCCTTATAGCCATGTTCCTTTCCTGAGGATTGAACCATGATTCCTCTTCTAACTGGATATTAGGTACCTTTAAAATGTTCACCTTCCTTAAAATTTCTGGAACCACATTCTGACAGACTGCAATCCTCTTTCTATAGATGATCCCTGTTGACACATCTTTTCTTTCCTCCACAATTTTTACAGAGATGACATTTTTATCCATGGGGTTTGGATACTTGTCCTGAAGGATCCCGGATGAGCCCCCAAGATGAAAGGTTGTTGTTGAATCACGCGAATACACCGGGATTCTTGGCCCCCGGAGGAGAAGAATTCAATCCGGGGCCAGAGACGAGGCTTGATCGCTCAGAGCTTTTGTGTAGTAAAGTTTTATTAAAGTATAAAGGAGATAGAGAAAGCTTCTGACATAGGCATCAGAAGGGGGCAGAAAGAATACCCCCATCTCTTCTTAATCTAGAAGATTAAGAGAGGCTAGAGTTAGGTGTAAACGGTATTGGGAGGATATGATGAACAAGCAGCTGTTGACATCCCTGTCTTTTGGAGGTTCTCAGGGAGGGTCGGAGAAGGCAATGGCAACCCGCTCCAGTACTCTTGCCTGGAAAATCCCATGGATGGAGGAGCCTGGTAGGCTGCAGTCCATGGGGTTGCTAGGAGTCGCACACGACTGAGTGACTTCACTTTCACTTTTCACTTTCATGCATTGGAGAAGGAAATGGCAACCCACTCCAGTGTTCTTGCCTGGAGAATCCCAGGGACGGGGGAGCCTGGTGGGCTGCCGTCTCTGGGGTCGCACAGAGTCGGACACGACTGAAGCGACTTAGCAGCAGCAGCAGGGAGGGTACATAAAAAGAAACAATAGCAAATGGGATCATCATACCACTTTAATAAAGATACCCCAGGAGGCTACCTTAGAATAAATGGTTCAGGCTTAGGAGATCCAGGCATGCCTTTGGGACTCACCAAACTGCCCTGGGTCTAACTGACTGACTGCAGGAGGTTGGGCATGGAACCGAGTGCCAAAGAAGTTTTAAGGCATCACAACATACCTACTAGTAAGAACAAGCTTGATGAACACTGAGTTTTGACTATTAGATTAGCACCCTCTCCTTTGGATGGGTGGGTAGGGACAAGAAGTGGAAGGCAGTGGCATACTTTCCATTTATTTGTGGGAGAATAGTAAGAAATGAATTCTACAAATTGACATGTTGACAGATCCAGTTAATAAATGTGCTCTCTACTAGTTGCTTGGGAGAAGATTCAATTCCATTTTCTATTATTATTTTTCCTTTGAACAGTGATTGCAGATTGAGAAGTAGAAAAAAACTGGGTTGAGGATGTTGACAAAAATTAGTCAATAGTCAGTCTGAGGAAGAAATTGAAAATTTTATAAGCCAAACTCAGAATTATAAGCTTGGAGATGGTCTCTCAGCTTCTGAGGACTGTTCTGAGTGGGGAGGTTGGTAGATATATGATTTTGACAACAGGGCATGTGCCTGTTGCAAGCACACATCTTGGCAGAAAGTTACTATTAATAGTGAAAAACACATATATTTTAGTTAATGGTTCTAGTGCTTTTCGTAGTATGGGAAGATATAGGAAACTGGATCCAAACATTTTCCCCTGAAAATATCTAACTATCTGAAGGCCTATTCTGCCAGTTTTTCCAGAGCACAGAATGTCTCATTCTGATTTTTGCTCTGAATTCCTTTCAGGGTGTTTTGTAGGTCAGTGACTGCAGTGGCAAATAACTTGATTCTTGTAGAACTATATAATGAATAACATTCTTTATTTTACAGTCCCTTCCCTTTTGGTCTTAATTTTGACCAAGGTTTTGGAGGCATTTCATGGCAAGCTTGTCCCAAGGTACTAGGAATGCTTAGTCCCAAGTCAGTCAAGGATTTCATTGTTAGCCTACTCAATGTGCTATTACTGGACTTGGCCATTAACCTCTGGACCATGTGTCTTACTAGTCCATTATGGTCTAGGAAATGCTTACTTCTTGTTTTATCTAGAGTTACACTATTATAATCTTTGATCTTATAGGACTATATATTTTGTCAAAAGTTTTAAGTTGCCTAATCATCATTACTTTTTTTGGAGGCTCAGTCACACATTTATTAGTACAAGAAATAATAATCTTGTAAAATAGAATACAAGTAATAAAGCTAGTAACATCAATAAAGTCCTACAGACGTATTTAAGCTAACTTCATTGAGGCCCAGAATCTCCCCAGGTTACTTGACCCAGTCTATTCTGCACCAGTTGCTTCTTTAAGGAAAATGATATATTGGCATTGTACATAAAGTTCACCAAAGATGTCTGCACATACAAGGTGAGTGGTGGATCATAAAACTTTATGTTGAAATTTTTATTGCCTTAAAATTTGAATTTTTGTTTCATCAAAAGAAAAGTACAAATAAATATTAGGATTTCACTTTTTAAACTTTTCTATAAAAGCTCCAAATTCTAGCAAGAAGCTCTCTCTCAGTCATTGATAGTGCTAGGATGATTTTGCCAGGTCAGCCCTGCTGCTGCTGCTGCATCGCTTCAGTTGTGTCCGACTCTGTGCAACCCCATAGACGGCAGCCCACCAGGATCCTGTCCCTGGGATTCTCCAGGCAAGAACACTGGAGTGGGTTGCCATTTCCTTCTCCAATGCATGAAAGTGAAAAGTGAAAGTGAAGTCGCTCAGTTGTGTCCCACTCTTAGCGACCCCATGGACTGCAGCCTACCAGGCTTCTCCATCCACGGGATTTTCCAGGCAAGAGTACTGGAGTGGGGTGCCATTGCCTTCTCCAGGCCAACCCTAGATTACAGCAAAAGTAAGGGAGACACTGGCTCCACATAATATGCTGTTTTCAGATTAACATTTTGGAAAATAAATTAAAGAATTTAGCAAGCCTAGAATACCTTCTTAAGAAAGAAATCATTTACCATTATGTTTTCCAATGAGTTAAAGCAACGAAACTCAAAACATCCTTTGCCTCTGGAGTGGTCTGTTGTCTGCGATGTGACAGCAAGAACTGCATGATTCATGGGGCATCATGATGACTATGAGAGTTTTGAGGCATTAGAGGGAAACACTGTTGTTCAGTATGATAAATACCTTGGCCACAGAACTTGTTTTCTTTCGTTCCAACAGCCTCAGCCGTGCATACTGTGCCAGGCTCAAACACAAGGCAGAATTCCTTGTGAAGTATATTTACTTAGTGTGCATTTGAAATTAGAAACTGGCTTCCTTCTGCTTGACTTAGATGCATGTTCCCTTTGGTTTTCTTATCTAATTTTGATGGATGAGTTAAGAGAGGTGCTTTGGCTAGATCAAGAAGAGCCTCCTTCCCATCTGGGGCTCTTGCCCATCCCTGCTGCTGCTGCTGCTGCTGCTAAGTCGCTTCAGTCGTGTCCGACTCTATGCGACCCCATAGACAGCAGCCCACCAGGCTCCCCTGTCCCTGGGATTCTCCAGGCAAGAATACTGGAGTGGGTTGCCATTTCCTTCTCCAATGCATGAAAGTGAAAAGTCGAAGTAAAGTCGCTCAGTCGCGTTCGACTCTTAGTGACCTCATGGACTGCAGCCTACCAGGTTCCTCCGTCCATGGGATTTTCCAGGCAAGAGTACTGGAGTGGGGTGCCATTGCCTTCTCAGGAGCCCATCCCCGCAGGAGGAAGCTTATTGGACCTGTATCACAGACAGTACTATCTTGTTAGTCAGGGCTTGTATTGTTCTCACTTGACCTCTGATCAGTTGTTTACCTTGATTAACACATGCTACCTTTTTGGAACATGTTGGCCTAACCTTGTCTAAGGAGTAAATAATCTTGTGTTCTTCTAAGATCCATGCCCTCAGCCATATCTCACAACTTCTAATAGGAATGCTGTGAGTAACAGACCTCTGTGGTTTGGGAGCACTGTTCTCCACGTCTGGAATGCTTCTTGGTCTCAGCCTCTTATTCAACTTCTGTTCCTCCTCCAAGACTAACACACCCCTGTAGAGCCTTTCCTGGCTTCTTCTCTCTGCCATCCTTGCTCCTGATTTGTTGTCCTCTGTATACTCTGTGCAAAAGGCTATAGTAGTTTTTTTTTTTTTTTTTAATAGCAGTTCTTAACTTCCCTTCAAACCTCCCTCTAATCTCCATGAGGTTACCTATAATCTAGTATTTGAAATTCCTCCAAACATTTTACAGCAATCCTGTGATTCCCTGGGGAGGGGGCGTGGTTATCAGTGGAGAAGGATATAACTCTCCCGTTATGGTTTTCAGTGACCAGGAAAGCAGTAAGTCTCTACCTGCCATCTATCATCCAGTACTTTAAATTATTCACATTGATTTCCAATCCTTACAGATTGAGTGTGATCACATGAGCACAGACAGCCTGGCTACTGACTCCAGCCCTACAAAAAAGCCCTGGCCGGTCTGTCTTGATGACAGGTTTGGCTTAGTTCATCAAATCCGCAATAAGCAGTGCCGCCTCTATTCGTTAGGGTAAGTACATTTTATAGCCAAAAAACAAAAAACGCGCCTGTAGGAAGACAAGGTTTTTTCAGCAATACAAATTATGAATGGTTGCAGGGTTTACCAGGTGCTCTGCTTCTTTCCTGCCATCATTTCAGACTCCTCTGTGTTATGTAACCTTAGCACTTGCAGAGCACCAATGGCCAGGGCCACTGTCTCTCCCATTCTGTTGGTAGTAAATTGACAACTTCCATTTTCAGCCTAATGATGATCTCCTTGGTGAAGACAGTGATTCTCAGCTAGGATTAGAGCATTCTTATGAGAAACAGAAAAATATTAAGAATGCCTCTAGAAAAAAAATAACGGTGAGTATATTAGAAATTTTATACATAATTATGATGAGTGATCCAGGACAAATGGCCTCTGTTGGAATTTTTTTTGTTGTTTTATGTGAATGGTAAATATGTGTATACTTTTAGACTAATAAAAATAAAAAGAGGAAGCGTCTGTGAAAATAACAAGGTTTTGTCAAAATTGGGGGAGATACTGATATTCAGTTGTTCAGGCTGAAAATCACCTAAATGTTCAAATAGATTTGGAGGGCTTGTTGTGAAAGGGTACGTATAAAATAATGAGACTATTTACTCAGTGCATCAGTATTCATATAAACAGTCCTGAAAATTTACAAATTATATATATCTCACAAAAAATAAAAGGCAAGAGAGGGTTATTTTTGTTTGGAATACCCTGTTGTGTTGACTCTAGAAGCTGTGTGGTTAGTTTCTCAGGCAAGATCCCTGGAGTCCTTTACAAAATACTGGGGACCCTCACAAGTGTCATGCTTGTTCCTCACCAATAGGTTTCATCTCCTCTGTAGTTTACATTCAGGCTCATGAGTGACAACTGCTAACCAGATTCTTAGATGATGAGGGTTCAGAGCCAACGTTTGGGTGATACAGAGGCTCACCCAAAGGTGCAAATTCCATAGAGGATCACGATCACTGTCAAACTTTACCAAGCAAGAATTCTTAATTGTAGTCATTGTGGATTTAAAAAACAAACAAACAGAGGTTTCAAATAAGAGTCTCAGGATAATGGAAACATTCTTTTATGGGTTAAATGAAGAGCCATGGTGTGTATCAGTGAGGCGTGGTACACACTTCAGTTCAGTTCAGTCACTCAGCCATGTCCGAATCTTTGTGACCGCGTGAATCACAGCATGCCAGGCCTCCCTGTCCATCACCAGATCCCGGAGTTCACCCAGACTCATGTGCATCGAGTCCGCGATGCCATCCAGCCATCTCATTCTCTATCGTCCCCTTCTCCTCCTGCCCCCAATCCTTCCCAGCATCAGGGTCTTTTCCAATGAGTCAACTCTTTGCATGAGGTGGCCAAAGTATTGGAGTTTCAGCCTCAGCATCAGTCCTTCCAATGAACACTCAGGACTGGTCTCCTTTAGGATGGACTGGTTGGATCTCCTTGCAGTCCAAGGGACTCGCAAGAGTCTGCTCCAACACCACAGTTGAAAAGCATCACTCTTCGGTGCTTAGCTTTCTTCACAGTCCAACTCTCACGTCTATACATGACCAGTGGAAAAACCATAGCCTTGACTAGATGGACCTTTCTTGGCAAAGTAATGTCTCTGCTTTTCAATATGCTATCTAGGTTGGTCATAACTTTCCTTCCAAGGAGTAAGCATCTTTTAATTTCATGGCTGTAATCACCATCTGCAGTGATTTTGGAGCCCCCAAAAAGAAAGTCTGACACTGTTTCCACTGTTTCCCCATCTATTTCCCATGAAGTGATGGGACCAGGTGCCATGATCTTAGTTTTCTGAAAGTTGAGGTTTAAGCCAAATTTTTCACTCTCCTCTTTCACTTTCATCAAGAGGCTTTTTAGTTCCTCTTCACTTTCTGCCATAAGGGTGGTGTCATCTGCATATCTGAGGTTATTGATATTTCTCCTGGCAACCTTGATTCCAGCTTGTGCTTTTTCCAGCCCAGTGTTTCTCATGATGTACTCTGCATATAAGTTAAATAAGCAGGGTGACAATATACAGCCTTGACATACTCCTTTTCCTATTTGGAAGCAGTCTGTTGTTCCATGTCCAGTTCTAACTGTTGCTTCCTGACCTGCATATAGGTTTCTCAAGAGGCAGATCAGGTGGTCCGATATTCCCATCTCCTTCAGAATTTTCCACAGTGTATTGTGATCCACACAGTCAAAGGCTTTGGCATAGTCAATAAAGCAGAAATAGATGATTTTCTGGAACTCTCTTGCTTTTTCGATGACCCAGCAGATGTTGGCAATTTGATTTCTGGTTCCTCTGCCTTTTCTAAAACGAGCTTGAACATCTGGAAGTTCATGGTTCACGTATTGCTGAAGCCTGGCTTGGAGAATTTTGAGCATTACTTTACTAGCATGTGAGATGAGTGCAATTGTGTGGTAGTTTGAGCATTCTTTGGCATTGCCTTTCTTTGGGGTTGGAATGAAAACTGACCTTTTCTAGTCCTGTGGCCACTGCTGAGTTTTCTAAATTTGCTGGCATATTGAGTGCAGCACTTTCACAGCATCATCTTTTAGGATTTGAAATAGCTCAACTGGAATGCCATCACCTCCACTAGCTTTGTTTGTAGTGATGCTTTCTAAGGCCCACTTGACTTCACTTCCAGGATGTCTGGCTGTAGATGAGTGATCACACCATCGTGATTATCTTGGTCGTGAAGATCTTTTTAGTACAGTTCTCCTGTGTGTTCTTGCCACCTCTTCTTAATATCTTCTGCTTCTGTTAGGTCCATACCATTTCTGTCCTTTATTGAGCCCATCTTTGCATGAAATGTTCCCTTGGTATCTCTAATTTTCTTGAAGAGATCTCTAGTCTTTCCCATTCTGTTTTCCTCTATTTCTTTGCATTGATCACTGAGGAAGGCTTTCTTATCTCTCCTTGCTATTCTTTGGAAGTCTGCATTCAGATGCTTATATCTTTCCTTTTCTCCTTTGCTTTTTGCTTCTCTTCTTTTAACTGCTATTTGTAAGGCCTCCCCAGACAGCCATTTTGCTTTTTTGCTTTTCTTTTCCATGGGGATGGTCTTGATCCCTGTCTCCTGTACAATGTCACGGACCTCCGTCCATAGTTCATCAGGCACTCTGTCTATCACATCTAGTCCCTTAAATCTATTTCTCACTTCCACTGTATAATCATAAGGGATTTAATTTAGGTCATACCTGAATGGTCTAGTGGTTTTCCCTACTTTCTTCAATTTAAGTCTGAATTTGGCAATAAGGAGTTCATGATCTGAGCCACAGTCAGCTCCTGGTCTTGTTTTTGCTGACTGTATAGAGCTTCTCCATCTTTGGCTGCAAAGAATATAATCAATCTGATTTCAGTGTTGACCATCTGGTGGTGTCTATGTGTAGAGTCTTCTCTTGTATTGTTGGAAGAGGGTGTTTACTATGACTAGTGCGTTCTCTTGGCAAAACTCTATTAGTCTTTGCCCTGCTTCATTCCATATTCCAAGGCCAAATTTTCCTGTTACTCCAGGAGTTTCTTGACTTCCTACTTTTGCATTCCAGTCCCCTGTAATGAAAAGGACATCTCTTTGGGGTGTTAGTTCTAAAAGGTCTTGTAGGTCTTCATAGAACCGTTCAATTTCAGCTTCTTCAGCGTTACTGGTTGGGGCATAGACTTGGATTACCGTGATAGTGAATGGTTTGCCTTGGAAATGAATAGAGATCATTCTGTCGTTTTTTTTTTTTTTTTAATTTTTTTTTTAAACTTTACATAATTGTATTAGTTTTGCCAAATATCAAAATGAATCCGCCACAGGTATACATGTGTTCCCCATCCTGAACCCTCCTCCCTCCTCCCTCCCCATACCATCCCTCTGGGTCGTCCCAGTGCACTAGCCCCAAGCATCCAGTATCATGCATCGAACCTGGACTTGCATCTCGTTTCATACATGATATTTTACATATTTCAATGCCATTCTCCCAAATCTTCCCACCCTCTCCCTCTCCCATAGAGTCCATAAGACTGTTCTATACATCAGTGTCTCTTTTGCTGTCTCGTACACAGGGTTATTGTTACCATCTTTCTAAATTCCATATATATGTGTTATTATACTGTATTGGTGTTTTTCCTTCTGGCTTACTTCACTCTGTATAATAGGCTCCAGTTTCATCCACCTCATTAGAACTGATTCAAATGTTTTCTTTTTAATGGCTGAGTAATACTCCATTGTGTATATGTACCACAGCTTTCTTATCCATTCATCTGCTGATGGGCATCTAGGTTGCTTCCATGTCCTGTCTATTATAAACAGTGCTGCGATGAACATTGGGGTACACGTGTCTCTTTCCCTTCTGGTTTCCTCAGTGTGTATGCCCAGCAGTGGGATTGCTGGATCATAAGGCAGTTCTATTTCCAGTTTTTTAAGGAATCTCCACACTCTTCTCCATAGTGGCTGTACTAGTTTGCATTCCCACCAACAGTGTAAGAGGGTTCCCTTTTCTCCACACCCTCTCCAGCATTTATTGCTTGTAGACTTTTGGATCGCAGCCATTCTGACTGGTGTGAAATGGTACCTCATAGTGGTTTTGATTTGCATTTCTCTGATAATGAGTGATGTTGAGCATCTTTTCATGTGTTTGTTAGCCCTCTGTATGTATGTATAGCCCTTTGGAGAAATGTCTATTTAGTTCTTTGGCCCATTTTTTGATTGGGTCATTTATTTTTCTGGAGTTGAGCTGCATTCTGACGTTTTTGAGATTGCATCCAAGTACTGCATTTTGGACTCTTTTGTTGACCATGATGGCTACTCCATTTCTTCTAAGGGATTCCTGCCCGCAGTAGTAGATATAATGGTCATCTGAGTGAAATTCACCCATTCCAGTCCATTTTAGTTCGCTGATTCCTAGAATGTCGATGTTCACTCTTGCCAGCTCCTGTTTGACCACTTCCAATTTGCCTTGACTCAGGGACCTAACATTCCAGGTTCCTATGCAATATTGCTCTTTACAGCATCGGACCTTGCTTCTATCACCAGTCACATCCACAACTGGGTGTTGTTTTTGCTTTGGCTCCTTCCCTTCATTCTTTCTGGAGTTATTTCCAGAATATTTTTGGTGGTACACAGTAGGCACAATATATATATTTGCTACATAAACATTGCCTGAGGTAAGAAGACTCAAGAGGGAAGCTGGTTCTGCCGTGAATTAAACTAGGAGGCTAAAGATTAGGAAATGAATTGTTTAGCCAGTTGATTAGAACAGAGCTCTTTTTTTCTTGGAGCCCACCAGCTATGCTGCAAGATTGGAGAAAGAATGGGAAGTTGTGACAGTAGAGTTTATTTTACATCATATTAAAAATGCATGAAAGTAGGTCATAAAAATAATTGCATAGTTCTACATGCAAATTAAAAATCTCAGCTTGGTCCTATTTTCTTGCTCCAAACTGCCTGTATGTTTTGCTTAATATTTTACACCCTGGAATAATTTCATTTAAAGCATATAACTGAGTAAAACGAAACTGGGAAAGCTGTTTTGGGGGAAATTTTTCAAGTTCCTTTTTGCTTTTCTTATATTTCAAAGCCATTAGATAAAGTCGTTCTGGTGTAAAATTTCAGATTATAACATATAAAAGGTAGTTTCTTATTTTCATTTAAATGTTCACTATTCAAAATCAACTTTGTAAAGAGCAGATAGGAACAGTTCAATTCTACTGGGAAAAGAAATGGATTGGTTTTAAGGGCCAACATTTGATTCAAAACCTAACAATGCTTTAATTGAAAACTGGAAGAAAATATTTCTTATGCCCTAAAAAAGAATGCTTTGGATTATGGGTGTTTATGTTGATTGTATTATTACTCAGGATTGAGAATCTTCTCAGGTGACTTGTTTGCTTCAGTTCAGTTCAGTCGCTCAGTCGTGTCTGACTCTTTGCGACCCCATGAATCACAGCACGCCAGGCCTCCCTGTCCATCACCAACTCCTGGAGTTCACTCAAATTCATGTCCATTGAGACGGTGATGCCATCCAGCCATCTCATCCTCTGTCATCCCCTTCTCCTCCTATCCCCAATCCTTCCGGGCATCAGGGTCTTTTCCAATGAGTCAACTCTTTGCATGAGGTGGCCAAAGTATTGGAGTTTCAGCTTTAGCATCGGTCCTTCCAATGAACACTCAGGACTGGTCTCCTTTAGGATGCACTGGTTGGATCTCCTTGCAGTCCAAGGGACTCGCAAGAGTCTTCTCCAACACCACAGTTCAAAAGCATCAATTCTTTGGCACTCAGCTCTCTTCACAGTCCAACTCTCACATCCATACATGACCACTGGAAAAACCATAGCCTTGACTAGACAGACCTTTGTTGGCAAAGTAATGTCTCTGCTTTTCAATATGCTATCTAGGTTGGTCATAACTTTCCTTCCAAGGAGTAAGCATCTTTTAATTTCATGGCTGCAATCACCATCTGCAGTGATTTTGGAGCCCCCAAAAAGAAAGTCTGACACTGTTTCCACTGTTTCCCCATCTATTTCCCATGAAGTGATGGGACCAGGCGCCATGATCTTAGTTTTCTGAATGTTGAGGTTTAAGCCAACTTTTTCACTCTCCTCTTTCACTTTCATCAAGAGGCTTTTTAGTTCCTCTTCACTTTCTGCCATAAGGGTGGTGTCATCTCCATATCTGAGGTTATTGATATTTCTCCCGGCAATCTTGATTCCTGCTTGTGCTTCTTCCAGCCCAGCGTTTCTCATGATGTACTCTGCATATAAGTTAAATAAGCAGGGTGACAATATACAGCCTTGACATACTCCTTTTCCTATTTGGAAGCAGTCTGTTGTTCCATGTCCAGTTCTAACTGTTGCTTCCCGACCTGCATATAGGTTTCTCAAGAGGCAGGTCGGGTGGTCTGATATTCCCATCTCCTTCAGAATTTTCCACAGTGTATTGTGATCCACACAGTCAAAGGCTTTGGCATAGTCAATAAAGCAGAAATAGATGATTTTCTGGAACTCTCTTGCTTTTTCGATGACCCAGCAGATGTTGGCAATTTGATTTCTGGTTCCTCTGCCTTTTCCAAAACCAGCTTGAACATCTGGAAGTTCATGGTTCACGTATTGCTGAAGCCTGGCTTGGAGAATTTTTGAGCATTACTTTACTAGTGTGTGAGATGAGTGCAATTGTGTGGTAGTTTGAGCATTCCTTGGCATTGCCTTTCTTTGGGGTTGGAATGAAAACTGACCTTTTCCAGTCCTGTGGCTACTGCTGAGTTTTCCAAATTTGCTGGCATATTGAGTGCAGCACTTTCACAGCATCATCTTTTAGGATTTGAAATAGCTCAACTGGAATGCCATCACCTCCACTAGCTTTGTTTGTAGTGATGCTTTCTAAGGCCCACTTGACTTCACTTCCAGGATGTCTGGCTGTAGATGAGTGATCACACCATCGTGATTATCTTGGTCGTGAAGATCTTTTTAGTACAGTTCTCCTGTGTGTTCTTGCCACCTCTTCTTAATATCTTCTGCTTCTGTTAGGTCCATACCATTTCTGTCCTTTATTGAGCCCATCTTTGCATGAAATGTTCCCTTGGTATCTCTAATTTTCTTGAAGAGATCTCTAGTCTTTCCCATTCCGTTGTTTTCCTCTATTTCTTTGCATTGATCACTGAGGAAGGCTTTCTTATCTCTCCTTGCTATTCTTTGGAAGTCTGCATTCAGATGCTTATATCTTTCCTTTCTCCTTTGCTTTTTGCTTCTCTTCTTTTAACTGCTATTTGTAAGGCCTCCCCAGACAGCCATTTTGCTTTTTTGCTTTTCTTTTCCATGGGGATGGTCTTGATCCCTGTCTCCTGTACAATGTCACGGACCTCCGTCCATAGTTCATCAGGCACTCTGTCTATCACATCTAGTCCCTTAAATCTATTTCTCACTTCCACTGTATAATCATAAGGGATTTAATTTAGGTCATACCTGAATGGTCTAGTGGTTTTCCCTACTTTCTTCAATTTAAGTCTGAATTTGGCAATAAGGAGTTCATGATCTGAGCCACAGTCAGCTCCTGGTCTTGTTTTTGCTGACTGTATAGAGCTTCTCCATCTTTGGCTGCAAAGAATATAATCAATCTGATTTCAGTGTTGACCATCTGGTGGTGTCTATGTGTAGAGTCTTCTCTTGTATTGTTGGAAGAGGGTGTTTACTATGACTAGTGCGTTCTCTTGGCAAAACTCTATTAGCCTTTGCCCTGCTTCATTCCATATTCCAAGGCCAAATTTTCCTGTTACTCCAGGAGTTTCTTGACTTCCTACTTTTGCATTCCAGTCCCCTGTAATGAAAAGGACATCTTTTTTGGATGTTAGTTCCAAAAAGATATTGTAGGTTTTCATAGAACTGTTCAACTTCAGCTTCTTCAGCATTACTGGTTGGGGCATAGACTTGGATTACCGTGATAGTGAATGGGTTGCCTTGGAAATGAACAGAGATGGGGAAGGCAAATAGCCAACTGACAACATCTCAGTTGATGCTGAGGGAAGAAAGAGACCCAGGCCACAAGTGGTGGTTCTGAAATGAAGCAGAAACATTTGGGAGTGTTGGGAGAATTGTGAGGTAGATGGGCTGGGCAGGAGGCAAGTGGGTCATGGTGCTCCTACATTCAGGCCAAGCTCTAAGCCCCAGGGCTGCAGTAGCAGACCATCCAAGCCACTGCTGTGCTTCACCATTCCTATCTTAACTGAGCGTAATGAATGAAGCTGCAGCTGGAGGTGACCTTCTAGGAGTGTGAGGAAGAAAGAATCTCAGGACATACTGATCAGAAGGCAGAGGCTGAATACCCTTCTCTGATCTGTGTCCTACCTTTCTTCCACCTCCAAGGAATGAAGGAGGTATCACCTCTACATTCTCTCTAATGTCTGAAATTTCTTTACTAGGAATCAAAGCTTTTTATTCTGCAGTTAATGTACAAGAATTTTTCTAGGAGTGTACTCTGAGTCAAGTTCAGTTGAAAATTTAAAGCAGATCCATTTTAGTTTTGAAAAGGGATAGAACAGATAGGGGAGGGCCCTGAAAAGAAAGGTTATGTTATGGAGAAGGGGAAAGAGAAGTTAAGTGAGAAGAGGCTGTGCGGTTGCTTGACTTCAGATGGGGTCTGCCCTGCAAGTCTTCTTGTGTATGAGGTGGATGGGTGATGGTGGGGAGATGGGGTAGAAATGAAGATGGTAGCTAAAGTCAATTAGGAAAAATCACCTTTTAATCCTTTATATCAAAGATTATATTTCGGGGGTAGGAGTGGGAGTAGAGGAGAAAATTTGAGAAGGGATAAATCTTTTTTGCCTCTTCTTTAGTTTTCTGACATGATGTACCATTTGGTTTTAATTGTATTAGTTTTGCCAAATATCAAAATTCTCAGTTCCCATTTGGTTTTGAGACAAGAAAACTTGATATGTGGTTTAGGCAACAAGAGCCAATATCTTAGGCAGAAAATCTGGGGCTTCTGGTTACCCTGAGCCTTTCAAGAGGAATGAATGAGCTCTGGAGCCAAAATTTCTATCTTTTAATAGTTTAATTAACACAGTAAGAGCTCATTTTTTATATGAATGAGGAATTAGAAAATCATGTTCCCAAGGACTCTTTTTAGACAATTTTTTCCCCTAATCATCTTCCCCATGAAATTTTAATGCTATACACTATATCTATTTATGTAACATATATATTATCTATACTTTAAACATATACTTCAAGAATCAATCCCCGCTCCTCGCTTAGGGATGATATCATTCCTGTTAAGAATATATGTTTTAGATGAAATTTTGGCATTTTATGCAAGGTTATTTAATAAAAATAAATAATTATAAAATATTTTTATCCACTATTCATTGTCATTTATGCTTTGGAAAACCTATTACTTTCTCTCTGACAGTGGTAAAAGAATCCTCCTGCAATGCAGGAGATGCGAGTTTGATCCCTGGATTGGGAAGATCCCCTGGAGGAGTGCATGGCAACCCACTCCAATATTCTTGCCTGGAGAAACCCATGGACAGAAGAGCCTGGCATGCCACAGTCCATAGGGTTGCAAAGTCAGACACGACGTGGTGACTGAGCACACACAGTTACTTTCTCTCTAGTAGTTGGCAGTTTACAGATCTAGGTGATTATTTGTCCAGATTGTCTGGTTCCTGCTGGAACGAGGAAAGGATGACTGATACTCCTGGGGAAAATACAAATTGTCTTACTTCTTCCAACCTTTCTGTCTTCAATGATGAGAGTTAAAAACTTTCCCTATATATGGTCTTATTTTTTTTCTTTTTAGTTTATTAAACAGCTTTATATTGAGATATAATTCACATACCACACAATTCATCCATTTAGGGTATGATTCAGTGGTTTCTAGTCACTGCAGTCAATTTTAGAACATTATCATCACCCCAAGAAAGAAAGGCCTGTACTCAGTAGTGGTCACTCCCAATTTCCTCTTACCAACTTCCGTCTTTTCATCTCCCACTTCTAGGCAACCATTAATCTATTTTCTGTCTTTATAGTTTCACCTATTCTGGACATTTCATATAAATGGAAGCATTTAATACGTGGTGTTTTGACTGATTTTTTCATTTAGCATAATACTTTCCAGTTTTATCCATGTTATTACATGTATCTGTACTTCATTCCTTTTTACTGCCAAATAATATTGCACTGTATGGATATAGCACACTTTATTTATTCATTCATTAGCTGATAGACGTTTGGGTTTTTTCCACCTTTTGGCTACTATGAATGATATTGCTATGAATGCTCATGTATGGATTTTTGTGTGTGGACATATGTATTCATATCTCTTGGTTATATACCATTTTATGTTCCCACCAACAGTGTATGAGGGTTCCAATTTCTCCATATTGTCATCAACACTTACTATTATTGGTCTTTTTGTGTATAGCCATCCTAGTAGCTGTGAAATGGTATCTCATTACAGTTTTATTTTGTTTCTCCTACTAGTTAGTGATATTGAGTATCTCTTCATGTGTTTATACTCTGAGTTTCTGCATTTTAGGGAACATAAAGGACAGTTACCCTAATACTCCTAGAAATATTTTTAAAAGAGTAATCAAGGATTTTAAAGTGCCACATACATCCCTTCTGTATAAGGGTATCTGTATCCCATACTGATACCCTTCAGTAGCATCAGAGGGCATGCAATTGCCAGTACTGTAGCTAGTCCAATGGACACTTTTACGCATGTGGGAAAAGGCATCTCCTCCCTCAAGAACTTTTACTACCATCTGTTGGATAATCATTATGATGACTAGGAGTGGTGCCCCCTAGAGTTGTTTAGTGTACAACCCACACAACTACACTTAGGGATCCTGGTTGTTGCTCTCTGAGGAGGGCTAAGATGGTTATTCTGTTATTCTGTTACCTTTGGGTATTTAGCCCTATAATTTGCCCTTTCCTACCTTCCTATTTCTTCAACAAATCCCTCAGATTTGACAACCCTTCTGTGCTGAAGAGTTTGTTGTGGTCTCAAATCTTTATGTCAACATATATAGAATAATATTAATATTTGTTAATATAAGCATGAGTTATATAATTTATTCTCTCCTCCATATAGAGGGATAGGTTACAGTGTTCATGAAGGCTTATATCTTTGAATATATGTATTGACAGCTTACCTGTTTCAAAAATGGCTTGTAGCAGAAATTTCTAGTTGTCCACCAATATTCATTGTTTCATTCTTCTTTGGTAACAGAACCCCAGAGTTTAGCAGGGCACACAGTCACCTTGCCAAAGATTGCGTATTCTAGACTTCCTTGCAGCTGCAAGGGGCCATGTGACTAGCTTTTAGCAATAGGATATGAGTGCAAGTGATAGGAGCAATTTCTAGGCCATGTCACGAGGAGGAAAGGATGTGACTTTCACCTCCCCTTTTACTTTTCCTGATAGCTGGAGTGCAGTTATGTTGGCAGGAACTGGAACAACTATCTTAAACCTTAAGGTAGAAGCCATACCATCATGATCTGTATTTATAATATACACATAAAATATATATTTAAAAAATGTCTGTAAAGAAAAATTTTTCCACAGTGAATTCTCTTTTCAGTTAAATAAGAGCAGAAAATAGTTTCCTTATAGACTAAATACATTTTTGGTATAAATAATAATTTTATTTTAGTTTATTATAGATATTTGTTCAAAAATATTTCTTCTTTACTACTTATGAGTTTCTCCAGATCAAGCATCAGGTTAATTTATCTGTCTCTGGTGTCTAGTGTAGTGTCTTGAACATATAAAGTGTTAAATGTTTGTAAATATACACGAATATCTCAGTGAAATATAGCCCATTCCATGTCACATTGGATATTGGACTGTATATTCTGGCACTTCCAGGCCCTACCTAATAGTTTTCTTTCACTTAGTGCAGCATTTTGTAGGTTTATCTGTCATCATTCATCTATCCCCTCAGCACTAAGGATTCAGAAATAAGCAAGATCGACACAGTCCTTTACTTTATGTAGCTTTATTGTCTGCTGCTGCTGCTGCTGCGTCGCTTCAGTGGTGTCCAACTCTGTGCGACCCCATAGATAGCAACCCACCAGGCTCCGCCGTCCCTGGGATTCTCCAGGCAAGAACGCTGGAGTGGGTTTCCATTTCCTTCTCCAATGCATGAAAGTGAAAAGTGAAAGTGAAGTCGCTCGGTCGTGTCCGACTTTTCATGACCTCGTGGACTGAAGCCTACCAGGCTCCTCCGTCCATGGGATTTTCCAGGCAAGAGTACTGGAGTGGGGTGCCTAGCTGACAATTTTGTAGATCCCCAGGTTCACAAATATTCCTTCCATAATTCTGTGCCCTGCGCTTATTTGCAGTGAGGTAGAGTGTAAAGCGCACATGCTTTGGAACTGCCTGGATTGAATGTGAGTCTTGCCTTTGCCCCTTTTGGGTCACTTTTTGCATCACCTATCTATATCAAATTTGTTCCTGCTTTTGCTTTTTACTCCTGCCACAAACTTGACTAATTTAAACTAAGCGTGAAGAAGTACCATTTTGAATAAAGGAAAATAAGAATTACAGGCATTGATTAAATAAATGTAGTTTATTACTTTCCAATACAGTGCATATTATATATTTAAATTAAGTGGATTTTATTCAGTAAAGGTAGCATAACAAAAAATTTGCAAATTTCAGTAGTTTCATGTTATTTAGTATATCACCCAAAATAGTTCTTCGTCATCTAATAACTAACTTATATATGTATATGTGTACTTATGATATTTCTAATAGAGAATCCTTGTACATGTGTAGAAAATTTCCGGAAGGATACACAAAAAATTGCTAAGTGATTATCTCTGGCAATTGATGGCTAAAATTCTAGTAGTAGGAAACTTTTACTTTTTGTTTTATATATTTATGTACAACTTGAACTTTTTAAAGTGCATTTGTTATTTTTTTTAACTATAAGAAGTGAGTTTAAATTGAAAACATATCAATGTATAATATAATGCTTACTAAAAATTAGTTATACAACTGTGTATGGCTATTCTTAAAATTTTTTGAGGCCTTGATTAAAATATATACATGTTTTACAGTGGAAGATCTTTTCTTGAACTGATATTCTGAAAATTCAAAGAGAAATAAATCATTCACATTTATTTACTCTAGACTTTATCTACAAATTATATTTAATGAGTACTTTTTTGACTAGTGTTTTGATCTCTTAGTAAAACTACCAAACTTCCATTTTTCTGTCGAGTTCCATATTTCCATGAAAACACAAGTTTGCTCACCTAAATTTTGATAAATTCAATTACATGAAAAATCTTTTGGGACAGGTGATTTCTATAACATTCTGATCTATATAGAAACAAATCTGACTACTAAAAAATGCTTTGTAGTATCTCAGTTCAGTTCAGTTCAGTCACTCAGTCGTGTCTGACTCTTTGCGACCCCAAGAATCACAGCACACCAGGCCTCCCTGTCCATCACCAACTCCCGGAGTCTACCCAAACCCATGTGCGTTGAGTCGGTGATGCCATCCAGCCATCTCATCCTCTGTCGTCCCCTTCTTCTCCTGCCCCCAATCCTTCCCAGTATTAGGGTCTTTTCAAATGAGTCAACTCTTCACATGAGGTGGCCAAAGTATTGGAGTTTCAGCTTCAACATCAGTCCTTCCAATGAATACCCAGGTCTAATCTCCTTTAGGATGGACTGGTTGGATCTCCTTGCAATCCAAGGGACTCTCAAGAGTCTTCTCCAGCACCACAGTTCAAAAGTATCATTTCTTCGGCGCTCAGCTTTCTTTACCGTCCAACTCTCACATCCATACATGACCACTGGAAAAACCATAGCCTTGACTAGACGGACCTTTGTTGGCAAAGTAATGTCTCTGCTTTTCAATATGCTATCTAGGTTGGTCATAACTTTCCTTCCAAGGAGTAAGCATCTTTTAATTTCATGGCTGCAATCACCATCTGCACTGATTTTGGAGCACCCAAAAATAAAGTCTGAACTGTTTCCACTGTTTCCCCATCTATTTCCCATGAAGTGATGGGACCAGATGCCATGATCTTAGTTTTCTGAATGTTGAGGTTTAAGCCAACTTTTTCACTCTCCTCTTTCACTTTCATCAAGAGGCTTTTTAGTTCCTCTTCACTTTCTGCCATAAGAGTGGTGTCATCTCCATATCTGAAGTTACTGATATTTCTCCTGGCAGTCTTGATTCCAGCTTGTGCTTCCTCCAGCCCAGCGTTTCTCATGATGTACTCTGCATAGAAGTTAAATAAGCAGGGTGACAATATACAGCCTTGACGTACTCCTTTTCCTATTTGGAACCAGTGTGTTGTTCCATGTCCAGTTCTAACTGTTGCTTCCTGACCTGCATACAGGTTTCTCAAGAGACAGGTCAGATGGTCTGGTATTCCCATCTCTTTAAGAAATTTCCACAGTTTATTGTGATCCACACAGTTGTGGTATCTATTGCTTCCCTAATAGCTCAGTTGGTAAAGAATCTGCCCACAATGCAGGAGACCTTGGTTCAATTCCAGAGTTGGGAAGATCTCCTGGAGAAGGGATAGGCTACCCAATCCAGTATTCTTGAGCTTCCCTTGTGGCTTAGCTAATAAAGAATGTGCCTGCAAGGCAGAAGACCTGGGTTTGATCCCTGAATTAGGAAGATCCCCTGGAGAAGGGTACCCACTCCAGTATTCTGGCCTGGAGAATTCCATCGGACTGTATAGTCAATGGGGTCACAAAGAGTTGGACGTGACTTAGTGACTTTCACTTTTACTATTGCAACTCTTGGATTTACATTTAATGCCAGGTTTGTCAGTTAGCTATTGCTGTGTAACAAGTCGCTCTAAAACTCAGTAGCTTAAAACCATTATTTATTATTGTTTATATGTCTGCAAATCAGTTGAATTTCAATCGATCCAGGTTAGGTTCAGCTGAGAGACTCTACTTCAGGCTGAGATGGCTGAGGGCAGCTCTGTGTTTCATAGAAGGTCAGTGGATTGTCTGGGGCAGCTCTGCTTCTTGTTTTTAGTTTCTTTTCTGAGCCCAGCAAACTATCCAGGGTATGTTTTTTAATCACAATAATGGTACAAGAGAGTAAACTAAAGTGCTCAAAGCCTAGGATCAGGACTAGCATCATGTCCCTTTCTTCTAAAATGCAAGTCACATAGTCAAGCCAAAAAATCCAGGGGCAAGAAAGGACACTCCATCCATGGTGAGCATGGCAGTAGTGTGGATGAAGGGGTGAAGAGTTAGGCCCAGCAAGTCAGCTTGCAACCCCAGATTAGATAATGAACAAACTGGGAAAAAGCTCAGATAGAGACTATGGTGGTCTGAGCTGTGTGGGCTCAGGAGGAGGTTCAATACAGGAAACAGGATCTCTTGGGTAGAAGGAATGGGAGTGTTTGTGAGAAGAGTGCTGAATCTTTTTCTAGCCAAAATTGTCAAGTGAATTAGAGCTGAAGAATAGCAGAAGGCTGATATGACATGGGTCCAATGAGAATGAAGCGATGTAGTGGGAATAAAGCGAAAGAAAGAACAAGGCAAATAGAGTATTAAGAATGTCTAGGTGGAAGATCTCTGTACTGAAGACTTATTTTGGTTAACTAAATTGTCATCTAATGAGCTTATATATTTCCAAATGATAAAATAGTCTAAAATAGTAGAGTCTAAGAGAATGATGCATTTCTGCACTGGGTTCAAGATTGGCCAATGCATTACTGGTACTTGGCGATCTTGGTATCTTTAATCACATCTTTTGGGCACATTTGGGCAGAAAAGTCATACTTACTATTAAAAAAATCATCCTCTCTTGGTTAATTTAATGTTTTTCATTCAAAATAATGATTTAATCAAAGCTATGAATCTTACATCACTAAGTAAGAAATATTTCTCAGTAAATTAGAAATTTGTAAGTATATGAATATTCCACAATGTGTTACCTAACTGGGTGCTTAAGTACAATTAATTCCAAATTTCTTCCCCTCGCTTGAGTGAATTGAGGTGATATACCTCTTTTGCTTCTTGAGTACCAGATTCAGTAGAACCACAGACGTCTGCCTTTTTTCTTTAACTGTGCTATTTAAAATACACCCCATTTCTAAAGAAAGCAGCTGTTGTTTTAATTCAAACTGCATGCACAGCACCATGGCCATCACAAGGAAGACAAATTACCTTGTTAGCAGAATGCACCTCTCCCTAAGGGAACTGATGCTTGGACTTTTTATTTTTGACATATTCTGAGAATATCTTCTGAGACGACTAGATAGTCTTTGTTTCATTGATACTATAGCTTATATCTTTAAAAAAATCAATTTGATATGCTTTTACACGTTTGAACATGTGATTCTCTAGTCTGCATTTGGCACCTAATTTCTCTCTTTTATCCAGAAGCTTTTAGCGTTAATGCTTTTTGTGAAGGAAGGTTTATTGAATGTGTATAACCAGCCATGTTCTAAAATAGGAGAAGGCTTGATATGGCTAAGAAAGTTGGCCTCGGCACTATCGTTTCTGTCAGTTAACACTTTTTGTTCATTATATTTTTTTTGTTACTGATTTCTGTCCTCTTTCTTTCAGCCTAGGAAGTGATGATACCCATTTTGAGGTTGGCATGGCCAGCAATGGATGTGAAGTCCATCGTTTTGATCCTAGTGTTAAATCAGCTCATGTTCTGGAAAGTGAGCGTCTTTGGTTTCACCGTTTGTCCATCGATTGGCGGGACCCCCATCCAGCTGTTGCTGCCCAAAAGCCGTATGGCAACACCAGAAAACTGGGAGCCATTTTGAATGAATTTGGGCATCACAAGGTCAGATGTTTCATTTGATTTCATAGTTAAAGTGAACAAACTCATAAGCTGTTAGCTTGTTTTTTTAATGCAAATCAAGGATTGGATAGTTGAAAGTTCAGTTTTAACCTTATTATTATTTATAGAGTCTGCTCTGTAGATATAATATTTTGGCAAGGATAGAGATATTTAAATTGATTTCAAGGTTTTAGTTGCTGTTGAGTAGTGCTTAAGGTTTTGACCAAGACTCAGCAAGGAGAATAAGAAACTAACTCTGATGGTGGGCTCAAGAGTACCGTTTCCATTTGGCAATTGATTTTAAATTTCCAGACAGAGCAAACTACTTATATCTGCTTCAAATACAAAAAGTAATCAGAGCCAGGTTTATGTTTGATAAGAGATTGCTTGTGTATCATGTTTCTCACTGTTGTAACAATGATTTTGGGTCTCCAGGCTCTTAAAGGTCAGAAGATATGTGTAGCTTTGATTAAAATGTACTTTGTAAAACTGAATGGATATTATGTGTATTGCAACTGATACAATTATATCAAAAGATGTCAAATCTCTATAAATATTGTATTGTGAATGGATAGCAAAAGGAAACTTTATCTTTGAACTGTGTTTTTTGAAAGCAGTTTTTAGTGTAAATGTGACCAACCACATTCTGTACGTAGATGCTAGAGAAATTCTCCTGAGTGTAGTTGTCTTGCATTTGATTGGCAACCCTTCTTGGGCTTAGCCTCCCTTGGCTTATTATCCCCAGAGATGGCATGTAATTTAGGACATGCCAGAATGGGTGTTCCTGAGACACAGTATATATATGGAATTCAATTTTAAACTTGAATTGGCTGCTTGATCTTTAATAAAAAGACTTCCTCTGCATTGTTCTTTTTCCTTCCCTTCCCCCTCTTCTTCAGCCTCCTCTTTTAAAAAAATCCAAAAAACAGAAAAAACTTTCTTTAATTGGACAGCAGGAACTTCTTCAAGAACAACTTCAAAGAATTTTGTGTTCTTTTAACATGTGTTTTGAATTTTGTGTTTGTATTTTGATTTGCCATTGAGAGAAACTAGCATGGTAGTAGTTAGGAGCCTTAATGAAACACATATAGGAGTTTGGGGATAAAAATCTTTGAACAGAACCCAAAGAAGTGAAAGCATTTTTCAGAATATTATTTTGTTTTTGCTGTTTGTTACCTTCATAGATGGTTTTTTTTTTTTTTTTTTTTGGTGGCTGAAGATTATTGCCTTGACCCTTTGACATGTCAACTCTAGATTGTTCAAAGAGCTAACTACTCATTCTTTGCATTCATCTAGGAGTCTTACTGCTCCACCTTCATGCTTTTTATACCCTGGTCCTCCACCCCCATTCTTCAAAGAAAAGACTGAGTGTCTAGAGGTGAAACACAAAGCCATTTTGCTTTTTTTGATAATATTTTAGCCAAAGATTTGGTAAATGTGAGGCTAAAATGAGACTTCAAAAAGTGATCTGTGGATATAATTTATCTATGCCACATATTGTATGAAAAATGTCTACGAGGTAGGCACCTGAATTGTTTCACTCCATGGGAGCTGCAGTGGGCAAACCTTTATGCTGTAGATAAAATATCATGCCTCTTATAACACTGCTTCTCACACAGAAGAAATATTTACAGAGACTCCTAAAAAGGAAAAATGTTTTAAAAGATTTTTTTTATATTCCTAGGGCTATTATTTTTATTGAAAACACTAATAATGACATGTAAAAATTATTAAGGTGGTAATTTTATGTTATGTGCATTTTACCACAAAAAAAAAAAAATGGAGGAAAGAAAACCCCATAAATAATGAAAGTGATCTGGCTCACAATTGCCATGTATGTATTTTCCCCTTAAAAAAAAACATCCCTTGTTGAAAATTTAAAAGATACTGATATTCTTTCATAAAGATTTTTTTTGGGTAAATGCTTTAAAACAAAAACAACAAAATCTAAAGCCATTGGTGAATGATTGCTTCCATTAGGAACATGCTTCTAGGAGCTACGTGGTGCCAGATAAAAGGAAACCTCGGTTCTGGCCTGCAGCAGACAAGGTCGGTTTTCATTTTTCAGCATGTGTACAGACCCTGATAAATAGGATGTATCTCTGGCAGGGAAAACAAATAGGAAAAACACACTAAAAAATGTCAGTGTGTTTGCCTTGCCTCCTTCACTTATTTTTCCTGAAAGTGACTATAGAAACCAAAGGGGTTTTGTTATTTTGTTTTCACTTCATGACTTTAAAATATCTCATATAGTTTTGTGATTTTTCCATTTTAGGCGGTTATTTTTCTTATCTTTAATACCTAGATTCTAGTCACTCAGGCAAAAATGTAGGCAAAAATGAAAGGCGGAGTCTTAAGATGGTGACAGTAAGATGCATATGGCTTTCATACTGCTTTTAAAACTCTCTGGTAATTTTAACTTCAAACCGTAAATCAAAAAACCTTTCTAAAGCATCAAGTGAGAAGCAGCTGCATCAGCAAAACATGTGCATGAGAAGCCCAGTCTGTCAGGGAATAATATCACCTGGATTTAGCATTATTTGGAATGATTAACTGTCTGCTTTTGGCTGAGTGCTTATTGCTGTAACTATGCATCCAAATTTTTCCGGAATGTGATTAGAAATATCGAATCTGAGGTTTCTGCTTATATTAATCATAAGACTTTATTACACAGAGTATCCCTAAATGATCCAGGCTGGTTAATGAGAAATTATTTTCAGTCATAATCATGCTGATAATAATATGAATAACAGGACTGCATTAGAGCTTACCTTTGTAAGACTCATTACTCTAGGTTTGAGGCATGGGTTCTCAAGCAAGTCATTTAACCTTTCTGGCCCTCAATTTGATTGTCAATAAAATGGGGACAATGATACTACCTAAATGGATTGTTTCTGAGAATTAGAGCAGAGAACACAGGGTGAAAACTTCCAGCAGAGTGCCTGGAGTGAATTTGTCATTTGATTGTAAATTGAAATTATTTATTAATAATTTCAGTAAGTTTTTTAATTAATTTATTTTTTATTGAAGGATAATTGCTTTACAGAATTTTGCTGTTTTCTGTCAAACCTCAACATGAATCAGCCATAGGTATACATATATCCCCTCCTTTTTGAACCTCCCTCCCATCTTCCTCCCCATGCCACCCCTCTAATAATTTCAGTAAGTTTTTACTAAATTTTATAGAAGCTTTTTTACCTTTCTTTGTTCCAGGGAAAATATATCAGTGATTTCTCTGGAAATTGCTAACTGCACCTAATGCTAGTTACGAGTTTTTTTTTTTTTTTTTAATGAAATCTTTGTGTGAAATTGAAGGGAATTGGTCCTCCAGATTTGGTCATAGACTATTCTTGTTAACTGACTCAGGGCACCAAACAGCTTTGCTGGTGATTGTATAGAAAGTAAATACTGTGCTGTATGCAAGTGAAAGAAGCTGCTGAGAAGTAATACAGAGCTGATGTAGACCTTGTGGCTGGGGATACCAGTCAGGTGATGAAGCTGGAGCTGGACTTCCTGCCTGTTCAGCCCTGGCAGGTAAGTCCTCCCTTACCCAGGACTCTGTCCCCAAGGTTGTGTGTTGCCTTGGACTCTGAAGGGAATGCCACTTTCTGCTTCCCTGGGCAGAGAGCCTGCCATTAATTACAAAACAACAGTTCTGTTGTGTGGTTGGTGCTGTGTTTAAGAGAATACAAACTTTGAAATTAAACCACAGAAAGATTCCCTTTACTTCTTGCTTATCGAGTTTGCACATATAAGCAATATGTCGATACTCCGCTACCCTGAAATGCTTATTAGGAATACTGTTCCTGCTTTGGTGTTGGAAATGGAAAATGATAGACACTTTCAGGAAAAACATTCCACCATGTGTATATATTATGTCTCTTTTTATTTCTAGAAATCCCTTTTGCCTTAAGTTCTGTTTTGTCTGCTGTTGATTCTGCCATACAAACTTTTTTTGGGGGAGGGGGGTTAGTTTTATATGAAATGCTATTATAGAGTCCTTTATTTTCATATTTTTTAGATACAGTTTTAGTTTGTGTACAGCCTGTTGTTATTGTTTTCCAGTCAGTAAGTCGTGTCTGACTCTTTGTACTGCAGCACGCCAGGCTTCCCTGTCCTTCACGATCTCTAGGAGTTTGCTCAAATTCATGCCCATTGAATCAGTGATGCTGTTTAACCATCTTATCCTCTGCTGTCACCTTCTCCTCTTGCCCTCAGAAGACCAGCATCAGGGTATTTTCCAATGAGTCAGTTCTTCGCGTCAGGTGGCCAAAGTATTGGAGCTTCAGCTTCAGCATCACTCCTTCCAATGAATATTCAGGGTTGATTTCCTTTAGGATTGACTGGTTTGATCTCCTTGCTGTCCAAGGGACTTCAAGAATTTTCTCCAGCACCATAATTTGAAAGCATCACTTATTCGGCGCTCAGTTTTCTTTATGGTCCAGCTCTCACATCCACACCTCTCTACTGGAAAAATCATAGCTTTGATTCTATGGACCTTTGTTGGCAGAGTGATGTCTCTGTTTTTTATTTATTTATTTTTTTAGAATTAAAAAAAATTTTTTTTTAATTTTACAATATTGTATTGGTTTTGCCATGCATCAACATGAATCTGCCCCGAGTGTACACATGTTCCCCATCCTGAACCCCACCCCCCTTCCCTCCCCCTCTGTTTTTTAATATGCTGTCTAGGTTTGTCATAGTTTTCCTTCCAAAGAACATCTTTTAATTTCATGGCCAAGTCATCGCCCACAGTGATTTTGGACCCTAAGAAAATAAAATTTGTCACTGCTTCCACTGTTTCCCCTTCTATTTGCCATAAAGTGATGGAGCCGGATCCCATGATCTTAGTTTTTTGAATATTGAGTTTCAAATCAGCTTTTTCACTCTCCTATTTCACCCTCATCAAACTGCTCTTTAGTTCCTCTTCACTTTCTGCCATTAGAGCGGTATCATCTGCATATCTGAGGTTGTTGATATTTGTCTCGGCAATCTTGATTTCAGCTTGTGATTCATCCATCCCAGCACTTCACGTGATGTACTCTGCATATTGGGATTTCCTGATAGCTCAGCTGGTAAAGAATCCACCTGTAATGCAGGAGACCTGGGTTTGATCCCTGGGTTGGGAAGATCCCCTGGAGAAAGGAATGGCTACCCATTCTAGTATTCTGGCCAGGAGAATTCCATGGACTGTGTAGTCCATGGGGTTGCAGAGTTGGACACGACTGAACAACTTTCACTTTCACTCTGCATGTAAATTCAATAAGCAGGGGGACAAATATACAGCCTTGTCATACTCCTTTCTCAGTTTTGAACTAGTCTGTTGTTCCATGTCCGATTCTAACTGTTGTTCCTTGACCCACACACAGGTTTCTCAGGAGACAGATAAGGTGGTCTGGTATTCCCATCTCTTTAAGAATTTTCCACAATTTGTTGTGATCCACACAGTCAAAGGCTTTAGCATAGTCAGTGAAGCAGAAGTAGATGTTTTTCTGGAATTCTCTTGCTTCTTCTATGATTCAGCGGATGTTGGCAATTTGATCTTTGGTTCCTCTGCCTTTTCTGAAACCAGCTTGTACATCTGGAAGTTCTTAGTTCACATAGTGCTGAAGCTTAGCTTGAAGGATTTTGAGCATAACCTTGCTAGCATATGAAATGAACACAATTGTATAGTAGTTTGAACATCTTTGACATTGTCCTTCTTTGGGATTAGAATGAAAACTGACCTTTTCCAGTCCTCTGGTCACTGCTGAGTTTTCAAAATTTGCTGGCATATTTACTGCAGCATTTTAATAGCATCATGCTTTAGGATTTGAAATAGCTCAGCTGGAATTCCATCACCTCCACTAGCTTTGTTTTAGTAATGCTTCCTAAGTCTCACTTGACTTCACACTCCAGGGTGTCTGTCTCTAGGTGAGTGACCACACCATCATGATTATCTGGGTTGTTAAGTTCTTTTTTGTATAGTTCTACTGTGTATTCTTGCCACCTTTTCTTAATCTCTTCTGCTTCTTCTAGGTCCTGGCCATTTCTGTCTTTTATTGTGCCTATCTTTTCATGAAATTTTCCCTTGATATCTCCAGTTTTCTTGAAGAGATCTCTAGTATTTCACATTCTATTGTTTTCCTCTATTTCTTTGGATTGTTTGCTTAAGAAGGTTTTCTTTTCTCTCTTTACTATTCTCTGGAACTCTGTGTTCATTTGGATATATTTTTCCCTTTCTCCTTTGCCTTTCACTTCTCTTCTTTCCTCAAATATTTTTAAGGCCTCCTCAGACAACCATTTTGCCTTCTTGCATTTTTTTTTCCCTTTGGATGGTTTTGGTCATCGCCTGCTGTATAGTGTTATGAACCACCATCCATAGTTCTTCAGGGACTCTGTCAGATTTAATCCTTTGAATTTATTTGTCACTTCTACTATATAATCATAAGGGATTTGATTTGGTCATAATGGAATGGCCTAGTGGTTTGCCTACTTTCTTCAACTTAAGCCTGAATTTTGCAGTAAGGAGGTGATAATCTGAGCCACAGTCAGCTCCAGGTCTCATTTTTGCTGACTATATAGAGCTTCTTCATTTTTGGCTGCAAGGAATATAATCAATCTGATTTTGGTATTGACCATCTGGTGATGTTTATGTGTAGAGTTGTCTCTTGTGTTATTGGAAGAGCATGTTTTCTATGACCAGTGTGTTCTCTTGACAAAACTCTGTTAGACTTTGCCCTGCTTTATTTTGTACTCTGAGAAGAAACTTCCATGTTACCCAGGTATCTCTTGACTTCCTGCTTTTGCCCTAAACATACTTAAAATTTAGTCAGACTGTTCAACAAAATTAATTTACTCTCTCAATGAAGTAATGTTCCAGTTATTATTTTGGTTGGCTGTTTTTCATCATTTGATTTTGTGTGTATTTTCAAGTTCAGTCTGTTAGCTCATTTTCAGTGGAAAGTTTTTGGTTTGGTTTTGCTTTTTTCTTTACTTTTTTGTTCCACCCTTCTCTGCCTAGTGATTTTACAATAGCCTTCAGGACCCGGTCTTATATGAGCATCTGGGGGCTCCTGCTTCTTCAGTGATAATGGGAATATCCAGTTACTGAATCGTCTGGACCTGGCTCATTTGCTGTTTGTAAGAGTGAGTTTGTCTTCTCTTACTTCCCTAGACCAATGACTAGTTTTAAGCCATAGCCCCAGTTAGTGGTTTTCAGCAGTTTATTTTGGTCTCCTTTCTGAGTCCAGGGAACTCCACTTCAGCCTTTGGCTTGAATCAGTGAATGTGGCTCAGCTGCTTTGTCATGGAAGTACTTTTAGTTTCTGTTCTTTGTAGGAGATGCACCCCAGGACCTCTGCTACCTGCTTTATGGCAGAGCCCAGCATGTCCCGGCTTCAGTCCTGCTTACTGCTCTATGTTCTGGTCCCTGGAGATGTTCACCTTGTTTTTGAGCCCTGCTTTGATCTTTCTGTCCCCTCCCTCCCTTAGCATTCTCTTTTTTGCTTTGTGTTTGGTACAACGGGGAGGGTGTGCATCTTGCCTTCATTTTTTTTTTTTTAACTGATTCACCTTCCTTCCTTAGAATTACCTACAGAAATAGTATCTACCAACTCAATAGTCAACTGTTCCAGTTGTTTTCCTATATACATTAAAAATGCCTTAATAAAAGATTTTGAAATGCTTATTTATATTGCCTCCAATCATATTCTGTACCAATGTTTCTTGTATATTATTATGTATGTGAACCACCTGGAGAATCTAATGAAAAAGTAGATGTTGACTTAGGAGGTTTGGGGTGAGGTCCGAGACTCTGTATTTCTAGGACGCTCCCAGACAATGCTGATCCTGCTGATTAGGGACCATACATTGAGTAGCAATGTCTGCACCACAGTCTGAGAAACACAGGAGCAGAGGGTATTGACAGTAAATGTCATCGCTCGGACCTGAGCCTCTCTGTGCTCTCCGATGTCCTCTCGCTCTAGCCTGAGTCCTTACCCAGGGTGGAGTGAGGCACATCCATCCTCCAGGTCATTTTCTCCCTATGCCAGCCTATTATACCAGCTTTCTGTACTAGACATGCTGTTTTTCTGGGACAAATTTTTTCTCAGGAGAAATTTTTTCTTCTCCTTCATGAAAATGTCACCTGGTCATCTGCTATACCCGTGCAAGGCCCAGACACACCTGAGTCCTAGATGGCTAATGGCGTTAGCCTGCAGGTGGACTTCTGCTTCTCAGGCGTGTGCTCCCATCTAAACTGTGTATCCAAGATACCCTTTGTTGTATATCGCCCCATCCTGACTACCTAGTGAAGTGCTCAGGAAATATATCCTTGTCCACCTGACTTTCTCCCTGGTACCTTTCTAAATAAAACAGGCAGGATATCAAAATTTGAATAATTTTCCTTTTCCTACAACCTACTATGGAATTAATCAGTAGCAGCATGAGCATCCAGAGGCTTTAGTCACTGATATTTCAAAAGAACATTTGGATGGAAAACTGCATGGAAACAAGATATGCTGTGATAAAGGTAGAAGTCCAGGTGATTCTTTTACGGTCCAGAGGAATCTTAGACTTGTTTATAGTCCTTTTATTTCAAAGAGAGATGTGTATCTTTCTGTGTATTTGAAGGCAACTTCATCTTGCAGAATAGCTATTATATTTAATCATGATGGTGCTGTGTTTCTGTGAAATAAGCCAGTGGCAATTTAAGAGTAATGAGTCATTCATGGTACTGAATTGCGATTTGAAATGCAGAGACATCTTTCTTCCTCCATCAATCTGCAGTGGACCCTAAGGACAAGTCGTCCTGAAGATGTGAGTCGAGAACTTTGTGCACTCAATATTGAGGAAACGAGTTTTGGGTTTTTACCATATTTACTCATCTATAATGGTGAGATTTGCTGTGAAACAAAAAGTCTTGACTCTTCTTAATGATTTTCAAACCACTCAGTGAATCCGGATTGAGCTACAGTTTTTGTTTCCTTAGATGTTCTCTCCTTTGGTTTCCCTTGGCCAAAAGCCATGACTGGAAAGATTGTGTGTGAACAGTGCTCTGGAATCTGGAGACCCACTCTCACCTGTGTAACTACAGGTTCTCAGATTTCAGAACACCAGAAAACAAACCAAAAGTAACAGTAACATGCCACAGAGAATCCAGTCTTCTTAAGGGACCTTGACTCAGATGTCAGACCCAGGACCAAGCTCAGAGATTCTGATTTAGCTAGTCTGGCATGGAGCTCAGGAAATCTGTATTTTTAACCAACCCCACCCCATTCTACCCCAGGTGGTATGAAGATCACCGTTTGAGAAGCCTCCATGGATAGAGAGGACTTCAGAAGCTCAGCTTCCATTTGCAAATCGCTCATCCCCTGCTATGCATAGGATGCTTTAAACAGGAAGGGGGTCCAGATCCTGGCCGTCAGCTTTGGGGGCCACTCCCTGGCTCCTCACTAAGTCTCTGTGGCCTCTGTGCCTTAGTCTTCCTTATTGTAGGGTGAGTGGTACAGATCTCTGCCATTTGAGAAGACTGTCCAGCAAATAAACTGATGCTGGTGATAGAGATGAATGAGGGGTATTCTTGGAGCCAGCTTTGGGACTTTATTTTATAGAGCCTTGTGACTGACTCTCGCTCCTTCAAGACTTTCCGAGGGACCTGTTATTATTACCAAAGAGGAAGATTTCACATATGGAGGAAATTAGCCTCCAGAGAGCCGGCATTTGTTTTTCTTTGTTGCTGTGTACCAAGGTTGGCACATTTGTCTGAGAATCTTGCCATTTTGACAACCTTTGGGGAATGAGAGCTAAGTGAATCCTGAGGGAGGCGAGGGAGGCTCTAAGCTCCAGGTGCCCATAAAGGTTTCCTTTTTCATGACTCCTTTCCTAACAGTAGGTCGACAGAGGAATGTTACTACATTTGGCACTATGCAGCTCAGATTCACTAGGTCAGGCAGCTTGGCAAGTTACTTTATGTGTGTTAAAAAATGCTTAATGCCTTTTGACAGTAAGAGAGCCCCAAGAAGTTGCTATCATATTAATGAATCCTCTGAGGGAGAGATTCCTGAACAAATCTGTGAGGTCACACCCAGGTTGGTGATTTCTGCCTCAGGAGCACAGCTATGTCAGCCTCTGAGGTGCCCATGCATAATAAACCACCCATGAAGCTGGCTCCAAGTGCTTGGGGAAAGGTGGTCACGCTTTTAGTTGGAGGTTAGCTGATTTCTTTTTCAGCTGTGAAATATTAGAAAAGGAAATTTTCATTTGCCACTTTTTAGTTAAAAACATAAGGACCTTTTTAAAAAACACAAATTTCCTAGCATGGAGTGGCATTCAACATTTTTGCAATTAAAATGATAATGAAACATTTCTTATAAGAACTTCTCTTTAAAATCAGTGTGATAGGTTCACAGCACAACATTAGAAGGAATTATGTAAAGCAGCCTCTCTGTTCCAAGTTTTATTTTAAGATCTAATTTATTCCAGATTCTGCGGGAAAAAACCATTCATGTGACAAGCCTGCTAACAGATGTCAATTTAGTTTTATAGCACATGCCTGCACTTCAGAGTCAGAAAATGGAGATTATTCTTTTTGCCTCTGTTTATTACATGGCGCAGCTTCATAACATTATGCCCTAGAGGACAGCTGATTAATAACCTAGAGGCAAGCAACTTATCACCTGCTTTCCTCTTCTGCAGTGTTGAGTGTAAGCTTTATTTCATATTACCCTTTTGGATTAAGAGAGGAGCTATAAAAAGCAAAGGTGACAGAAAATGGATTTTTCTATTATAATATCATGTAGGTCAGAAGACAGATTATATTGTAGTGAAGAGAAATAAAAGAAAAAATAAGAATTAATCAACTGAATAGAAGTGAATCTATTTTGTGGTGTTGGTTGATAAAACAAAGTAATTCTATGTGAAAAATGTTATGTCAAAATCAGTCATAGCAAGAACTTTCCACTTCATATATCCAGGGCCCATTTCTCAATATTTACATGGCATAGTAATTATTGGTTTATATGTTACACTTCTCTTCACATTCCCATCTGTCCAGTCCATCCATCCATTTATCCATTCCTCCATCTGTCTATCTAATAAATATTAAGCATCTTCTATATGCAAGGATTTGTGCTTAAATAATAAAAATATAGGGACAAACAAGTCTTTTGTTAATTAAAAATTGTTTAAAATTGTAGTGATGTGCAAGGGATGATGCTGTAAAAGTGCTGCACTCAGTATGTCAGTACATTTGGGAAACTCAGCAGGAGCCATAGGACTGCAAAAGGTCAGTTTTCATTTCAATCCTAAAGAAGGGCAATGCCAAAGAATGTTCAAACCACCATACAATTGCGCTCATTTCACATGCTAGCAAAATTATGCTCAAAATTCTTCAAGCTAGGTTTCAGCCTTCTGTGAACTGAGAACTTCCAGATGTACAAGTGGGGTTTAGAAAAGGCAGAAGAACCAGAGATCAAATTGTCAACATTTACTGGGTCATAGAAAAAGCAAGGGAATTCCAGAAAAAACATCTGTTTCATTGACTATGCTAAAGCCTTTGACTCCGTGGATCACAAAAAACTGTGGAAAATTCTTAACAAGATGAGAATACCAGACCGCTGTACTTGTCTTCTGAGAAACCTGTATGCAGGTCAAGAAGCAACAGTTAGAATTGAACATGGAACAAGAGACTGGTTCCAAATGGGAAAGGAGTACATCAAGGCTATATATTGTCACCCTGCTTATTTAGCTTATATGCAGGATACATCATATGAAACATTGGTCCTGGATGAATCACAAGCTGGAATCAAGATTTCAGGGAGAAATATCAGTAACTTCAGATATGCAGATGATACCACTCTAGTGGCAGAAAGTGAAGAGGAACTAAAGAGCCTTTTGATGAGGATGAGAGGAGAATGAAAAAGCTGGCTTGAAACTCAACATTTAAAAAACGAAGATCATGGCATCTGGTCCCATCACTACTTCATGGCAAATAGAAGAGGGAAAAGTGGAAGCAGTGACAGATTTTGTTTTCTTGGGGTCCAAAAGCACTGTGGACAGTGACTGCAGCCATGAAATTAAAAGACGCTTGCTCCTTGAAAAGAAATCTTTGACAAACCTTGATGGCATGTTAAAAAGCAGAGAGATCATCAGAGAGTCTGTGTAGTCAAAGCTATGGTTTTCCCAGTAGTTATGTATGAATGTGAGAGCTGTACCATAAAGAAAGCTCATGTTTACGAATTGTGGTGCTGGAGAAGACTCTTGTGAGTCCCTTGGACTGCAAGGAGATCAAACCAGTCAATTATAAGGAAGTCAACCCTGACTATTCATTGGAAGGACTGATGCTGAAGCTGAAGTTCCAATACTTTGGCCACCTGAGGTGAAGAGCCAGCTCATTGGAAAAGACCCTGATGTTGGAAAAGATTGAAGGCAAAAAGAAAAGGGGGCAGCAGAGGATGAGATGGCTAGATAACATCACTGACTCAGTGGACACAAACGTGGGCAAGCTCTGAGAGAGAGTGAAGAACAGGGAAGCCTGGCGTGCTGCAGTCTGTGCGGTCACAAAGAGTCAGACATGACTTAGCGACTGAACAACAACAATAGAAAATTTACTATCTTAACTATTTTTAAGTAGTGCTGAGTATGTTCACATTGTTGTGAATCTCTAGAACATTTTCATCTTGCACAACTGAAACTTTACACTCATTAAACACAGATTTCCCTCTTCCCCCAGCCCTTGGCAACCACCATCCCACTTCCTGTTTCAATAAATGTAGCTTTGCTAGGTGCCTCTTATAAATGGAATCATACAGTACTTTTCTTTTTGTGACTGTTTTATTTCACTTAGCATAATGTCCTCAAGCATCATTCATATTGTAGCATGTTTCTTTCTTTTTAAAGCTGAATAATCCTTTCTTTTTAAAGCTGCATAATCCTTTGTATGTATATACACAATTTTATTTGTCCCTTTATCTGTCAGTGGACAACTGAGTTTATTTCACCTCTTGCCTATTGTGAGAATGCTCACAGTGAGTGTGCAAATATCTTTTCAAAATCCCGTCTCTAGTTCTTTTGGCTGTAGACCCAGAAATGGAATTGCTGGATCCTGTGGTAATTCTATTTTTAAATTTTTTTGAGAAACTGCCATACAGTTTTTCATAGTGTCTGCACCATTTTACATTTCCATGAACAAGTATCTTAAGATTTAACACATGTCTAAAAAGACAGAAATATGATCCTGTAATGAGTGCTATAAAGAAGCGCAGTGTTCTATGGGGAGTGTTTAATAGAGAAATCCAATCTAATATGCCATTTATTTTTGTATTCCTGATGCCTACAGGTGGAGCAGGGCATGGCAACCCATTCCAGTATTCTTGCTTGGAGAATCCCATGGACAGAGGAGCCTGGTGGGCTACAGTCCATAGGGTCTCACAGAGTCAGACGTGACTGAAGCAACTTAGCAAGTGTGCATGCGTGCACACACATATTGTCTATAGTGGGAACTCCGTAAGTGGTTAGTGGGTGGGAGAGTAGGCCCTGGAGACCATTGGTGATTAGGCCCTTTTCCTTTGTTTCCTTCCTGCTATTCAGCTGCCCTCTGTTCTATGGGAATGGGAATGGAGGTCAGGGAGAGCATTTGTTAACAGATTACTAGCTTTTTCTTGGCTGCCTCTACTGCTCTTTGGTGAGATTATGGAAAACATTTCCCCAGTAATGTTCTTTTTCTTATTCTATGCATCGTCTAATATTCAGAGATGTTGAGATGTTGCCACCAGATATGTCCCTGCCTTTTCTTTGGGGGAGAAAAAGAAAGCTGCCTGAGGATGTCAGATGAAAATGTAGTGGTGTTTGGGAGTCATGGGGTATTCAGGGAGAAATGTTCTTTCTATTCTTAGAACACTGCCTCTATTCCCTAAAGAATTTTATTCTATAAAGATAGCAAGAGGGCCTCTCACTCATTTTCTCATTCCACTAACATTTTGCTCAATTTTGTGCTATTTATAGATATTTTGAATTGAAATTTCATTCTTGAGATTTTTCAAGGAGATTTCAGATATTTAAGATTATATAGGCATTTATATTTGGAGATAAACTTCTGGTTTTTGGTTTTACAGATGGAATCTGTTTATCTTATCCCTAAACCAATGAAAGACATGGTTAATATTCTGTCCAGTTTTTAATTTTGCTAGCAATTGAGGAAGAGAAAGAAGCTGGCTGCCAAAAGTCTTTGGCACAGCTCTTTCCTTAGAAACTTTGTATTGGTTTTATTGTTTGCTATGGCATCATTCTGATGTACTAGAGAGATCCAGTTAGATATCCAGGGGTGTTCTCCCAGTTGCTCTGATCACAGTATTTACATGGAAAACAACATTGATGACATTTTCTGAATGCTGTTTGAGGGTAGGTGGGAGTTTGGGCCATGTTGCCCTGTGGGGAGGGGTCACTGGCTCTCAAGCCCAAAGGACCCTGATACCAGCCTTTTCTCTTGTTGGTTGTGTGAAAGACACAAGCAAATTAAGCCCTCTGAGCCATGTTTTATTTTTCTGTAAAACGAGGATGATAGTACCTTTTATGTGAGATTGTTCGTATTAATGACAGAAGATCTATGAAGAACTTAGCACACAGTGTCTGGGCAGTTGATCCCCAGATAGGGGCTGTTTATTAAATAGTTACTGGGTTGAATAGATTGGAATTGCTTCCCTAGTGGCTCAGACTGTAAAGAATCTGCCTGCAATGCAGGAGATCTGAGTTTGATCCCTGAGTCGAAAAGAGAAGGAAATAGCAACCCATTCAAGTATTCTTGCCTGCAGAGGAGCATGGCTGGCTACAGTCCATAGGGCTGCAAAGAGTCAGACATGACTAAGCAATTAACAGTTTTTTAGGAGCTGTTTTTTAAATAGTTATTGGGTAGAATTGATTTGAATTATTTTAGGCCAATTTTCAAGTACTTAGAATGGAGTATTATAGCATAGATCATTTGGTATATTCAACAGGCAGGGAACACAGCCCCACCCATCAACAGAAAGTTGGATTAAAGATTTACTGAGCATGGCCCCACCCATTAGAACAAGATCTGAACAAGTTTTCCCCACAGTCAGTCTCTCCCATCAGGAAGCTTCCATAAGCCTCTTATCCTTTTCCATCAGAGAGCAGACAGAATGAAAAGCCCATCACAGAAAACTAATCAAACTGATCACATGGACCATAGCCTTGTCTAACTCAATCAAACTATGAGCCATGCTGTGTAGGGCCACCCAAGATGGACAGGTCATGGTGGAGAGTTCTGACAAAACGTGGTCCACTGGAGAAGGGAATGGCAAACCACTTCACGATTCTTGCCTTGAGAACCCCATGAACAGTATGAAAATGCAAAAAGATATGACTCTGAAAGATGAACTCCCAGGTCGGTAGGGGCCCAATATGCTACTGGAGAAGAGTGGAGAAATAACTCCAAAAAGAATGAAGAGACAGAGCCAAAGCAGAAACAACACCCAGTTGTGGATGTGACTGGTGATAGAAATAAAGTCTGATGCTGTAAAGAACAACAGTGCATAGGAACCTGGAATGTTAGGTCCATGAATCAAGGTAAATTGGAAGTGGTCAAACAGGAGATGGTAAGAGTGAACATTGACATTTTAGGAATCAGTGAATTAAAATGGACTGGAACGGGCAAATTTAACTCAGATGACCATTATATCTATGACTGTGGGCAAGAATCCCTTAGAAGAAATGGAGTAGCCCTCATAGTCAACAAAAGTCCGAAATGCAGTACATGGGTGCAATCTCAAAAAAGACAGAATGATCTCTGTTTGTTTCCAAGGCAAAGCATTCAGTACCACAGTAATCCAAGTCTAAGCCCTAACCAGTAATACTGAAGAAGTTGAAGGTTAACAGTTCTATGAAGACCTACAAGACCTTCTAGAACTAACACACAAAAAGGATGTCCTTTTCATCATAGGGGACTGGAATGCAAAAGTAGAAAGTTAAGAGGTACCTGGAATAACAGGCAAAATTGTCCTTGGAGTACAAAATGAAGCAGAGCAAAGTCTAGCAGAGTTTTGCCAAGAGAACGCACTGGTCATAGCAAACACCCTCTTCCAACAAAACAAGAGAAGATTCCACACATGGACATCACCAGATGGTCAACACCAAAATCAGATTGATTATATTCTTTGCAGCTAAAGATGGAGAAGCTCTATACAGTCAACAAAAACAAGACCAGGAGCTGATTGTGGCTCAGATCATGAGCTCCTTATTGCCAAATTCAGGCTTAAATGGAAGAAAGTAGGGAAAACCACTAGACCATTCAGGTATGACCTAAATTGAATCCCTTATGATTATACAGTGGAAGTGACAAATAGATTCAAGGGATTAGATCTGACAGACAGAGTGCCTGAAGAACTATGGACGGAGGTTCATGATATTGTACATGAGGCAGTGATCAAGACCATCCCCATGAAAAAGAAATGCAAAAAGACTAAATGGTTGTCTGAAGAGGTCTTACAAATAGCTGAGAAAAGAAGAGATGCTAAAGGCAAAGGAGAAAAGGAAAGATATACCCATTTGAATTCAGAGTTCCAAAAAATAGCAAGGAAAGATAAGAAGGCCTTCCTCAGTGATCAGTGCAAAGAAATAGAGGAAAACAACAGAATGGGAAAGACTAGAGATCTCTTCAAGAAAATTAGAAATACCAAGGGAACATTTCATGAAAAGATGGGCTCAATAAAGGACAGAAATGGTATGGACCTAACAGAAGCTTAAGATATTAAGAAGAGGTGGCAAGAACACATAGATCAGATCAGTCTCTCAGTCGTGTCCGACTCTTTGCAACCCCATGAATCACAGCACGCCAGGCCTCCCTGTCCATCACCAACTCCCAGAGTTCACCCACATCCATCGAGTCAGTGATGCCATCCAGCCATCTCATCCTCTGGCGTCCCCTTCTCCTCCTGCCCCCAATCCCTCCCAGCATCAGTCTTTTCCAATGAGTAAACTCTTCACATGAGGTGGCCAAACTACTGGAGTTTCAGCTTTAGCATCATTCCTTCCAAAGAAATCCCAGGGCTGATCTGCTTCAGAATGGACTGGTTGGATCTCCTTGCAGTCCAAGGGACTCTCAAGAGTCTTCTCCAACACCACAGTTCAAAAGCATCGATTCTTCGATGCTCAGCCTTCTTCACAGTCCAACTCTCACATCCATACATGACCACAGGAAAAACCATAGCCTAGACTAGAGGAAACTTTGTTGGCAAAGTAATGTCTCTGCTTTTGAATATGCTATCTAGGTTGGTCATAACTTTCCTTCCAAGAAGTAAGCGTCTTTTAATTTCATGGCTGCAGTCACCATCTGTAGTGATTTTGGAGCCCAGAAAAATAAAGTCTGACACTGTTTCCACTGTTTCCCCATCTATTTCCCGTGAAGTGATGGGACCGGATGCCATGATCTTCGTGTTCTGAATGTTGAGCTTTAAGCCAACTTTTTCACTCTCCACTTTCACTTTCATCAAGAGGCTTTTGAGTTCCTCTTCACTTTCTGCCATAAGGGTGGTGTCATCTGCATATCTGAGGTTATTGATATTTCTCCCGGCAATCTTGATTCCAGCCTGTGTTTCTTCCAGTCCAGCGTTTAGTACAGTTCTTCTGTGTATTCTTGCCATCTCTTCTTAATATCTTCTGCTTCTGTTAGGTCCATACCATTTCTGTCCTTTATTGAGCCCATCTTTTCATGAAATGTTCCCTTGGTATTTCTAATTTTCTTGAAGAGATCTCTAGTCTTTCCCATTCTGTTGTTTTCCTCTATTTCTTTGCATTGATCGCTGAAGAAGGCTTTCTTATCTCTTCTTGCTATTCTTTGGAATTCTGCATTCAGATGTTTATATCTTTCCTTTTCTCCTTTGCTTTTTGCTTCTCTTCTTTTAACTGCTATTTGTAAGGCCTCCCCAGACAGCCATTTTGCTTTTTTGCTTTTCTTTTCCATGGGGATGGTCTTGATCCCTGTCTCCTGTATAATGTCACAAACCTCATTCCATAGTTCATCAGGCACTCTATCTATCAGATCTAGGCCCTTAAATCTATTTCTCACTTCCACTGTATAATCATAAGGGATTTGATTTAGGTCATACCTGAATGGTCTAGTGGTTTTCCCTACTTTCTTCAATTTAAGTCTGAATTTGGCAATAAGGAGTTCACGGTCTGAGCTACAGTCAGCTCCTGGTCTTGTTTTTGCTGACTGTATAGAGCTTTTCCATCTTTGGCTGCAAAGAATATAATCAATCTGATTTTCATGTTGACCATCTCAGAAGAACTATACAAAAAATATCTTAATGACCCAGATAACAATGATGGTGTGATCACTCACCTAGAGCCAGACATCCTGCAATGGGAAGTCAAGTAGGCCTTAGGAAGCATCACTATGAACAAAGCTAGTGGAAGTGATGGAATTCCAGGTGAGCTATTTCAGATCCTAAAGAATGATGCTGTTAAAGTGCTGCACTCAGTATGCCAGCAAATTTGGAAAACTCAGCAGTGGCCACAGGACTGGAAAAGGTCAGTTTTCATTCCAATCCCAAAGAAAGGCAATGTCAAAAAATGTTCAAACTGCTGCACTATTGCACTCATTTCATACATTAGCAAAGTAATGCTCCAAATTCCCTAAGTTAGGCTTCAATAGTATGTGAACTATGAAATTCCAGATGTTCAAGCTGGATTTAGAAAAATCAGAGGAACTAGAGATCAAATCGCTAACATCTGTTGGATCATCGAAAAAGCAAGAGAGTTCCAGAAAAACATCTTTTTCTGCTTTATTGACTATGCCAAAGCCTTTGACTGTGTGGATCACAACAAACTGTGGAAAATTCTTAAAGTGATGGGAATACCAGACCACCTGACCTGCCTCCTGAGAAATCTGTATGCTGGTCTAGAAGAAACAGTTAGAACTAGACATGGAACAACAGACTGGTCCCAAACTGGGAAAGGAGTACATCAAGGCTGTATATTATCACCCAGCTTATTTAACTTATATGCAGAGTACATCATGTGAAGTGCTGGGCTGGATGAAGCACAACCTGGAATCAAGATTGCTGGGAGAAATACATATCATCATGTCATCAGATATGCAGATGACATGACACTTATTTTCAGAAAGACAAGAAGAACTAAAGAACCTCTTGATGAAAGGGAAAGAGGAGAGTGAAAAAGTTGGTTTAAAACTCAACATTCAAAAAGCTAAGATCATGACATCCGGTCCCATCACTTCGTGGCAAATAGATGGGGAAACGATGGAAAGAGTGAGAGATTTTATTTTCTTGGGCTCCAAAATCACTGCAGATGGTGACTGCAGCCATGAAATTAAAAGACATTTGCTCCTTGGAAGAAAAGCTATGACCAACCTGGATAGCATATTCAAAAGCAGAGACATTACTTTGCCGACAAAGTCTGTCTAGTCAAAGCTATGGTTTTTCCAATAGTCATGTATGGATGTGAGAGTTGGACTATGAAGAAAGCTGAGTGCTGAATAATGGATGCTTTTGAACTGTGGTGTTGGAGAAAACTCTTGAGAGTCCATTGGACTACAAGGAGATCAAACCAGTCAATCCTAAAGAAATAAGTTCTGAATATTCATTAGAAGGACTGATGCTGAAGCTGAAACTCCAATACTTTGGCCACCTGATGTGAAGAGGTGACTCATTCATTGGAAAAGACCCTGATGCTGGGAAAGATTGAAGGCAGGAAGTGAAGGGGATGACAGAGGATGAGATTGTTTCGTGGCATCACCGACTGAACAGACAAGAGTTTGAGCAAACTCTGGGAGTCGAGGTCACAAAGAGTTGGACACGACTGAGTGACTGAATGGAACTCAACTGAAGTGGACTGCAAGGAGATCAAACCAGTCAATCTTAATGGAAATCAGTCCTGAATATTCATCGGAAGGACTGATACTGAAATTGAAACTCCAATACTTTGGCCACCTGATGCGAGAGCTGACTCAGAAAAGACCCTGATGCTGGCAAAGATTGAAGACAGGAGGAGAAGGGGACAACAGAGGATGAGATGGTTGGATGGCATCACCAACTCAGTGGACTTGTTTTGAGCAAGCTCCGGGAGTTGGTGATGGACAAGGAATCCTGGTGTGCCGCAGTCTATGGGGTCGCAAAGAGTTGGACACAACTGAGTGACTGAACTGAATTGATTGCTCTCCTGCTTTCCTAGTGATATTGAGGGTATTTCCAATAAGCCAACCATTTACTCCAGAAATTGTTAGAGAGTCAGTATTCTGGATTGGATTTTGGAAGTGTTTAGAACAGCAGCAGTGTAAATCTGATGTCCAGACACCCCTTCAGTGTCCTTGGGATTTGTCTTTCTATGGTGATAGCAATAAATATGAATGGTGTGCATTTCAAATAGTTCACCTGCTTCATGCCCATTAGTAGAAATCTTGTAATTCAGTCATTTTTCCCATGTCCATCTCTTGGGTATAAGCCCCATAAACTTATGAGTATACTGTTGTGGAATCATTTGGGTGGTGAGTATTAATGTCTTCCAATGTATTTTATATAACAACAACTCTTTAATACTTGTGACTATATTTGTCTTTTGACATTTAGATTCCTCTAGGTTGATCTTATGGCAACCCACTCCAGTGTTCTTGCCTGGAGAATCCCAGGAATGGGGGAGCCTGGTGGGCTGCCGTCTATGGGGTCACACCGAGTCAGAAATGACTGAAGTGACTTAGCAGCAGCAGGTTGATCTTTCTCTCTCTCAAACCCTCTGTTAGGTAATTTTGACTCCTTTTTGGAGACATATCAAGTATAACACCTTGTTGGGTGAACTAAGTTCTAAGGAATATTCTTAACAACTAAATTTTCTAACTAAATAAAAGAGGTTCTGTTTCCTACCCCTGTCTTTATTGTTCTTCTGCTGTGCTAGGAACACAGGGGAATACTTAATACTGTATTAAGTATAAACAGGTCATCTGCTGTGCAAGCTCTCAATTCAGTTTTCTACTTCTTCATTTTCCACCACTTTTCTATGAATACTCTATGCTCAAATATAACTAGTCAATTTCATTTCCAAGTTATCAAAACTACCTCATCCCATGTAGCTTCAGTCACAATTCCTTTTATCATTAATATTTTCTCTGTATCTGAACAAATCAAAATTTCACTCATCTTTCAAGACCTATTTCAAATGCTGTCTCATTTCCAAAGCTTTTCTAAAAACTATTTGTTTTAGTGTTTTTTAATTATGGAGATGACATATGTTCATTATAGAAAATCTAGATTACAGAGAGTACAGAAAGTAAAAGAATGAAAATTAAAATCACCTTTCATTTTACCTCTAAGATATATACATATAGTCATTTTTTTCATATTATTCTCCCTATTGTATATGTATTTTAATAAAATTAACCTGGCATCATACTCTATGTCTGCATCTCTATTCCGGCCTTGAAAATAGATTCATCAGCACCATTTTTCTAGATTCCACATATATGTGTTAATATATGATATTTTATTTTCTCTTTCTGATTTACTTTGTGTAACAAGCTCTAGGTTTGTCCACCTCAGTTCAAGTGACCCAGAGTCATTCCTTTTTATGGCTGATTAATATTCCATTGTACATACACCACAACCTCTTTATCCATTCTTCTGTCAGTGACACAGCAGGGGAAGAAGAGGGTGGGGTGAACTGAGAGAGTAACATCGAAATACATACTTTACCGTGTGTGAAATAGACAGCTAGTGGGAAGTTGCTGTATAATACAGGGAACTCAACTCAACCTGGTGCTCTGTGATGACCTAGAGGGGTGGGAGGAGGGTAGGGTGGGAGGGAGGAGGAAATACATGTGCACTCATGGCTGATTTACATTGTTGAATGGCAGAAACTAGCAACACTGTAAAGCAACTATCTTCCAATTAAGCACATAAAAATGCATGAGAAAAAAAATGGAATTACGCTGTGTATGCTATTTTGTAATCTGCTCTTTCATTATTGACTTTATTTTTTTAGGGTAGTTTTAGGTTCATAATAAAATTGGGCATAGGGTACAGAGATTTCGGTATGCTCCCTGCCTCCATACATGCATAACCTCCCGCGTTATCCACACCCCCCACCAGAGTGGTCCATGGTTTGTAATTCAGTCTTGGTGTTGGGCAAACATAATGACATGTATCATTATTATGGTATCATACATAGTATTTCCACTCCCCTAAAAATCCTGTTTCCATCTATTCATCTCTCCCATTGCCCTCTCACCCCTAACTTCTGGCAATCACTGATTTTTTTATTGCCTCCATAGTGTTGCCTTTTCCAAGATGTCATACAGTTGGAATCATACAGTATGTAGTCTTTTCAGATTGACTTCTTTCACTTGGTAATATGCACTTAAGTTTCCTTCATGTCTTTTCATGCCTTGATAACTCATTTTTTTGGTGTTGAATAATATCCCATCATCTGCATGTATCACAGTTTATCTATTCACCTATTGAAGGATATCTTGATTGCTTCCAAGTTTTGGCAATTATAAGTGCAGCTGCTATAAGTATCCATCTGCTGGTTTTTGTGTGGAGACAAGTTTTCAACTCTTTTGTATCTTATAAAAGAATATGTTTAGTAGTGTATGAAACTGCAAAACTGTCTTCTAAAGGGGCTGTGAAAGTCATTCCGTCGTGTCCGACTCTTTTCGACCCCATGGACTATAGTCCATGGAATTCTCCAGGCCAGAATAAAGAGGCTGTACTATACCATTATATATTCCTACTAGCAATGAATGAGAATTCCTGTTGCTCCACACCTTCGACATCATTTAATGGTATCAGTGTTCCAAATTTTGGTCATTCTAATAGGTGCATAGTGGTATCTGATTGTTTTTTTTTTATTGTTGTTTTAATTTGCATTTCCCTGATGAGTGACATATGATGGGGAATATCTTTTCATATGCTCATTTGCCATATGTGAATCTTCTTTGGTGAAGTATGTATTATGGTCTTTGTCTCATTTTTAATCTGGTTGTTTGTTTTCTTATTGTTGAATTCAAAGAGTTCTTTATTTTTGGATGTGTCCTTTGCAGATATTTTTCCCAGTCTGTCACTTATCTCTCTTCTCTTGACATTTTCTTTCACAGAACGGAAGGTTTTAGTTTTAATGAAGTGCAGCTTATCAATTATTTCTTTCATGAATCATGCCTCTAGTGTTTTATCTAAGAAGTCATTCTTACATTCAAGGTTATCTAGATGTTCTTGTATGTTACCTCCTAGGAGTTTAATAGTTTTGTATCTTACATTTAGGTCTGTTATCCATTTTGAATTTATTTTTGTAAAGAGTGTAAGGTCTAGATTCAGGTTTTTGGTTTTGTTTGTTTGTTTGTTTGTTTTTGCAGGAGATGTCAAATTGTTCTCATACCATTTGTGGAAAAACTATTTTTCCCCAATTCTGTCCTTTGCTCCTTTGTTAAAGATCAGTTGACTATATTTATGGGGGTCCATTTCTAGACTCAACATTCTGTTTCATTTATCTATTTGTCTATACTTTTGTCAACACCACACTGTCTTGATTGTCATAGCTTTATGTGCTGTGCTGTGCTAAGTCACTGCAGTCATGTCCAATTCTGTGCAAATGTATGGACTGAAGCCCACCAGGCTCTTCTGTTCATGGGATTCTCTAGGCAAGAATACTGCAGTGGTTTCCCGTACTCTCCTCTAGGGAATCTTCCTGACCCAGGGATCAAACTCACATCTCTAATGTCTCCCTGCGTTGGCAGGTGGTTTCTTTACCACTAGGGCCACCTGGGAAGCCCCCACCATAGCTTTATAGAAAGTCTTAAAGTCAGTTAGTGTTCATCATCCAACTTTGTTCTTCTCAGTCAATATTACATTGGTGATTCTGGATTTTTTTCTTCTCCATTTAAACTTAAGGATCAATTTATTGACAAAATAAATTGCTGGGGTTTTGGTTAGGGTTACACTGAATCTATAGATCAAATAGGGAAGAACTGACACCTTGAAACTGTTGAGTCTTCTAAGCCAGGAACATGGAATATCTCTCCATTTATTTAGCTCTTACTGGATGTTGCTCATCAGAGTTTTGTGGCTTTCCTCATTTAGATCTTATACATATTTTGTTGGATTTGTATTTAAGTATTTCATTTTGGGAGATGCTAACATAAGTGGTATCGTGTTTTAAATTTCAAATTCCACTGTTCATTGCTGGTATATAGTCTTATTCACTGGACCACCAGGGAAGTCCTTATAATTCCTTCTATATATTGTTGGGTTTGATTTGCCAGTCTATGAGCAATTATGATTTTATCTGGCAGAATATCTGTGGAGCTAGAATGGGTATAACCAATGGGTGACCAATTTATGACTTCATAAATATTGAGTGACTAGTTTTCATCATGTGTATGTTTAGTGACAATTTTAATACCTCATGTATATTTAATGTTTAGTGACAGTTTTAATACCTCACGTATATTTAATGTTTAGTGACAATTTTAGTGTTTACTCAGCATTTCTATCCCTTCCTATGTTCAACACATCTGTATATTTTATTTATGCCTAATGATCCCTGGATCGGGAAGATCCCCTGGAGAAAGAAATGGCAACCCATGCCAGTATTCTTGCCTGGAAAATTCCACGGACAGTGGAACCTGTCGGGCTACAGTCCATAGAGTCACAGAGTCGGACACTACTGAGTGATTAAGCACACACAATGTCTCATAAGTTACTTATCTGTACTTAGCACATATTACAAATTCACCTAAGCCATTTGACTTCTCATTTTCTGTAGCAGAATTGAAATTCTCAAATAAAACAACAAATGCACATTACTAATTTAAAGTTTAAAATTGATAAAATTGTGTTGATTAATTTTTTTGGTCCACTTTAGCACTTAAGTGTTCAAACATCCCCATTCAGTGTTCCACAGGAGCCTGAGACAGTCATTAATAAGCCATAGAATTAATAATAAAAAATTGAGGGAGCATAGTGAGGTATTTCACAATTCTATAAAATCATTCTGAACTTCACTCTTGTGGCACTGAAATTATTCAATAGTTTTAAAAGACAGAACTGGGTATATGCACTTATCTTAGGACCCTCCGTGGAAATTGTTTTTGTTTTTTAAAAGCAAGATTTCTTATATGAATTTATTCTCTTATCAATCAAATCCTTTAAAATTAATCTGCAGAAAAAATTATTTTGGCATATTTTTAAACCCCGTTGTGCCCAAGACAGTACTTTCTGACAAGTAGGAATTTTTTTCCTGTGGTTAGATTCTGTTTAATTGAGACCTTGCTATTCAGCTAATGACTATCATTTCAGATACGGTTGTACTAGAAGGTCTGTGTTTGAGGTACAAATTCTCTGGCTTTAGGTACAGGACAATAAGGATCGTAAAATTTCATAGAAAATTGAAGTTGCTGAATCACAGTCACTCCCTCCTTTAGCCATTGGTCTCAGTTTCTTACCTAATCTAGGTTTTGTCGTGAAAGTGAAAGTATTAGTCACTAAATTGTGTCCAACTCTCTGCAACCCCATGGACTGTAGCCCACCAAGTTCCTCTGTCCATGGGATTCTCCAGGCAAAATTACTGGAGTGGGTAGTCATTTCCTTCTCCAGGGGATCTTCCCAACCCAGGGATCGAATCTTGGCCTCCTGCATTGCCTGTGGATTCTTTACCATCTGAGCCACCAGGAAAGCTATAATATAGGTTTTAATACAAGCTATTTCAAAGAGGAAAGTAAGGAGATAAAGTTTAACCTCATCTAGTTTTCTTGTAAAAATTGATATGTGGAGAGGCCAAAAGCATGAGCAAGGGACGCAAACAGAAGGAATATTCTACCCACTGGAGGTTCTACTCTCAGAATGTCCTTTTTTCATTTAATAGACAGGGAACCAGAAATGAAGGACCCAGCACACTCGGTGAAATAATTACTTAGGGCTCATAGAGTTACAGGCAGTAGAGGGGCAGGGATTTGGCCAGCAGTGTGATTTTTACATAAAACAAACATGTGCTCATGTCATGGATAGCACTTTCAGTAAGCTGGCATGGCAGTTTACCCAAACTTTTCTCTCTCATGGTTGGGTCTACGACAGACAAAAATTGAAGAACTCCATGTACAGAAAACCAATTATCGTTCTTTTTGCTTCTCACACATTATTATTAAGGATATTCTTTTATTAATGCTTAGGGGAATGTCAGAATAATTTTGAATGGTTTAGTTCAGACTAGATTATTCCAGTTTATGTCATTTGACATGCTCAGATAAGTGTATTTAATTAAGGCAAATTCACTTATTTTTAAGAAGACTCCATATTCAGTAATCAAAATGAAGATATTATGGATAAGAAAATCTCCTATCCAAGTAGAAGAATGTTAGTGTATTGGAACAGCAAGATATATTATAGGAACTTTAGTTTTCTATAACATTTCCTGACAAAGATTCCTGAACTGTAACTTAAAATCGACTTTTTGAGGGAATTTTCCATTTAGAGTGGATTTAAAAATCATAGGTATGATATAGGGTAGCAGTTTCCAAGAAATTATTGAATAGCAAAGAATAAATGAATCCTGTTCCCTAGGCAACCACATGGAGGGGTATAACATCCCTCACGCTCCTGAAATGAAGTTTAAAGTTGCTACTATTTTGGGTTTTGGCTTCCTCTGAAAATGGCTTTTATGCCTTGAAATTTTTTTTTATATAATGAAGTTTGAGCCTGTTCCAACTCTTCTCTCTGTAACATTAGGCTTGTATATAACAGCCTCTCTATCCTTTGATCTCAGCATGTGTGACTATAAGAGGAATGGCCACCCTGGAAATCAGATCAAATTGGGGGATGGAAACTCGTACCATGAGAAGTGAGGGTAGAGCAGAGTCATTTCTAACCATTCAGCAGGCTTTCATAATTTCAGGAAGAAAAGTGCTCTGGGGTTTTCTGATTCACACAATCTTTTATGGCTTTTTTTTTTTTTTTTTTTAAGCTAATATGTTATAGGACGCTCAGCTTTTTTTAGGAAAAAAACATTTTAATGTTGAGATGGGTGCATTTCTTATTTTTTCAATAGGTTTTTTGTGTGAGTGCCCAGTGCTGTCTATTTGGGCATTTTATCTCCTATGTGAGTCTCCCAATGTTGACATCCTTTCTCATCTGTCACTCTTTTCTCAACCCTTGTCCTCCTTGCTCTCCTGCCCTAAATCAGTTTGTTTTTTAATGACTGCTTTTCACCATACCAAAAGTGTATATACTGAGTGATTGTGATCTTCTGAGCACTGACCCTCTAGGGAAGGTACACTGCGAAATCGCATATAAGCCTGGTATGGGCAACATTTTAGAAATGGGAGGTCTGGTTGCTGACACCATCTCTTCCATCTGGTGGGGCTGGTGGGGTCTAGTGACCCAGAAAGTCCAAGGGACTTCAGGAATGCCTTCCAATAAAAAATACCTCCTCAGTATTCTGCTAGTTAGATTCACTTGAGTTAATTAGCTAATCTTTTAAAAAGGCCTCTCTCTCTGTAAGACTGAGCCTATTCTTGTCCAAAGATCAACTTCTTAAATCATATAATCTTATTTGTTTCTCAAGTAGGTGGCTCATAATTCTTGACTGAGGGAGTGGAAGTTGGCCCAGATGGAAAAGTAGGAAATTTTTGTTTCTGGTTTGGTGAATGTTCTGTAGCAAAGAGCTTTGTCCAGCCTGAGGGCATTTGAAAGTGAATGCTGTGGGTGTGAAGTTAGAGGAGGTGAGAGAGGAAAGCAGGAGGAGGGCAGGAAGGAGAAATACTTAGGTATAGATTTCCTTCTTTGTCATTTCGATTGAGGCTGTAGACGTGCCCATCAGAAATTTCTTAGCATGCTTTCCTTGTGCAAGGCGGCCATATGTTGTTAATGCTTGTTATGTGCTAAGCACTCTGAAATATTTCGTATTCCATGCCACAGACAAAGAAAGCCTGGATTTTTGTTGTTGTAGTTTACTTTTGTTGGATACTATTGAACACTTTTTAGGTATTCACTAAACCCTTTTCGAGGCTTTCCTGTAAATCAGGAAATGAATTAGCAATGATGAGCAGCAATGATGAGGGTCCTTGCCCTTCATTGTCTCTATGGGGAGACAAACATTTGTGCAAAAATTATCTAGAAATATGCTAAGATCTAATGCAAGAGAAGCAGAAGAGAGAAGCATAGCTCCTTTTTGTTGGGGGGTCAGGGAGATATCAGCTCCAGGTACATGGAATACAGGGTTTCCCTGGTGGCTCAGCAGTAAAGAATCTACCTGCAATGCAGGAGCCACAAGAGACTCAGGTTTGATTCCTGGGTCAGGAAGATCCCTTGGAGGAGGGCATGGCAACCTACTCCAGTATTCTTGCCTGGAGAATCCCATGAATAGAGGAACCTGGCAGACTATAGCCCACAGGGTCACAAAGAGTCAGACACGACTGAAGCAACTTAGCACACACACATGCAGGGAGATCACAGAAGAGATGATATCTTAGCTGGCTCTTGGAAGTTGAATGGGGAGTTGTCAGAGGCAGGAGGGAGGGAAAATAATATTTGCAAGGATGGAGACTTGAGAAGGAGAATCGTGAATTGCAAAAAGGTAAAAAATTCAGCAGAGCTGGCACAAAAGGTGATCTGCGGAGAGAAGGAGGATGTGAGGCATAAAAAGGAAGTTAGGTCCAGGCTGTGAGGGACCTAGTGAGCCCTATAAAGAAGGCTGGATTTCATTTTATAGGTATAGGGAGCCAGCAGAGGCCCTGAAACAGGGGACTTAAATAATTAAGTTTTAAGTTAGGCAGATAATTCTGGAAACATTGTGGAAGGTGGACAGTTCAAGGCTGTGATCTCTTGAGAGCAACCATAATTAGAAATATTAGGCAAGCAAGTATTAAAAAGATTGATAAGAGTCAGTGCTGGTGAAGGTAACATCAGTCAGCCTTGGCATTTTAGCAATAGCTATCATACCTATCAGTCTCTACCAAAACTTAAAATGTGGGCAGGAATAAGGAACTTTTACTTTTTGTTTTATACATTTCTGTCCCAGCTGCATTTTTAACAACCATTCTAATAAAACAAAATTTTTTTTTTAAAAAGTCAAATCCCACTGCACTAAAATAAAGCCACAGCACAAAACATTTTGAAACTCTATTTAATAATTCATTTTAAAAGAAATATTCATTACTAAAACATTTTAAAGTTGCTCTGGGGCTTGCTATAAACAAATTTGAACTAGGTTTTTGTCTATGAAGAAAAGAGAAATAAGTCACATTACCCAGAAATAATGAAAGCTGGTTTTGCATTATCAACAATTTCTTATTTTCCTCCAGGGATCTGACTAATCCATATTATAGATAACTCAAAATAAATATTTGATATTTAGCTATGAAATGTGTACTTATAACTGCTTTTGAATGTGAGTTTTAAAATTACCCCATAGATAACTGAGAACTGACTTCAAAAAATATACAAACTTTATAGATTTTTTTTTTTACAATAAACTATGGTCTCTCTTTTCTTGATCCTTCCCTGTAATTTTTTTTTTCAATTTCAAAAGTATCTGGGTGACAACTTCTAGCATATAGATCAAGAAGCTCACAATTGATATATTAATAGTTCATCATTCTCAGTTTTTTAAAACAACAAATTAAGGATATATGCTCTTAACTAAAGACTTTAAGAAGCTGTTTTCATCATGAATTTATTAAACAGCCAGTCACTAAGGAACTCAACTGAATTTGGTGATGCACTTCAAAAGAACCAAGATGGTACTACTCTACCTCCCCTTATGAGAAATAAGACAATTAGACTACCTTTGTCTCCATTTAAGCATGTATGGAAAATACTGGTATGAGGATCACTAATAACTGAAGGAATTTGAACTTGCTAAGTAAAATGTTTTTGTAAGAGTTTTGGTTTTCCAGCAAGTTTACATGTTATTACTACATTATTCAGAGAAGTAGCCAGTAGGCTGTCATTCTGTTAACATGATTCAGATCTATCCTTGATGCCTGAAATATATCTGCCTGAAACCACCCACTCTCTGAAATATAGAGCATCCATTTTAGGGAAGTTGTTCATGATTACAGGTTAACAACAGACCGGCCGCCAAGCTCTGCAAGTGGTGTACACACGTTAGGTAAATGGCACCCTTTCTTTTGTTTCTATTGAAAAAATTCCATCTGGAAAGCTCCTCCAGCTCTGAAAACACTGCATTGCCTCATGGCTGAAAAAAGACGAATAAGAGGATAGAGAATCCTAGGAACTTCGTTTTTGAAAAGTATAAAAACAGCCACCACTGAAATCAGGCAAGATGATGAAGTCCCTTGTTGACAGCCCAAAAAACTTTGATGATTACTTCCACTCTGTCTGTGCTGGGTCAATACACAGGCTTAAAAAAATCTATTATATGTATTGATTTCTTTGATTCAGTTGGAAGTGTATAGATTTGGATGATTTTCAAAGATGATCATCTATCAAATGTCCCACATGTCTATTGATAGCAAACAAAGTATTAAAGGCATCTTTTCACTTTAACTACTGGACAGCCATTCTACTGTTTTTCTTGTTGTGTGACTGAGAAATAAGAAAAGATTTTAGGGCTGTTAGAAAGGAGAAATCTCAAGTAGAAGTCCTCTACAAGGCACATGGCAGTTGGAGGATTAAGCTGAGTCTCCTCTCTCTCCTCCTTCTCCTTCACATCCTCTTCTTTTGCCTCCTCCTTGTCAAATAAGTGAGGCTCTCACACACTTTTATCTTGATAAAAGTTTAAATGACTCCTCCACTCCTCTGTATGTGCTGTGTCTCTTCCTTTCTTTTGAATTTGCAATCTTTCCTGCTTGTGTAATTCAGAGATTGCCTGATGTAATCAGTAGACATTATAAAACATGAAAAAATACAGATTTCTTACTAAACTCATATTAGCATGAAAAGATAATGACAATTCTTTTTTTTCAGTAAGGTCAGCTCTCATCACATAACTCTGTGGAGGGTCAACTGAATGGGTGCATCTTCACTTCTATGGCGCAAAAAGTCTCAAGACAGCCCAGTGAATTATGCCTAAGAAAAGTCTGGGCTATTTACAGATGTCTCTAGAATGTTCCAGTCAAACTGTTGAAATGACCTTTGCCTGAAAAAAAGGGGCTCCATACATGAGGATTAAGCAGATGGTCTTTTATTTTTTTTTCTAACTTCTAATTATTTTATTTCCAATGAAAGGCACAGGTGTCAAAGTCTTAAGGACTGTGGGCCTTTATTTAGTGCTCTAAATCTTGTTTTTATCTTTTTTTTTTTAATTTTTTATTCCTTTATTTCTCATGTGTTCCCCATCCTGAACCCTCCTCCCTCCCCATACCATCCCTCTGGGTCGTCCCAGTGCACCAGCCCCAAGCATCCAGCATCGTGCATTGAACCTGGACTGGCATCTCGTTTCATACATGACATTTCACATGTTTCAATGCCATTCTCCCAAATCTTCCCACCCTCTGCCTCTCCCACAGAGTCCATAAGCCTGTTCTATACATCAGTGTCTCTTTTGCTGTCTCGTATACAAGGTTATCGTTACCATCTTTCTAAATTCCATATATATGCGTTAGTATACTGTATTGGTGTTTTTCCTTCTGGCTTACTTCACTCTGTATAATAGGCTCCAGTTTCATCCACCTCATTAGGACTGATTCAAATGTATTCTTTTTAATGGCTGAGTAATACTCCATTGTGTATATGTACCATAGCTTTCTTATCCATTCATCTGCTGACGGACATCTAGGTTGCTTCCATGTCCTGGCTATTACAAACAGTGCTGCGATGAACATTGGGGTACACGTGTCTCTTTCCCTTCTGGTTTCCTCAGTGTGTATGCCCAGCAGTGGGATTGCTGGATCATAAGGCAGTTCTATTTCCAGTTTTTTAAGGAATCTCCACACTGTTCTCCATAGTGGCTGCACCAGTCCGCATTCCCACCAACAGTGTAAGAGGGTTCCCTTTTCTCCACACCCTCTCCAGCATTTATTATTTGTAGACTTTTGGATCGCAGCCATTCTGACTGGTGTGAAATGGTACCTCATAGTGGTTTTGATTTGCATTTCTCTGATAATGAGTGATGTTGAGCATCTTTTCATGTGTTTGTTAGCCATCTGTATGTCTTCTTTGGAGAAATGTCTATTTAGATCTTTGGCCCATTTTTTGATTGGGTCATTTATTTTTCTGGAGTTGAGCTGTAGGAGTTGCTTGTATATTTTTGAGATTAGTTGTTTGTTGGTTGCTTCATTTGCTATTATTTTCTCCCATTCTGAAGGCTGTCTTTTCACCTTGCTTATAGTTTCCTTTGATGTGCAGAAGCTTTTAAGTTTAATTAGGTCCCATTTGTTTATTTTTGCTTTTATTTCCAATATTCTGGGAGGTGGGTCATAGAGGATCCTGCTGTGATGTATGTCAGAGAGTGTTTTGCCTATGTTCTCCTCTAGGAGTTTTATAGTTTCTGGTCTTACGTTGAGATCTTTAATCCATTTTGAGTTTATTTTTGTATATGGTGTTAGAAAGTGTTCTAGTTTCATTCTTTTACAAGTGGTTGACCAGAAAGGAACTAGAAAAGGAAGAAATGAAGAACCCTAGGGTTAGTAGAAGGAAAGAAATCTTAAAAATTAGAGCAGAAATAAATGCAAAAGAAACAAAAGAGACCATAGCAAAAATCAACAAAGCCAAAAGCTGGTTCTTTGAAAGGATAAATAAAATTGATAAACCATTAGCCAGACTCATCAAGAAACAAAGGGAAAAAAATCAAATCAATAAAATTAGAAACGAAAATGGAGAGATCACAACAGACAACACAGAAATACAAAGGATCATAAGAGACTATTATCAACAATTATATGCCAATAAAATGGACAACGAGGAAGAAATAGACAAATTCTTAGAAAAGTACAACTTTCCAAAACTCGACCAGGAAGAAATAGAAAACCTTAACAGACCCATCACAAGCACGGAAATTGAAACTGTAATCAAAAATCTTCCAGCAAGCAGATGGTCTTTTAAAGCAAAACAAAAACAAAAACTCCCCATTAGAAACAAATTTCAGAATTATATATACTGTTTGATCTCAATTCTTTTCTCAGAAATATAACCAAAAAGTGTATAGTTAATTCCACCTCAGACTGGGTTTTTGAACAATTTTTTCTTCTTTATATCTTTCTGTACTTCCCCAATTTTTAACAATTGAATGTCTTATTTTTATAAACACAAACAAACAGCATCCCAAATTATTGTCCTCTAGACAATGGAGAGGCTTGAGGTAGATGGAATATCATATATTTGTTTCTTGGCATATTAGGGTTCAAATTTTTTTTTTTTTGGACAATTTAACATGTGACATGGTATTGGCTGTAGACCTGGCCCTTTTGATCAGACCTGAACCTGAAATTAAGAATTAAAGGGAATTCACAACCCTTCTTTGGTGTGGAGGGGAAGAATTAATGGGAGGAAATCCCTCTTCAGCAGGAGCAGCAGTCTAGTGGCTGTTGTTTCAGTCTCCACAAATGCAAATGGTGGTTTTCTTCTTATTATGTATTTATATTAATTTGTATAGAACATTATAAAACATGAAGTGGCAAAGAAAATGCCCTAGCCCTAAGTTATGCCTTTTGGTCTTGCAAAAGTTATGAAATGAATATAATGACACTGTTACTATTCTAGAAAAATACATGGAACAAAGGGAAGAGGGCACTAGTTCTAGTGATAAAATAAGCTGAGACTGCTAAAATGTGGGTGCTTTGGCTAAAGGCAGGCCTAATTGCTGTCTTTGGTGGCTCAGACAGTAAAGAATCCACCTACACTGTAGGAGACTTGAGTTCGATCCCTGGGTTGGGAAGATCCCCTGGAGAAGGAAATAGCTACCCACTCCAGTATTCTTTCCTGGAGATTTCCATGGACAGAGGAGCCTGGTGGGCTATAGTTCATGGGGTTGCAAAGAGTCAGACATGACTGAGCAACTAACACTTTCACTTCACCCCCAAGAATGGCAGCAGGGGGACCATGCACATGCTGGGAGCTCAACAAAGACGTATTAGATTAATAAGCACTCCATATGTGGTTTCCTCCTATCTGTCATTTTTGCAAGTTCAGTTCAGTTCAGTCGCTCAGTCGTGTCTGACTCTTTGTGACCCCATGGACTGCAGCATGCCAGGCTTCCTTGTCCTTCACCAACTCCCAGAGCTTGCTCAAACTCAAGTCCATCAAGTCTGTGATGCCATCCAACCATCTCATCCTCTGTCATCCCCTTCTCCTCCTGCCTTCATTCTTTCTCAGCATCAGGGTCTTTTCCATTGAGTCAGTTCTTCCATTCAGGTGTCCAAAGGATTGGAACTTCAGCTTCAGCATCAGTCCTTCGAATGAATATTCAGGACTGATTTCCTTTAGGATTGAATGGTTAGATCTCCTTGCAGTCCAAGGGACTCTCAAGAGTCTTCTCCAACACCATAGTTCAAAAGCATCAATTCTTTCAAAAGCTCAGCTTTCTTTATGGTCCAGTTCTCACATCCATACATGACTACTGGAAGAACCATAGCCTTGACTAGACGGATGTTAGCAGAGTAATGTCTCTGCTTTTTAATATGCTATGTAGGTTGGTCATAGCTTTTCTTCCAAGGAGCAAGCATCTTTTAATTTCATGGCTGGAGTCACCATCTGCAGTGATTTTGGAGCCCAAGAAAATAAAGTCTGTCACTGTTTCCATTGTTTCCCCATCTATTTGCCATGAAGTGATGGGACCAGATGCCATGATCTTAGTTTTCTGAATGTTGAATTTTAAGCCAACGTTTTCACTCTCCTCTTTCACTTTCTTCAAGAGGCTCTTTAGTTCTTTGCTTTCTGCCATAAGGGTGGTGTCATCTGGATATCTGTGGTTATTGATATTTCTCCCAGCAATCTTGATTCCAGCTTGTGCTTCATCCGGTCTGGCATTTTGCATGATGTACTCTGCAGATAAGCTAAACAAACAGAGTGACAATATGGAGCCTTGATGTACTGCTTTCCCTGTTTAGAACCAATCTGTTGTTCCATGTCTAGTCCTAACTATTGCTTCTTGACCTGAATACAGATTTCTCAGGAGGCAGGTAAGGTGGTCTGGTATTCCCATCCCTTTAACAATTTTCCAGTTTGTTGTGATCGACAAGTCAAGGGTTTTGGCATAGTCAATGAAGTTGAAGTAGATGTTTTTCTGGAATTTTCTTGCTTTTTCTATGAACCAGTGAATGTTGGCAATTTGATCTCTGGTTCCTCTACCTTTTCTAAATCCAGCTTGTACATCTGGAAGTTCTCTGTTCAAGTACTGTTGAAGCCTGGCTTGGAGAATTTTGAGCATTACTTTGCTAGCATGTGAGATGAATGCAGCTGTGCAGTAGTTTGAACATTCTCTGGGATTGGGATGAAAACTGACCTTTTCCAGTCCTGTGGCCACTGCTGAGTTTTCCAAATTTGCTAGCATATTGAGTGCAGCACTTCCAGAGCATCATCTCTTAGGATTTGAAATAGCTCGGCTGGAATGGCATCACCTCCACTAGCTTTGTTCATAGTGGTGCTTCCTAAGGCCTACTTGACTTCCCATTGCAGGATGTCTGGCTCTAGGTGAGTGATCACACCATCGTTGTTATCTGGGTCATTAAGATATTTTTTGTATAGTTCTTCTGTGTGTTCTTGCCACCTCTTCTTAATATCTTAAGCTTCTGTTAGGTCCATACCATTTCTGTCCTTTATTGAGCCCATCTTTGCATGAAATGTTCCCTTGGTGTTTCTAATTTTCTTGAAGAGATCTCTAGTCTTTCCCATTCTGTTGTTTTCCTCTATTTCTTTGCACTGATCACTGAGGAAAGCCTTCTTATCTCTCCTTGCTATTTTTTGGAACTCTGAATTCAAACGGGTATATCTTTCCTTTTCTCCTTTGCCTTAAGCTTCTCTTCTTTTCTCAGCTATTTTGTAAGACCTCCTCAGACAACCATTTAGTCTTTTTGCATTTCTTTTTCTTGGGGATGATCTTGATCACTGCCTCATGTACAGTGTCATGAACCTCCATCCATAGCTCTTCAGACACTCTGTCTATCAGATCTAATCCCTTGAATCTGTTTGTCACTTCCACTGTATAATCATAAGGGATTTGATTTAGGTCATACCTGAATGTTCTAGTGGTTTTCCCTACTTTCTTCAGTTTAAGCCTGAATTTGGCAACAAGGAGTTCCTGATCTGAGCCACAGTCAGCTCCTGGTCTTGTTTTTGCTGACTGTATAGAGTTTCTCCATCTTTGGCTGCCGAGAATATAATCAATCTGATTTTGATATTGATCATCTAAAGATGTCCATGCGTAGAGTCATCTCTTGTGTGGTTGGAAGAGGGTGTTTGCTATGACCAGTGACTCTATATGACTCTATAACAGAGTGTCTTGGGAAAACTCTGTTAGCCCTTGCCTTGCTTCATTTTGTACTCCAAGGCCAAATTTGCCTGTTACTCCAGGTCTTTTTGCAAAGGGAAGTGTAAATCTCTCTCCACAGTATCATATTTAGTGCTTGGTTTCCTTAATATTGTGAGGGTATAAGAATATGGTGTTACGAAAGCCTTTTTTTGATGAGAGACCCAGTTAGATTCCTGATTCCACCACTTACTAGCTATGTGCCTTGGGTTTAACTTCTCTGAGTCTTGGAACTCAAATTTCTATGGAAACTGCTTGGATTTGGTTTTAGCTTTACCCCTTACAAATTGTGTGGCCTACCTACATCTCAGTTTTCCCATCTGTAACGTGAAGATAATCAAATGCTTATTTCATTTGTGTTGGGGATGAGTTGGGGGCATTGCATGAGAAGCGCTTAGCATGCTGCTTGGGTGGACACATAGTAAGTATTTAATTAAAGTTGGCTATTACTTTTTTTGTTACCAATAGATATAAGATAGAAATCTGTGTTTTGAGGGATGGCACATCTAAGGCAAATGTTACGGGCTTTTAAATAATATCCAGTGAGAACCAATGAATGGTTATTTCTACATTGTTGTCTTAACATTTTCCCTAAGATGAAGCTTCAGATGCAATCTGTATCTGAATATCTAGCAGATTTCTTTGGGTATTTTAGGGGTAATTTCCATATGTGATGGTCGGCACTGATATTTCTATGTATAAAGTTTTTTTCTCCCCTCATTGTAATTGCTACATAAATTTAGCAGGAAGTTAAAAACTGATACTGCTTGAATTTTTTTCTTATAAGTTTTTAAAAAACCTTTTCATTTTTTCCTTTATTTTCTGGCTTTTAGCTATACATGTATTTATAGTTTGTTATCACTTAATCCTCTCTTTTCACTTGAGTTGAGAACTGTACATATATCTTGATTATAAGGAGAAGTGATTTTTACCTAATTCTGTATTTGCAATTTCGTATTCTTTTTTTAAAGATGGTCCTCAAATAAAACAAGCTTCAAGCTTCACAAAACCTGATATACCCTAATTATGTTACACTTGTTTTGCAGATGAAAGACTTGACACATTCAACTTGAAACTGCCTAAAGTGAATGTTATTATGGGAACATTATAAGACTAAAGATACTTTATTTTCTTGTTCCACTTGTTGTTCAGTCACTCACTCATGTCTGACTCTTTGTAAGCCCATGGACTGCAGCACGCGAGGTTTCCCTGTCCTTCACCATCTCCTGAAGTTTGTTCAAACTCCTGTCCATTGAGTCGGTGATGCCATCCAACTGTCTCATCCTCTGTTGTTCCCTTCTCCTGCCTTCAGTCTTTCCCAGCATCAGGGTCTTTTCCAATGAGTCAGTTCTTCGTATCAGGTGGCCAAAATATTGGAGCTTCAGCTTCAGTATCAGTCCTTCCAATGAATATTCAGGACTGATTTCCTTTAGGATGGACTGGTTTTATCTCCTTGCAGTCCAAGAGACTCAAGAGTCTTCTCCAACATCACAGTTCAAAAGCATAAAATCTTTATCTTCTTGTTCTACTTCAGGCCTGACTAAATTTTGCTTTCCTTCTTCAAGGAAAAACATCTGTTCTTTCAGTAAAAACATACAGATGTGTAGAATTCATTGAATGGTCAAAATAAGTCAGTATCTGGCTTCTTATGCATATACTACACTTTCAAATGTATAGAATAGATAAAGAAGAGTACTAACTTCATTAACATGATGCCTCAAGCCTAGATTTTTTAAGGCTAAAGGAACTGATCAGGTGTGATTTTTGCAGATCTGTTTTGTTAATGCATTGTAAATTTCTGGGTTGAGAGAGGAAGGGAGAGTGCAGTGTAGTGGTCATGAGAATTCTGAAAGGAGAGGAATTGCCATGGTTTTGGAGTATAGGAGGAGGAAATAAGAAGGAAATAGGTAGGGGATCTACAGGAAGAGTGGCAATTCCAGAATTAGAAAATTGCTTACTAACTCAGTAAGTGATGAATAAGTTAACTTCTAACAGGCATGGGTTGCTGGGCTGTTTCACTGCCACTAAGTACGTCTTCACAGAAGACTTCATCTCTAAGTAAAATTTCCACAGGGGCAACAACAGCTAAGAATACCATAATAGGTTGAATATATTTAAAATTAGGTTAATTTACATGTGAAAAAAATTATATTGGTTTAAACAGTAGGAAAATTGTCTTCCTCTCACATAAGAGAATTCTAGAGGTAGGTAGTACAAGTCTTGTATAGAGACTCCATAGTCCTCAGGTATCGAAACTTCATCCAGTTCTTCTTTCTTCTCAGGGTGTAAGCCTTCTCCTCATGGTCCAGTATTGCTGCTGCAGCTCCAGCCATCACATACTCCAGGCAAAGGGACAGAGGAAACACTAAGTACAGCCTTTTCCTTAAAGGGAACTTACTGGAACTCCCACATGACACTTTTACTTTTATCTCTTTGGTCAGATTTTAGACACACAGCCAAAAGAGAGATGAAGAAATATAGTCTTTTATCTGGGCAGCAATGTGATCAACTGGAAATGATGGTTTTGTTATTGAGAAAGAAGAATGAATAGTTATGTGGGCAAGTGATATCTCTGCCATGCTATAGTTCCCTTTAAATTAAACAATAGTATATGTTGCTATTTTTCTCTACTAAGAGGAAAGCATTTTATGGGATATGAATTTGTATTAATGTTCTTAGTGGTGAGCTGGTATTGATCAGAAGCAAATTTAGAAAACGCCAGATTGTGCTATTCCGGGTACTTCTGGTGCAGAGTGATTCTTGGCAGAGAGAGATCTTGAGAGAAGAAAGGAATCATGCTTTGTTCTCAAATATTGTAGCAGTCATTAAATAAAACACTTCACTAGTCCTTAAGTCTCAAGGAAAATGAAGCTTAGAGTTGTAGACTTGTCTCAAAGCTGTATTAATGTTTGATGAATGTTAATGGGGATGTGTGTGTGTGTGTATGTATATTGTATAGGTGTATCTAAGACTCAGAGCAGAGAGTGATGTTTGAGATGTAGAATATCTGCCACTGATGAATTAATTTGTGATCTTGGACAAATCACTAGGCTTCAGTTTTCCTTGTCTAGAAAATGAGAAAGTTGGACCAAATGTTCACATATAGCTACTAGCTCTAATCTTCCAGAACCTGGATCCTCGGAGGTCCCTTTAACTGTTTGTCCATTCACCTATTCATCCACCTCTCTATGTATTCATTTTTTCAGCCATCCACCCATCATCTATTTTTGATAATGCCTGGTAGTGAACTAGAAGCTAAGGGTTCAAAAATAAATAAGTTCCCTGGTGGTCCAGTGACTAAGACTCTGTGCTCCCAGTACAGGAGACCTGGGTTTGAGCTCTAGTCAGGGAACTAGATCGCATATGCTACAACTAAGAGTTTGCATGCCACAGCTAAAGATCCTACAAGTTGCAACAAAGATCTAAATGCCGCAACTAAGACCCAGTACAGCCAAATAAATAAATAAGTATTTTAAAAATATACAAACTAAAGATTATAAAAAATAAGTTAATGGCTTCATGCAGCTTAGTGTTCAGTCTAGGGCATAAGAATTCTACCTATTTTGCCCATTGTCAGATGGAAATGTAGTTGAAACTATTTTCAATTTCACCTGCCAATGTGCTGTATAGAGATGATTCTTAACTATCATGTTTGAAATATCTCTGTATATTTCCTGTACAAACCTTTAATTCTATCCCTGAGTTATCTCCCCAAACATAACTGCTACGGTGCAGACAAGGCACATTTTAATGTTAGATTAAACATAATAATGTTAACTGAGGGGAGGGGTGTGAAGGGATTATGGACTACATTAAGAATTGGTAAAATTAATAGCTAACACCAAAGGAGCACATACTCTGTGTTAGGTGCTGTGCATGGTGAGTTATGTACATTTCTCCTTTAATCTCAAGAAAGCCCTGTAGTAGAAAGCCTGTTGTTTTCCTCTGATCCATGGGATAAGGCAACTGGCCTCAGAGGCAAGGTCCCAGGAACTTCAATTTTCATAGAAAAGTGCTCATGGGCATAAACACACATTTTTTTGTACACAGTTTCAAGGAGTTACAAGCCTCACCAACACCTTGATGATATGTTTAGGAATCCCTGAGCTAACTGTATGCTAATTAAGGAAACAACTGGTGTTGGGGAAACAACTGGTGTTGGGAAAACAACATATACCTTCTCAGGCCAAAGATTACCAGCGTGTAGATACTTTCTGCATGTGCTTATGAGGTCAGTTCAGTTCAGCCGCTCAGTCGTGTCCGACTCTTCACGACCCCATGGACTGCAGCACGCCAGGCCTCCCTGACCATCACCAACACCATTACTCAAACTCATGTCCATCAAGTCGGTGATGCCATCCAACCGTCTCATCCTCTGTTGTCCCCTTCACCTCCTGCCTTCAGTCTTTCCCAGCATCAGGGTCTTTTCCAATGAGTCACCTCTTCACAACAGGTATCCAAAGAATTGGAGCTTCAGCTTCAGCATCAGTCCTTCCAATGAATATTCAGGACTGATTTCCTTTAGGATTGACTGATTGGATCTTCTTGCAGTCCAACAGACCCTTCAAGAGTCTTCTCCAATGCCACAGTTCAAAAGCATCAGTTCTTTGGTGCTCAGCTTTCTTTATAGTCCAACTCTCACATCCATACATGACTACTGGAAAACCCATAGCTTTGACTAGATGGACCTTTGTTGGCAAAGTAATGTCTCTGGTTTTTAATATGATATCTAGATTTGTCATAGCTTTTCTTCCAAGGAGCAAGCATCTTTTAATTTCATGGCTGCAGTCACCATCTGCCATGATTTTGGAGCCCAGGAAAGTAAAGTCTCTCACTGTTTCCATTGTTTCTTCATCTATTTGTCATGAAATGATGGGACCAGATGCCATGATCTTAGTTGTGCTGAGGTCAAGTCCTTTGAAAACCATAAAAACTCAACCAATGTCATCAGCTAAGTCCAGTGATTCTCAGTATTGTCTAATGGTTCTCAAAGTGTCATCCTTCAACCAGTGACATCACTATCAGCTGGGGTCCTGATGAAAATGCAAACACTCGGGCCCCACTCCAGATCCACTGAATCAGAACCTGTGCGTTCACACCTCCCCCCGTCCCCGCCCCAACCGCCGGCCTCAGCTGATTCATGTGATGCTCACTTGATGTATCTGATGCATGTGATACTCTGAACAGCACTATCCAATAGAACTTTTTATGATCTTGGAAATTCAAGCAGTTGCCTGGTGCTTTCCTTGTTGCTATCTGACTCTGTTCTGGGCCAGGTCCCTTTTTGCAACTTCAATCCTGCCTAAATTTGTTCTTGGTTCCTTTCTGTTGCATGTCACCAGTAGACCTCTGACTTTTTTTTTTTTTATTGATGGATAATTGCTTTACAGAATTTTGTTGTTTTCTGTCAAACATCAACATGAATCCCCGCTGACTTCTTTACGTGTCACTGGCTCACCCATTTCTGTCCCTGACCTACGTTTTTGCTGCTACATGTTATCCCAGTCCAGAAGTTTCTCGCCCAGCAGCTTCAGGTTAGCTCCTTTGGAATAGGCTAGATATTTGACAAAATAAGTCTTTGTTTGTAAATGTTTCCCTAAATTCCTTTAAAATTCATTTACAGAGTGTTGCTCCCTGTAGAGGTCACTTCTGTGAGCTGGTTACTACATAAAATTATTTTCTTTTATTATTAGTTCAGAATTGGTCCTACATTAGCTTAGAGTGACCCTTCATATTTCCTGTACTATGCAGGGCAAGTCTTATCTCCCATTTCTTAGTGGTAGCAGATATTCTGTAATGTTACATTTTTTCCAACGAATGGTGATAATGGGGCCTGATTTAGTGTGTTTAAATTCTAAGGCTCTTAAAGATGTTTTTAATCCTCTTGTTCATTTAAGATGGATTAATTTCTTCTGTTTTTTTTACAAAACATGATCCTCTTTCTAATGTGTTCATTCAGGTTTTAATTTTGTAGGTGCAGAGATATATCTTGCTTTAAGAAGATGCTATTTAAAAGCCTGAATGTGCCTTGCTTTAATCATTAAATAACTTTTCATAATTAAACTAAAAGAGGTTGTATTGATAAAATAATTTTAAAATTATGATTGAATATTGACCTAAACCACAGTGAGTATGGAGAATGAATATAGCATTTATTTTTAGGGTGGTAGGTAATTGCTGATAGATTAATATTAAAATATTAAAATGTGTGAATTTTAATTTTAATTTAAAATATTAAAATTTGTGAATAACTCAGTGAGTAGTTAAATCAGATCAGATCAGTCACTCAGTCGTGTCTGACTCTTTGTGACCCCATGAATCACAGCACGCCAGGCCTCCCTGTCCATCACCAACTCCCGGAGTTCACTGAGACTCACGTCCATCGAGTCAGTGATGCCATCCAGCCATCTCATCCTCTGGCGTCCCCTTCTCCTCCTGCCCCCAATCCCTCCCAGCATCAGAGTCTTTTCCAATGAGTCAACTCTTTGCACGAGGTGGCCAAAGTACTGGAGTTTCAGCTTTAGCACCATTCCTTCCAAAGAAATCCCAGGGCTGATCTCCTTCAGAATGGACTGGTTGGATCTCCTTGCAGTCCGAGGGACTCTCAAGAGTCTTCTCCAACACCACAGTTAAATAAATAATAATTTAAAAAATAGAGCCTAATTCCAAAACTCAATTTCCACACTCTTTTTCAGGAATCTGTCTTTTACAAACTGTGAGATATATCTGTAAATGCCATATACATAGTATATGATTCTGGCTTCAAAACCAGACTGCGCATGTTAAAAGCAAGCAGCTGTGTTTGTAGGTCAATTGTGGCACAAATGAAAGAAGTCCCTTGTTCTGTGTTAGTTGATTGATAAGCTGTGTGGTTAATATTGACATTTTATTGGTGTTATGTAGTTTTGGCTTTTAGCCAGAGATTTTGATTAATATAATGATTAATTAGGATGGCGATTATAAAGGATGGTAAGACACTTGCTCCTTGAAAGAAAAGCTATGACAAACCTAGACAGTGTCTTAAAAAGCAGAGACATCACTTTGCTGACAAAAGTCCGTATAGTCAAAGCTATGGTTTTTCCGGTAGTCATGTATGAATGTGAGAGTTGGACCATAAAGAAGGCTGAACACTGAAAAATTGATGCTTTCAAATTTTGGTGCTGGAGAAGACTCTTGAGAGTCCCTGGAGATCAAACCAGTCAGTCCTAAAGGAAATCAACCCTGATATTCATAGGAAGGACTGCTACTGAAGCTGAAGCTCTAATACTTTGGCCACATGATGTAAAGAGCTGACTCATTGGAAAAGACTCTGATGCTGGGAAAGATTGAGGGCAGGAGGAGAAGCGGGTGACAGAGGATGAGGTTAGTTGGGTGGTTTGGTGACATCATTGACTTAATGAACATGAGTCTGAGCAAACTCTGGAAGATAGTGAAGGACAGGGAAGCCTGGAATGCTGCAGTCCATGGGGTCACAGAGTCAGACATGACTGAACGACTGAACAACAATAAATAACCAGTTTGAAGCTTTAACGCACATTTTATGGGTGGAAAAGAGAATCTATCTCCTTTTAAAGGTTTAATATGGAACAATAGGGAGCTTCCCAGGTGGCACTAGTGGGAAAGAACCATGCAGGAGACCCAGGTTCAATCTTTGGGTTGGGAAGAACCCCTGGAGGAGGGCAACCCACTCGAGTATTCTTGCCTAGAGAATCCCCATGGACAGAGGAGCCTGGTGGGCTACAGTCCATAGGGTTGCAAAGAGTCGGACACGACTGAAGTGACTTAGCATGCACACACGCAGCACAATAGATAAAGCGTTTTCATTAAAATGTTTTAAATAAATTTTATATAAAGACAGTTTAACATATACTTAGTTAAAATTGATTTGCTTGTTTTTCTCTTCTTTAAATGGCATGCAGTTTTTTGTCTACTCTAGTGAATCACCGGGACATAAAAACATAGGTTTGTTTAGGAATGCTCCAGAGTATCATGTGGCTTTAGGGTAATATAAACAAGAGAGTGATGGCCTAACTAATAACAGTGGAGGGGATTTTTGTGGTGTGTCTGTCTGCACAGATTCCCAGTCTTAGCACAATCTGGTTTGTCCTCAGTTTCTCGAGAGCAGTGACAGGAAGGGGCTACTGGTTAGTAAAATTATTAAGAGTGTAAACTGTGTCTATGTTTTGAACCTGCCAGTTCTCTTCTGGAAGTATTCATATTCTAGGGAAAGAATTGAACAGGCTTAAATATTTAGCTGCAAGTTTATTGAACACCTCAGTTGACAACATCATCCAATTGGAAAGAACCTAAATGACCATTAGAAGGGGGATTTGATTAAGTAAATTAAACCAATATCAGATCAGATCAGATCAGTTGCTCGGTCGTGTCCGACTCTTTGCGACCCCATGAATCGCAGCACGCCAGGCCTCCCTGTCCATCACCAACTCCCGGAGTTCACTGAGACTCATGTCCATCGAGTCACTGATGCCATCCAGCCATCTCATCCTCTGTCATCCCCTTCTCCTCCTGCCGCCAATCCCTCCCAGCATCAGAGTCTTTTCCAATGAGTCAACTCTTTGCATGAGGTGGCCAAAGTACTGGAGTTTCAGCTTTAGCATCATTCCTTCCAAAAAAATCCCAGGGCTGATCTCCTTCAGAATGGACTGGCTGGATCTCCTTGCAGTCCAAGGGACTCTCAAGAGTCTTCTCCAACACCACAGTTCAAAAGCATCAATTCTTTGGCCCTCAGCCTTCTTCACAGTCCAACTCTCACATCCATACATGACCACAGGAAAAAGTTGTTAAAAACACAAGTTATAGACGGAGGCTTCCAAAAAAATTTTTTTTCTTAGCAGGAAATCTCTTTATCAAGCACAAATTTGCAAAGGATTCTAAGCATATAAAAGAGAGAAAAGGGGAGCTGCTCCTGTTGAACCAAGGTGGAGGGTCTGTTCCTCCCCCGCATCTGCCTCAGTACTGCAGGGGCCTCACTCACCTGCATCACATTCTTATGAAAGCTCCCAGGGACACTGTTTGAGAGAACATTTTAGTTGAAAATGTGTTGGCCTGAAAAAATATTCATGGTCTGTTACATTAAAAAGCAAATTTAAAACAGTATAATTCTAATTTTATAAACAGCATGTGTATCTGAATTATTCCCATGTAGGCTGTAAACTGTGTGTTTTGTGCGTGTGTGTGTGTGTGTGTGCGTGTGTGTTGAAGGCAAAGAAAAATGTCTTGCAAGAAATATACCAGGTGTTTTTAAACTCTAGATCACAGGTATTTTAATTTCTTTTCTTTTTGCTTATCTTTAGCTTTAATTTTTATATAATGACTTTGTACCTTTTTTAAGGTTTATTTAGTTTTGGTTGTGCTGGTCTTCACTAATGTGCTCAGGCTTTCTCCAGTTGCACTGAGTGGGGGCTACTCTTCCTTGTGGTGCACTGGCTTCTCACTGCAGTGGCTTCTCTTGTGGAGCACAGGCTCCAGGCGCACGGGCTTCAGGAGATGCAGCTTGAGGGCTCTAGAGTGCAGGTTCAGTAGTTGTGCTGCATGGGCTTTAGTTGCTCCAGGGCATGTGGGATCTTCTGGTGAAAACGTGAAAGTCTTAGTTGCTCAGTAGTGTCCAACTGTTTGCAACCCCATGGACTGTATCTCGCTCACCAGGCTTCTCTGTCTATGAAGTTCTCCAGGCAAGAATACTGGAGTGGATGGCCATTCCCTTCTCCAAGGGATCTTCCCAGACCAGGGATCAAACCTGTGTCCCCTGCATTGGCAAGTGGATTCCTATCCACTGTACCACTAGGGAAGTCCCGTACTGTTGTAGTTGTTGTTGTTTTATAAGAAAATATTTTTGGTTAAATATACATTAAAATCTAGAAGTCACAGCTTTGGAATATATAGTATTTGACACTATGCAATTAACTTTTAACATTTCAAAAGAAGGTTTGCATAAATGGCACTTGGTCTCTGTTCTAGTTATCTCCTGCTACATTATGAGTCACCCGCAAAACTTAAGTTTTTTAAAACAACAGTAATTGATCATTGATCTCTCCCAGTTTCTGGGGGTCAGTGTTTGGGGAGGGCTTTTTTGGGTGGTTCTGGCTCAGGGTCTCTTGTCAGGTTGCAGTTGGATGGTGGTTGGAGCAACTGGGGTCGGTCAGGCATCACTCTCTGCAAATTGATTCAGAGTCTCTTTTGTGTGGTCTCTCTGCAAGGGCTAGTTTGGGCTAGTTTGGACTCATAGCATGATGGCCTCAGGGCACTTGGACACTGCCTTGTGGCTGAAGTTTTTAAGAGAGAGAGTATCAGTGAACAAAGCCTGTGCTTGGGTATCATCACCTAGAGTCACTTCTACCATACTTTAGTAGTCACTGGTCACGAGTCCATCAATATTCAAGGGCAGGATCACAGAACAGGATGCATAATTGTGGAGCTGAGTACAAAGTGAAAGTGTAGGGTCACTTGTTCAAAACATATTAAGAAATTCAAGTCAGCAAGAGTAGAGCATGAAACCAAATGTTGAGCCCTTCTAAGTGTGGGGCCTGGTGTGACTATGCAGGTTGCCCACCCCAAGAAGCCATCCTTGGGGAGGGAACATCAACTTCATCTGTTGGTGGGAGGAAGGTCAAGGCCATATTGTAGAAAAGCATGTGAGATGGGATTTAATGGTGAGACCATCTTTGCAAAATAAAATCTGCCACAGATTTTAATCGCCTTCAATTAATGTGAGGTGGCTCACATTTTTACCACCCAGCACTGGAGTTAGCAGTTAGTTATGGAGGAAGACAAACCTAGACAGTGTATTAAAAAGCAGAGACATCACTTTGCCAACAAAGGTCCATATAGTCAAAGCTATGGTTTTTCCAGTAGTCATGTATGGATGTGAGAGTTGGACCATAAAGGAGGCTGAACACTGAAGAACGGATACTTTCGAACTCTGGTGCTGAAGAAGACTCTTGACAGTCCCTTGGACTGTAAGGAGAATGAACCAGTCCATCCTAAAGGAAATCAGTCCTGAATATTCATTGGAAGGACTGATGCTGAAGCTGAAGCTCCAATACTTTGGCCACCTGATGTGAAGAACTGATTCATTGGGAAAGACCCTGATGCTGGGAAAGATTGAGGGCAGGAGGAGAAGGGGATGACAGAGAATGAAATGGTTGAATGGCATCACCGACTCAATAGACAAGTCTGAGCAAGCTCTGGGAGATGGTGAAGGTCAGGGAAGCCTCGCATGCTGTAGTCCATGGGGTCACAAAGGGTCAGACACGACTGAGTGATTGAACAACAACAGTGGAGGAGGAGGAACTGCTGGTCTTCTCCAGCAGCTGGCCTGCATCAGCAATAACAGGGATGGATTTTAAAACTCTTTCTGAAGAGATACTGGTTGCTTCTAGATAGTGTACAGCAAAAGTACCTGTTTTATATCTGTTATGGACTGAATTGTTTCCCCACCAAAATTCACCCTCAATATGACTGTGTTTGGTGACAGAGCCTTTAAGGAGGTAATTAAGGTTAGTTGAAGTTGTTAGAGTGGGCTGCTGTTCTTGTAAGAAGAGGAAGAGATAGCAGGAGTGCTCCTGATACAGAGGAGAGGACAATGCCCTCATTGTCCATGTGAGGACAGTGAGGAAGCAGCCATCAGCAAGCCACGGGGAGAGGCTTCCGGAGAAATCAAATCTGTTTACACTTTGATGCTGGACTTTCAGCCTTCAGAACTGTGAGAAGACAAATTTTTGATGTTAAGCCACTCAGTTCGTGGTATTTTGTTATAGTAGCCCTAGTAGACTGACATAATATCTAGGACTTATACATATACTTGTTCTTTTCAGAATTTTCTTTATTAGTCATCCTTAATTCATTGGATATCCCAGATTCTCTGTCAGCTTCCAAAGAAAGCCAGATCTAATAGAAAATGCCATGTTTTAATTAACCTGCCTTTTTTGGGGGGAGGAGGGGCCACACTGAGTGGCTTGGAGGATCCTAATTCCTGAATCAGGGATTGAACTCAGCCTTTGGCAGTGAAAGCATGGAGTCCTAACCATTGGATTGCCAGGGAATTCCCTAATGTCCTTTCCTTAATAATATTCTGATGACTAAATGCTTTATTATTCAGTTTTCCTGGAGTATTGCTTGTGTCCAGTTAAGGCTCATGTCTATGGTAATACTGTAGTTCACTCATGGATTTGTATATAAAATAATATTTTTTTCAAAGATTGAAGTCAAGTATATGCAGACATGGCCATGAACAACGACCATCTCACTCTTTCTATGTATGCCACTCCTCCTCTCAAAAGGGGCATCTGTTTCATCTCCCCTTGAATCTGAGCTAGCCTTGTGGTTTGCTTTGGCCAATAGAATGCAGCAGAAATGACGCTGGTGATTTCCAAACCCAGGCCTTTAAAGATGTTGCAGCTTCCACTTTTGCCCTCTCGCTAGTCTGCAGGCGTGTAACAAAATCCGCCTACCCTGCTGGAGGGCCCTCTTGAAGGGGAAAAGACTCAGGTGGGGAGTGTAGGCATGAGGAAGCTGACTACTTGAAGGAGTTCTAGAGGAGGGAAAGGAATGAGTTAGGGAACAGGAAGGCATCAAAGACAAGCTGCACCTGCTAGGCCTCATTGTGTGGCTGAGAAAGACCCGGGATTGAAGCATAGGGGTTTTATGATGGTGGTTTTAATTGGCTTTGGAGGCTTACTGATCTGCTTTAGGTTTGACACTTAGCAAGACTGGAACTTTCAGTGTTGGCTGGGGTAGGGACGGACAGGATAACACCCACAGTTCCCTCAGATAGCTGCTGGCGCTTAGATCTGTGGTACAAGACACTTTCCCTAGGCACTGGCCCCGGGAAATGGGCTCCTGAACACATACTACCTTGCCAAAGCTCTATAGCAGTAGCAATCCCCCCCACTCCCCCCCGCACAGCCACATGCATATGCTGAGGTCGAAACTCCTAGCTCCTCAGAATGGGATCTTAACTGGAAATAGGGTCAGGGTCAAGACAGACGATAATTAGTTTAAGTGAAGTCATAATGGTGTAGGATGGGTCCCTAATCCAGTATGACTGGTGTCCTTATAAAGGGGAAATTTGGACTATAGAAACAGGAATAACATTGTGTAAGATGAAGACAGATCAGAGCCATGCAGAGGCCAAGGAATGCCAAAGATTTCCAGCAAACCACCAGAAGCTATGAGAGGGACATGAAACAAAGCATCCTCTATAGCTCTCAGAGGAACCAACACTGTTGGCCACTTTGATTTTGGATGTCTAGTCTACAGAACTCTGAGACAGTAAATTTCTGTTGTTGAAGTCACACAATCTGTGGCACTTTGTTATAGCAGATCTAGCAAGCTAATAGTTGTGCCAATAAACTTTACCACCAACCCCCCTTTCCTCTCATCTTTGCAGTTCTGGGTGGATGAACACAGGATAAACTTGTACCCATGAAGTGGGAGCTGTCAGATAGCCTCACATCTTAATCCAGTTAAAATTAAAATTCTCATTTCCTCAAGAAATTCTATTAAAGGTGATTTATTATATATTTCAGGCACAAAGGAAAGGAGGTAACTTTGATGGGACCTCTGAAGTTATGCTAAGTAGGCTGCTTCATCTACTTTCTTTGAGAATATGTCTGGTTATTCCAGAGTTTACAGAGAGCTAACATTTAGTTGTTTTTTTCAAGAAACCTGATTTAACCTAACTGTATTAGGATTGGCACTTGATTATTCTGATATAATAATTTGCATGATTTTTAGTGCCATAATTGTTGAAAGCTGATATTAAAATGTTAAAAGTGGCATATCTTATTCAGAGATGTTTAGCACCTTATAATAACAATAATATTGGGTGCATTATGCAGTAATAATGGAAATTACACTTGCAAAATTGTTGTGGTAATAGAACATTCTAAAAGGCAAGAAATAGAAAAAGCACCCTGGAAGAGAAGACCATGTTTTATTCATGGCTTTTTGGCTATCTGCGCTCCGAGGCTGGAAGATAGGAAAGAGCTGTGGCCTCCTCAGTACTGTGTTCTCCCTGGGCTGCATGGTCGAGATCAACTTATATCATTCTGATGCTGCTGCTAAGTCACTTCAGTCATGTCCGACTCTGTGTGACCCCATAGACAGCAGCTCACCAGGCTCCCCTGTCCCTGGGATTCTCCAGGCAAGAATACTGGAGTGGGTTGCCATTTCCTTCTCCAATGCATGAAAAGTGAAAAGTGAAAGTGAAGTCGCTCAGTCGTGTCTGACTCTTAGCGACCCCATGGACTACAGCCTACCAGGCTCCTCCATCCATGGGATTTTCCAGGAGAGTACTGGAGTGGGGTGCCATTGCCTTCTCCAATCATTCTGATAGAAATGGAGAATTCTATCACTGGATTAAGAAGCGGGTGGGGAGTGTGGTCACATTTGAAATACTTTTTGTAAATGAAAATTGAATTTCTAAAGAAAGCATGCATTTACTATGACTTAACCTAATTATTTTTTCCCAGTTGCTTATAACTTTTGATTAATAGCTTATTTTAAAAATATGTTTGGAAAGAATATGTTAGGTATGTTGGTGGCTTATTTAAAAAATATGCTTGGAAAGAATATGTTAGGCATATTCCCCTATAATTCATCAGTATAGTTTTTAGGTCAATTTTAGGCTGATTAACTTTATCCTGCCCCTTTAATACTTTAATTTTTATAGATCACATTCAATATATTCAAACTCAGAGAAAGTCATGGTGAGAAATGAATCTATAAAGAAACCTAAGAAATTCTTCACTGTGTGAATTGACACAACAAATATTGGCTTTGAGTTTTGGATATTTTCTGTATAAATTAGAAAATTTTGTGAAGTTTTGATTTAATGTTTCTTTCAGCAGCTTACTTATCCTAATTCAGGAATATTCTGCTTAAAACTTCAAAGATTAAACAAAGCCAAGGGATGCACCAGGGCAGCAGAAATGACAAAAGAATGAATTAGCTCTGTTGTATCCAAGTCATGAGAATTATTCCAGCCTTGTGTATGTTCACATGGAACCTTTTCTAAAAGGTCAGTTCCTTTTAGAAAAGAAGATTGTTTTTGTCTTTTTTTAAACTTTTTCTCTTTGATTTTAGAACCATTGAATTTAAGAAAAAAAGCTGGTTTATGGATATCTAGGCAACCCACTCCAGTGTTCTTGCCTGGAGAATCCCAGGGACAGGGGAGCCTGGTGGGCTGCTGTCTATGGGGTCACACAGAGTCGGACACGACTGAAGCGACTTAGCAGCAGCAGCAGCAGCAGCCTTTTCCAAGGCCTCTTGATAGTCTTGGGGTTGTTACCGTCACTGTTTCCCTGGTGGACCAGGAGGTACTGTTCAAGGCAAGAGAGTGAAAGCCTTTCCTGACGGGTCTCAGGATGCAGGGCAAAGATCATTTTCTTAGAGCAATTGTATCTAAACTCCATGTTAACTTCTCCAGTCAACTCTGAAATCACATAAGGAATTTTACCACTGGCAGCCTCATGTCTCAGCTGCAAATGAGAAACTTGTTAAATAGACATGCCCTGAGAGAAAGGAGAGGCTGGGGCAGGATTGGTCTTGGTTCTTGTCTATTCTTCTGAAAAGTCACTTTCAAGGCAGGACTTTGGTAACTTCAGTTGGCAGCTTCCTGAAGAGCTGTTTGGGGTTTTGTTGTCACCTCTTGGAACTATAGGCTTTGTTCTATTGCAGTGATTCCCTCCATCTTAATTATTCCAGTTTGTGTCTGAATGTGCCAGCCTTCTTCTGTGTGATCAAATTATCCCCTTTACTCCCCCTTCCCCCATTTCTTGGCAGCAGGAAAGTCCTTTTTACCAAATCCTTGCCTACCTAGAGGGCTGTTTTGCTGAGATAATGTATTTGGGAAAGTGATTCTTTAAGCTGGAAAATGCTCTGCTTTCCAATGTAAAACGGTGATGCTGGTAACAATACTTGGACTCAGTGACCCTTACTCCCTCTCCAATAGCACCTTATTTTCCAAACCAAAAGCCTTTTAGGAACTCTGATTTACCATTTTTCCTTTTGTGGTTTATGGGAATTCAATATCATGTCATGATTAAGAACATGGGCCATGTAAACAGACTTAATTCATGTTTCACCACTGTCTCTTCAACTGTGTGACCAAGGATGGGTTACTCTCTGAGCCTGATTTCCTCAGCTTTAAATAGGGATACACCCTTGCAGAATTGTTGAGAGGAGTAAATGAATATCGCAAGGTGAAGCACTTAACATAGTGCCAGGATATAGAAGCATTTGGTAAGTAATTAGCTTTCATTGCTTTCTGGAGGTGTCTGGTATTCTGTTATTCTAATGGATTTTGTGCAAAGCCAGCAGAAAGGAGATCCTTCTCATAACTTAATGGCAAACTCTCTCCCATTTTACTTTTCATCCTGTATTCCATCTCACCTGGAATGTGAACTTGTGTTCATTAAATGAACAGGGAATGGTTTTATTAATTTTTTCTTAGAATGCTATACTGACATATACTTTTTTAAAAAGTCACGGAATACTGTTAATACTTTTTTTTTTTTTCCAAGTCGAGTATTCAGAGAGCTGAGAACTCTTCCCCTAGCTTTCAATCCTGATGAAATTGGTGGGGGAAAAGGGGTTGTCAAGGTTTTTGAGGTGGTTTCTATAGGCAGTGGCCCTCTGCCAGTCCTTCTCTACAGGCCACCATTCTGCCAGGACTGAGTTCCCCTAAGCAGCATATTGGTTGCTGGGGAGAAACTGTGGACATGGAGATATACATGCTCCAGCATTTCCTTCTTGGACATCCATGCCCACTGGGCAGAGAGTAAAAGGGTCCATCATGATTTCTGGCTGCTATTTCATTATTTGTGTGTGGAGTGAGGTTAGAGAATCATGTCATAAGTGGCCATTTGAAAAAGACTTCTAACTCTAAAATTTGAAAATTTCTGCTCTTTTGGGAAGCAGCTATATAGTGATGCTCCTGATAGCAATGGTATTTTTAACAATGTTTACTGACTCTGCTAATCTCATTTCATCATTTTGTTACAGATTGATGTTCTCAAAGCAGATCTGGAAAGCGCAGAATGGAAAGTTTTGGAAAATCTTATTCTGGAAGATGTCCTCGAGCAAATTGGACAGCTCATCTTTGAGATCCATCTCCACTGGCCCGGGTTTGAGGTCAGTGGCAGTGACAGCAGTGTTGTGCGGTTCTGGTACAGCCTCCTCAAAGAGTTAGAACTACAGGATTTCAGGCTTTTTCACAGCTACAAAGATTTATCTAAACCTCAGCTTTTCCTGAAAAAAGATATTTTCAATGCGAGTAGCTGTTATACTCTGGGTTGGGTGAATACAAGATGGAAATAGGACACAGGATCTCATCAAGAACTCAAGGAAATATTTGCAGCAGGGAACATGTCCATGATTCTAGTTATTGGTTTACTTGTCTAGTCTCCCACTAGCCTGTGACTTGCTTGAGGCAGAGGTTGTGTTATTACCTTTGTAGTACATGTAGCTTAGCACATGGTAGGGAAACAGTTAATACATGTTGAGGGGACAGACATAGGCGTCAATCTCCATCTGCCCAAACCTAGGCTCTTTGCCTATTTGCCTCCAACAGAGTGGAAATGCTTGTCTTTCCTCACCTCAACTTGGAAGATAATCCCCCATTTATCTCAGTTTTCCCTAAAATTAATTATGTATCTATAAACCATGAGTTCACCACCATGAAAAAGAAATTATATAACATTTCTATTTTTACTGGGTTGATGAGATCCTTAAATATGTAGCCTGCTGTTTAAAATAAGGCCTTCCATTTGGTATTCACTCACCTCTTTCAAGGATTTTCTTGTTCACTGTGTCAATAACATTCTTTACAGCCTTGTAGATTTCCGTCATTCCTCCTCAACCTTTGCTGAGGCCATGCTGTGACTTTATAAGAACCACTGATTCTGGTTTCTATGAATGCAGACACACCAAATTCTGTGACTGAGTAAGAAAGACTAAACTATCATGTTCTTCAACTCAGGATTCTTTTTATGTTCAGCCTAAATCCCCTCTGTTCCCATGAAACTAAATACAAAACAGATTTGAGTGTCTTCAAACCTGATTTCTCAACTACAGACTTGCCTATGGTGTTATTTTTTTCTTTAATACATTATCTCCAAAATCAAATGAGATTTTCCTTTCTGCCAATTGACATTCATTGTAAGCCTGTGGCCTGAGGGTCAGATTCTCTCTTTTTCCTGGGACAGATACAGTGTGGTAATACCAAACACACTGTATATATTTTATATTTTTTAAAAAATTAAGCAGAGAATTCATATTCTCAATAGTTTGAATGATCTCCAACTTTTCCGTCTACAGGAATTAGACATTTACTTCTATAAATGATTTTCAAAAATCCTATTTCAAATAAATTAATTAAATAGTATAAAATAAATTATTACCTTTGATATATTAAATACATCTTCTGGCATTTTCTATATCCCAAGAGAACAGTAATACATACACTATTTAAGAAATTTGGGGAGAGCATAGAGTACTGATTACTGCTAGACCTTAATTCCTTATCCCCATTGTTTTACCTCCTTCTACTCTAAACATTCCCTGGGTTGGCTTTTTTGCTTTTTGCAGTGGTTTGAAAATATCATTCCTCAGGTGAGAAGCCAAATATAATAGAGTTATATCGTCTTACTAACTTGACTTCAAAAGGGAATAAGACTTTCTGAATTAGTAGTGAAGATTTTTTAAAAATATAAATGAGGTTTTTTACATTAAAACTTACAGGACACTAACAAAAGTCATTGATGTGAGAGGGCCAGCTTGAATAAGTTAGCAGTTTAGTTGCTTTCAATGTCCCTAGTTGCTTTCAATGTTTTGTACTATTTCAAAAGTACAAAAAGTCCATAAAACTCTAAAGTGGTTTATCTTGTTAGTTTGCATGGTATAGCCTCCAAAACAAAGTTAACTTTAGTCCTAATCCTGTTTGGATTATATCATAAATTGCCTTTCATTTTTAATAAAAATTTTATATATTAAACACAGTAGATCTTTTTAATTTAAACCTTTTAACCCTTCTTGTACACCAAGGTATGAGGTATACTGCTTCCCTGGTGGCTCAGCTGGTAAAGAAATCTGCCTGCAATGCAGGAGATCCAAGTTTGATCCCTGGCTCGGGAAGATTCCCTGGAGAAGGGAATGGCTACCCACTCCAGTATTCCTGCCTGGAGAATTCTATGGACAGAGGAGCCTGGCAGGCTACCATCCATGGGGTCATGAAGAGTCAGGCCTGACTGAAGCAACTAAGCACATGAAGTATACTAAGTGTCTAGTATGATTAGGTTTTAGATGTATTCATACTCATACCAAGGTTCCTAATTCATGGTCTTGAAGAGTAAGAACATTACTGAAAGCTCCCTTTGTACAGCTTAAGTTACCACTTATTCCAGATTGGTGGTACAGAACATCGACTTCATCACACTATATCTATCTATATATGTATCTGAAGCAAGAATGGGTGTACTGTTGAGAAAAAAATAAAGACAAACTCAAAATAAATCACAAACACACCCACCCACACCTACCTACTTAGGCAGCCTGTTCAATAGTTATTTGTACTTATTTTATGCTTTTTTCTACGACTGTCCTTCATTCCCTTCATAGATAGTTTGAAATTTGTGATGAATATTCTGACTGTTGCTATGGTTTCCCTGCCTCTAGAATTATTATGATTATTGTGTGGGCCAGGGTTTTTTAACCTGAGTGTTATTTCCATTTGGGTTGGATCATTCTTTGTTGGGGGAGGGAAGGAGGGCTATTCTGTGCATTGTAGGATGTTGGGCAGCATCCCTGGCCCTCACCCTGGAGGCCAGGGCCACCACAAAAACGAGACAAACAAAATGCAAAAAACAAACAAGCAGAATCAAGAGCTGCTATTTTCTTAGAGCTTACTATGTGCCTAATACTGTGCATAGATTATTCCTAATCCTCCAAACAACAGTATAAGAAAGTGCAGTTTTTCCAATTACACAGGTAAGGAAACTCTGAGAGGTTAAGTAGCTTATTTAGATTATTCTAATGGTGGAGTAGTTCACATCTCAGCCTGTCAGATCCCAAAGCCCATGCAGATCCCTCCACAGGGCTGCTTCAATAGCATTTGACAAATGCAAAGACACATTTTTGCCTCCCGGTTAGTAAATGGGAAGGAAAGTCTACTAATATACCAGGACCAGACCTGCAGATCTGTTAGAGTGGGGATCATTTTTGTAGCAGGCAGGTTTAAACAATCTATTCAATTAAAATATGTCCACCAAATGGAAGCTTACTGAAAAATATGGGGTCCCAAAAGCTTCTCTGACAATATATTCAGGTTGCCAAAAAGATCTTGCAAGGCTTGGAAGTGACTCTTGGCCCTGGCTGGTCCCACATGGCTCCTGGATTTCAAGAAGGGCCCAGTCACTTGGAAGTACAGCTTGCATTTCCTTTGTTTCAAATTTGCCTTTGACGTTCAGATATATGAACTCAGATGTGAATATCTGTGACACACATCTCTTAATTAACTCCTACCAGAATTAATAAATGAATCTGAAAATACAAATTTAATAATGCTCTTATCAAATGATTCTGTTTTAGACGAAAGACATATGAGGATGTAAGAGAGTCAGAGGTCAACCTTTAGGCACAAAGTCTATGTCACAATCTGAGATTAAAGTAAAAGAAAAACAATTTTCCCACTCTCCTTTTTCTTAGAATGATTGTATTTTATGTAGTTATAATAGGTTATCAATAAATATCTGTAACTATTTGACATGTTCAAATAAAGGGAGCCAGGAAGACATAAACAAACTTCTGTTAGACTAAAGGTCCACTAGTCTTTGCATCAGGCTAGAACAAAAGCAAATTTATGAATTTACAGTGTTTAGTTCAAATCAGTTATTCATGTAAGCATTTCTGCTTTGGCTATAAGATTGTATTTATTATATAGTAAATACCATGCAAGATTTGTGTTTCCTAAATACTACATGTTTGGATTTTGTAAAGCTTGAATTAATACCAGGGAACCAGCCTCATCATATTTCTCCAGATGAAAAATGAAAGCCTCATTGATAATTCTATTGCTACTTGACCATACAGTGGTACCTACAAGCTCAATTATGTAATATAATTCTCTTCTTTTAGCGATAAGTTTATGTTTGTCTTTAAGCAATAACATAATTCTTTTTTGTACCAGCCAGTTGCTGGTTCTTTGTGAATTCAGTACGTTTAATTATATGCTAAAATATGTTCCTGTTTCTCACATTTAAAAAGGTATTTGAACTTACCACATGAAATTGTAATCCAAAGATTCAATATATTCTTAAACTGCCTACATTTAGAAATTATAGAAATTGTTTTATTGTATTTCTGTCCTTAAGTAAATCAAGCAAGCTAAATATTGTCACATTTTATGTTAAGCACAATACAGGGAAATACGAGTGCTCAACAAATACCTGTTAAAACTAACGCTGTGTTAAACTAGCAGCTTCAGATTCTCATAAAATATTTTAAGTTTTTCTTAGTGATAGCTTTTGTGAAATAAGATTGTCTGAAATAGTAAGGGATTTTTTTTCCTGCTAAGTTTAAATTCTAGACTATTTTAATACAGAAGCTTAGTATGTATATGCTGCTGCTGCTGCTAAGTCGCTTCAGTCATGTCTGACTCTGTGCGACCCCATAGACGGCAGCCCACCAGGCTCCCCCGTCCCTGGGATTCTCCAGGCAAGAACACTGGAGTGGGTTGCCACTTCCTTCTCCAATGCATGAAAGTGAAAAGAAAGTGAAGTGGCTCAGTCGTGTCTGACTCTTCGCAACTCCACGGAATGCATGCAGCCTACCGGGCTCCTCTGTCCATGGGATTTTTCAGGCAAGAGTACTGGAGTGGGGTGCCATTGCCTTCTCCTAGGTGGGTATATATCATATAATATCCAAAAGTCTAAGTGAGTTCTATAACATTAGTGAGAAACCACAATTTTGTATCAATAAAAATAAGCTATCTGTACAAGAAAATATTATTTTTCAAGGATTGATGTCAAATCAAACATTGTTTCCTCAGGGACCCCCCCTTATTGAAGGCCCCCAGTTATGTTTCCCTACAATGTCTTCTGGGCTTCCCTGATGGCTCAGCAGTAAAGAAGCCGCCTACAGCCTGCAACGCAGGAGACGTGGTTTCAAACCCTGGGTCAGGAAGATCTGGAGAAGGAAATGGCAACGCACACCAGTGTTCTTGCCTGGGAAATCCCATGGACAGAGGAGCTTGGCGAGTTACAATCCACTGGGTCTCAAGAGCTGGACACGACTGAGCGACTAAACCACTACCATCACCACAGTGTCTTCTGTGCTCCCTAGCTTCACACTCCGTTTACTTTCATGAGTCTGCTTATGTGATGACTTTCCCTCCATGAGGGTGGGAGTCATGTCTGTATCCCCAGGGCCTACCATGGGACCTGCTGGGTCAAATGTGCTCCATAAATATTGTTGAATATGAATATAAAGAAAGCTATTTCACATAGGATTTTTTCAGTGAGATTATTTCATCATTGTCATTGACTTTTTTTCTGATATTAAAAATATCTTTGGAATTTAGATGAATCAGTCTCTCTCTTTTTGGTTAATTTAAAGCACAAGTCCTTTTCTTGACATGGTTGTTTATTACACTACTTGCAGTAGTCCTCATTCCTGATTAAAGATGCTAACCTGAAGATCTTTCTTGACCTTGGGGACTTGAGAGCTATGTAATAATTGAATCAAATAAGTATGATAATAATTAAAGGCTCAAGTATTGTTAGAAGTTATCCTAGGATACTAAACCTCAGTCTTCTTTTCTCATTCCTCATTCTTTTTTTTTTAAACAGAGAACAACTTTTTAGAGTCACTGTGTTAGATCACAACTCACAGTACCATGGAGAATATTTTTCAGTTTATGAGAGAAAGAAAAGTATGATGATGTAAGGCTACTTCTGTCAAGGGCAGGGGCAGGCATTCCTATAAAAGTGATGAAAACCACAGTGGTTTTTTAGGACAAAAAATATTAAGATAGTTTTTCAAAGAGTAAAAAGGAGAGAGAGCATATTATGTTGTCCAGGCTATTTGACTGAAGTCAGAAAAGTCCTTCCCACCACAGTTAACCATTTGGTCTAACTCTAGTGGAACAGGCTGTTAGAATGCCTTTTAGTTACAGGTTCTGTTTTACCAAAGGAGGAAATAAACACAGTCTATTAACTACCTCAGAGAAAGCAAGCTGGAAGCCACAAAAATCACGACACAAATATGACAATTTTAAAATACACAGTTAAGTGGAAGTATGTAGAGGAGACAGGATAGCAGGATGAAGGGAGATTCTGACACTGCTGCTAACTAGCTGTGTGATACCAAGCAATTCATCACCCTTATTGGCCTATTTTCTTATCTTAGGTTGGAATATTTGATTTCTAAGGTTTCTTCTAGTTTAAGAATCTCATTCTTCTAAGATTTTTGTGATTAGAGAAGGCTTAGAGGGTGGTTAGGTAATTTCTTGATTTGTGTGCTATAAAAGGGAAGTCTTAGGATAAATTCAAGAGAAACCAAATGATATGTTTATTCACAAGAAAAGGCCTAGATTAAAGATGAATTCGTTATGATGGCTCTCCAGTCAACAAGTGAAGTACCCTTAGGTAAAGTACCTTTTTAGGCAACACACTTAAGCTCCCAAGATTCTAAAAACCAGAATGTTTCAGACTGCACTTGTTTATACTTGTTTTTAGAATGTTCTAACAAAAAAGTGGCAATATTCAAAGATACTAGATTAAGGATGTATTTTCATGGTGATCTTTCTGTTTATGTATATGTGTGAATATATATGTATGCATGTGTATAGACACATGCGCGCGCGCACACACACACACACACACACACACACGTTTCTGTATATATATGAATGCCCAAGAAAGAAAAACCTTCAGACACAAAAGGTTCAGAGGGACCCTAGAACCTGAGAGGCAGCAGGAACCTACACTGCAGTGGTCTTAAGAGTTCAGTGTAACAGTTAAGGGGCCAGGGGCCTAGAGCATTAGAGATAAGGCTTGTTGTTTGGCGGGACAGGATTGGAGCTGATAACCTGTAGCAGTGGGCCCTTTGGAGGGTGACAATCTCAATGGAAGAGGGTTCTAATAAAGGACCTCTATCCCCTTCTTGCAAGCACAAGGAAGTCTACCCTTCCTGTAGCTCTGTAGAAAATCAAAGTTTGTTCTAAGAATTTGAAACCTTCAGTCTAAGAAATTGAATTTATAATCACATGGTTTGGAAATCCATTAGCTGAAAAATTTAGATAAAAAACTGGTTCTAGGGGGTGCTGTCTCAGAGCAATCTTTTGCTAGGTCATTCATTTACCCAATGATCAAGTAAATATTTGATAACATGAATTTTGAGCCAAGTGCTATGATGGAATCTTCTTTCCATTGGCTCCTCTCTTCTTCTTAGGTCCCCTTAGTATTTGCCTTGTTTATACTGTATTTCATCAGTAATTTTATGATCCATTAAGAAAGAATGCTGCCAATTAAATTATGACACATCACTGATTTTAAGATATAGTTCTATTTCAAAGATGACAAAAATGAGAAAAACATGCATTGTTGATGAAAAATAGCATCAGGTTTCCCTAGGTCTCTTTGAGACCCAAAGTTAATACTGCTGATGGATATTTTGACCTGGATGGCACTTCACACTTCCCTCTCCATACCTGAATTCATTATGGTTCCCTAATCATCCACTACTTTCTTCTGAATTCTGTATCTCAGTAAGGGGCACCATCTCCAGGTAGTTCTTAGTCCACATTATGAGAAACAGTATTTTTCAAGTAGAGTCTCTATAATTGTTGCTGGTGTTGCAATTCTTACAGCTACCATAGGGTTTGTTATTTCACTGTCCATGTTTTCTTCCAGGTAATTAATAGCTAAGAACATCAACCAGCCTCACAGAGCATCCTCAAAAATCACTCTATACTTTCATCCTTAGAGAAATGCCTGTTTGATACTACTTCATGTTCCTTATCTTAAAACTGGCTCCTTATTAAGGACAAAATATTCCCAGCTTGTGCTTCACTATGTAAATATTCATTAAATTTTCTACCAAAGCATCATTACTATCCTTAACTTTTAGGAAGGAAATCTGTCCTGGGTGTGACAAAAGGGTTGCAGTGAGGAAAACGAGCCAGATGGTAATCACTTATTTTCAGTCACAATATGATCTTGAAATTTTTAATGCTGGAAAAGAACCCCACACATTTGTGTACTCTAAAATAGGTGCAATCAAGACTCAGTGGCACCAACTGAATAAATATGGACTGTGTTAAAACTTACTCTGTGTGCTCTGAGGGCATTGTCCTGTATTTTTGTCATTTATTTAGGATAAGCCCATTAATATACTATACTCACCTTTAAAGCATCATTTCTCCCCAGAAAAATCAAAGTGAAAGTGAAAGTCGCTCGGTCGTGTCCAATTCTTTGTGACCCCAAGGAGCCCATGGAATTCTCTAGGCCAGAATACTGGAGTGGGTAGCCTTTCCCTTCTCCAGGGGATCTTTGCAATCCAGGGATCAAACCCACGTCTCCCGCATCGCAGGCGAATTCTTACCAGCTGAGCCACCAGGGAAGCCCAAGAATACTAGAGTGGGTAGCCTTCTTTCTCCAGCGGATCTTCCCGACCCAGGAATTAAACCAAGGTCTCCTGCATTGCAGGCAGATTCTTTACCAACTGAGCTATCAGGAAAGCCCAGAAAAATGACCCATTTAAAATCGGCAAATGGTTTAATCTGGTGTCTCAGAGTTGAGACTCAAAAGGAGACTAAGAACAAAAATGTTGATAACACTTTCTACAAAAATGCTTTATTTAAAAATACCATCTTTTTTTAAAAAGAGACAACTTTTATATACAGTTCCTTAGTTTAGAAACAGTTAAAAACACAATAAAATAAACCCAGATTTAGAAGTTATGATTTGTAAAATACATAATACTGGTCCTGAACAAGACAGTTCAAATGTATGATTAATTCTTTGTCCCATCACATTTCAGTAATTCACATTTGTTAAAACCAGTGGTTGGGACTACAGAAAAGCTCCTGATTGAATTTTCTTCCTCTTCAGGAAATGGCAGCCACCCTTCCCAGCAGATCAAGAAGTAGAAATGGCAGCAGCAAGGCAGTGTATTATTTGAGTGCTGTGTCCAAAATACATCTCTACAGCTTTTATTCTCTTTTTAAATTTTATTTGAAATTTATATGTGGCTATGCCACCTGGTCATCTATACCAGGTCTTTTTAAATTTTAATGTTTAAAAATGGAAGTTCGAAGGGCACGGAGTATAAATTGCTCTTGATAGCACAGGACTCAGGGCTAATGAGTCCTAGGATATCAACACTCAACAAGATTCTGGTCTCCAAGTCAGCAGTCTGAGCAGCTATGAGCCAATCTTTTATCACGTGGCACTGAAATATTTCACACTACATTCAAATATCTGATATAGATTTGTAAAAAAGAAAAAAGAAAGGAGAAATGGCTTGTCAAACTAAAGTGCTATTAGCTACTATATTTAAGAAGCTATCTTGATTTCACAATCTGAAGTTAAAAAAAAATCTTTTTTAAACCAATCACAGTCCTTGCTTCTCAAATTAGGAACCCATCTTCCCAGAGTGTCAATTTTACCCAAAGATTTGGAAAGAAGTTTAACATTTTTCTAATCTTAAAAAGTTCTATTGAATATATTCATAAGCAAAATCAGATTAGTTTTCAAGATAAAACATATAGCTTCAAAGAAATTACAGGCTGACATTTTGAACTATGTTCTCACACCCAATCTCCTATGAGGAGTATTTCAATAGTAACTTCTGTGAACAGTGACCTAGGAGACCCTGATTTCTGAAAGTGTAGCCAGGTCCTTACTGGACAGTAAATACAAATATAATTCAAAGTCTTGATTCATTCTCTTGAGTTCCATTTTCAAAAATAATGTGATTCTCTGATTATATATAGTCCTGTCTATACCGATCAAGAAGAAAGCCAAGGAAAGAACTCTGGACTGATTTTTATTTTACACTGTTTAACAATTAGAGAAATGCTGCAGTCAGAGAAGATTGCTGGCTTACAACTAAGCAGACACAACATAAGTAATAAAAAAATAATGGAACTCCTGAATCCAAAAGATTAGAACTGACCCATGGGAAATAATGGGAACAGTAATTGTGGGTGGTTTCTATCCTTCTTTTCAGATTCACATTAAATCATATCATCCCTGTTCTTTCCTTTCTGTTGAAGAGGTAATCCATTAGGGATTCCTTCTCAGCTCCTAAAAGATCCTTTTAGTACATCATGGGGGTAAACCCAAACCACCTGCCAGCAATAACCACCTGTCAAATGTAAAGTCAATGGTCATTCTCTGTATAAATAACATCTATAAAGAACAAAATGAAGTTGCTAATGAAATTATATGAGACAAATTTACAAAGTTTTTTTTTAAAACAATGGTTCAACTTCACAAGACCATGTAAGAAAATCATAACCTGTAAATCAAGTTGTCATCCAACACCTTTAATAATTAAATATAGTTAAATATGATATTGGATCAAAAATGATCCTAGATAGTTTAAGGATTAATCCCATTAATCCCACAATTTAATGAGACCATCCCAACCACAAGTTATGACTTTAGATGTTTCATGAGGATGCCACACTGCACCTATACACACTTTATCGTGAGCTTTAAATCTACTGTAGAGTTTTGTGGTCTTCCAGTCCCAGATGTTTAACTTTCCATTTCCATCTCCTGAAATCACATAGCTGTAATGAGAAGAAAAATAAATTCAAATAATTTAAGCACCTTAAAATGGTAAACAAGATGAGGAACAGAGAAAGAGTTTATATTTCTTACTTTAACATAAAAAAAATCAATGTGACTGTATAATATTTGAATAATAAGGTAGTGTATAAAGCATCCTATAATTTAATCTTCTATCAAAAAACCTCCCCATTGAGTGACCAGTCTAAGACAGAAAAATTACTTTCAACTTGGAAAAGTGGGAGACCCATGGGCCACAGTGAATGCAGGATCACAATCACTCTCTAAGACAGTCAGAAACAGTGTAAGGGGGTCAATTTCACACACATGTAGACCGTGCACACACATGTAGACCACGCACACACATGTAGACCAAGCACACACATGTAGACCATGCAAACACATGTAGGCTCATTCAACTATCATCTTTGTAATTATTTTTGGCTCCAAAAGCTTCTGAATATGTCCAATACTCATTCAAAGGTAGGAGTCTAAGTGCCAATTACCAGGCTAAACATACAAGGTTACAGGAATTTATGAATTAGTGACACCCATATATTTTAGCTAACAACAGTGGAATGAATACAGAGTTTCACTCTTAGAAAGGCTCTAGGCTTCAAAAATCTAGTGTGACTGAGAAACATTCAGAGGCTGGATTTGAGGTTTTAGCACAGAAAAGCTGTAGTGAAGTTGTTAACTTCAACCCCACAATACAGGATTAATTCCTCTGGGGCTCACTGAATCATAGCAATATAGTGATTATAGTCCTCTCAGCCTTGCTTAGAAGAGTAGAAAGAAAGATATTGCCTATATGGACAGGGACTCATTATGTGCTTAAAGGGCACAGAACTAACAATATAGAGAGATATACTGAAGAACTTAAAAAAAAAAAGCGCCAAATATAACTGTCTTAATTTGTTCTTGTCTTTTATCTGGCATTTAGACAATCTGAACAATTCTCATACAATTACATATATAAAAGTGATTTGTACAGTGTTGCTATTTGTATAGTAGTAGTTCATATCATCATATATGAATACGGGAATAAATGAGAAAGTTTAAACTTACCTCATGTCTGGTGAAAAGTCTACTTGACAAGCATAGCCTGCTACCATATGGCCCTTAAAAATTTTCTTCTTATTCAATCTAAATCTGTTCTGTGCTCCAAAAATTAAGATTTGGTTGTCCATTGATTGGCACGCTAGCCATTTCCCTGTAAATTCAATAAATGAGACATTTTAGAGGAAGACTGAAAAATTTAAAAAGACTTTTATTTAAGTAGGTTCAGTCATTAATATTATTTTGTTTCCAACCACTATATAATAATAGGAAAATAAATTTACCATACTGCCTGTGAAGTGTTACAGATTTGTTGAAAGTGAGAAATATTTGTATTTAATAGAGTAAGGGATTTTGCTCATAAAATCTTGTATCATTTAGCATTTTTCCTATAAAAGCTTTCTTCTGTTTAAATAAGGATATACAAAAACTTCCTGAGTTTAGCATTAATAAAACAAAATTAAATTTTAAGAAATGAAATGAATTTGTAATAAATATAAATAATAGAACCATGGAGAGAGAAAGACTATTTGTGTTAACTACAGAAAGAGGAAAGATGAACTCCAGGTGAGAAAACCTAGGATTATTAAATAAAACTGTACAAAGATATGATAAAAAAAATCTTTAGTAACTTTAATAAAAAAAAAATTAAGTACAACAATTTTAGTAATACTGTAGTAACACAATGCTTTTTTAAAAAGTTTTATTGAAGTAATAGTTGATTTACAATGTAGCATTTAATTTCTGCTATATAGCAAAGTGACTGATAAACATATATTCTTTTCCATTATGGTTTATCAAAGATATTGAATATAGTTCCCTGTGCTATATAGAGGACCTTATTGTTTATCCATTCTATTATATAATAGTTTGTATCTGCTAATACCAGACTCCAACACCCTCCCCCCATGTCCCTTGGCAACCACAAGTATGTTCCCTATACCTGAAAATATGTTTTTGTTTTATATATATATATTCATTTGTGTTCTATTTTAGATTTCACATATGTGTGATATCATATAGTGTTAGTTTCTCTCTTTCTGACCTACTCCACTTAGTATGATAATCTCTGTTGTTATTTAGTCACTAAGTCATGTTCAGCTCTTTTTGAGACCCCATGAACTGTAGCCCACTAGGCTACTCTGTCCATGGGATTTCCCAGGCAAGAAATACTGGAGTGGGTTGCCACTTCCTTCTCCAGGGGTTCTTTCTGACAAAGTCTGAACTTGCACTGAGCCACCAAGGAAGCCCATGATAATCTGCAGGTCCATCCATTCTGTGCAATAGCATTATTTCATTCCTTTTTATGGCTGAGTAGTATTCCATTGTATATATGTACCACATCTTTATCCATTCATCTGTCAATGGACATTAAGGCTGTTTCCATGCCTTGGGAATTGTGCAGCCATGAACACAAGGGTGCATGAATCTTTTCAAAATACAGTTTTGTCTGGGTATATGACCAGGAGTGGGACTGCTGAATCATGTGGCAACTCTATTTTTAGTTTTTTGAGGAAACTTCATACTGTTTTCTATAGTGGCTGTACCAATTTACATTCCCACTAATAGTGTAAGAGTCACCTTTCCCTCCATACCCTCTCTAGCATTATTTATAGACTTTTTAATGACATCCATTCTGATTGGTGTGAGGTAGTACCCCACTGTAGTTTTTGATTTGCACTGCTCAAATAGTTAGTGATGAAGAGCATCTTCTAATGTGCCTATTGGTCATCTGTATGTCTTGTTTGGAAAAATGTCAATTTAGGTCTTCTGCCCATTTTTTTTGATTTAGGCCACATTGCTTTCATCTACCTAGGATTCACCAAAACCACTAGAGTCTAAACTGAAGTATCTTTGTATCCTATATGTTATAGACATTATAAAGGATGACCCTAACAATGTTCATAGTCAGACTAAGTAAGTGGCCTTGTTCAAGATGGGCACAGTATTGGTGACAGATGGTTTAAAAATACACTGTATGAAATGTAGGTGCACAAATGTGACTGTATACAATATGGTGATTATCAGAACAGCACCCTGTGAGGTTGCTCTTCTCATAAAAATCACAGGACACTTGACAATTGTCCACCGATTTGCCTATGGTAGATGCTTCGACTGGAAGAGCAAACTCTTGCTCCCTCTTCCTTGCTCTATTCTCACAGCAGCTACATGAGCTAACAGTGGCTTTGATGACCATGCTGCCCAAACATCAGGTCCTCCACTTTAATATCCTCATGTAAAATTATATCAGTATATCTGGAGTACTCATACTTAAAAGGCCATGAGTTACTGAGTAGAAAACAGTATTAAGCAGACTTATCTTTTTAATTTTTGTCTGAGAAAATCTTTTATGGTGAATTGCTAAGGTGTTCTCATATAAGGAACCAGAACAAAATTACCTATTCCCCAAAAGAAAAAGAGCTCACAGTAAATCACTAAATGAGTTGCTGAACATGATTCTGTTGGAAGAATTATTAAAAAAAAACAAACCCAAAACCCTGATTCTCAGATGGAAATCCTTAGATGCTTGGGCAATGTTGCAAATCATTGTTTCTTTTATTTTTACCTTTTTTAAAAAAAAACAAGAGAATGGGTGAGGTGACTCATACATGAAAATCAGTGATTATTTCTAATATACAAGTATGGCACTGTGACAGACCTCCCCCAGGAGGGAATGGCCAAGGCTCTTTTGAAAACAAAAATCACACAGTGTCTTAGAAGCTCATTTAAAAACACTGTAACTACTAACTCACCGTTTGGAGACAAAGTCACTGCAGGCATTGAGTGCATACTAGGTTCTGCTATATACTTGAAATCCACAGGGATATCCCTAAAAATTAAAAATAACATATCAGAATAGTAACTTTTAAAAGTACTTTTAGAATAATCTCTGAAACAAAGAGATGCTCTTGAAATTATATATTTAAACTTTCATGAAACTTCCTGGAGGAAGGAAAACCACGAAACGACATTCTATTATTATAAAGCTTTTACTTATACAAATGACTTTCCATGATAATTACAAGTGTCAGTGATTTAGTTTTCTACTGCTATTTGATTTTAACTTTTCCCTTTATGTTAAAAAATAATCTGTTATTATAAGTTCTCTAATAATGAACTCATCTAAAAATGTACCATGGTAGACAGAAGCAAGACGTCTGAGGCAAGCCTGCACGGAAGTATTCTTTTACCCGCCAATCAACCATAACTCGGCACTCTGCAAGCAGGTTCAAATGCTAAAGAGCCTTCAGCAGTGCAAGTAGATGGTAGGCAAAGCCGCACAGGGATCTGCAAGCAGGCCGAGCCCATCCAGAAATCTCATAATTTCTGGCAGATTAAGCACCTGGACATCTTCTATTTTCAGCTTACATGTAAAGTATTTCAAATGTGTACAGTGTAGGAGAAAAAACATTAAACATTTTTTATGAGAATAAAAGATTACAAAATAAAAAAGAATAAAATGAAAACAACAAAAATTCAAAACTAGTCAAATTCAAAACCTAAATCTAAAACCATCCAAAGTTCTAAGTGTCTTTTCATTTTTAATACTCTCCATGATTAAAAAAAAAAAAATTCAGTAGTTCTGAAGGATTTTGATCTTGCTGCTTTTCATGAGACATCAGAAATGTTTTTTTTAATAATGTGTGGGGAATGTAATCTGATGAATAATACGGAATATAAAGCACCAATTTCAATTTCAAACTATGGTTCAAGTTCAAAGACTGATTAATTAGAAAACAACAAAGACAATAATAATAATATGCCTTTTAAGTAAGGATCTTCTGTATCCATCTATCACCCCAGAAGAAGTAAACAACTAGAAAAAACTTCTGTCACAGTCTTTGTTGGAGGAAAATATTTTCTGGTATAACCTGAGGAACAGTAAGATTTATCAAATCTCAAACCCTTTATATCTCTAAATAACAGTGAGAAGTGACTTCAAAATGATCCAAATATATTGAGACGAGCTTAATCTTAAAAAGGTTCAACTGCTTTTCCCTTCTCATATTTATTATTAGTAGCTGATAATTTTATAACATGGTTTTAAAAAATAAGAGCATTTTGTAAATTAAATTAACAATACTTCAGGTTCATTATCAATCCATGTTTTACTAAAAGTAAACAAAAAAATTTAAACAGATCCTTTATTTCAAGGACTCCTGATACAATGAGCTCTACAACAAGAGATTCTCTATATAAACAATCTGAACACCTACGAACTTCATAATTACTAGTAAAAATGCTAGGTGTAGTTCTATTTAATAATACTGTATTCTAATTAGAAATTATAAATCAGTATAATAAGCTTGTTGGACTGTGAAGAAAGCTGAGCACCGAAGAATTGATGCTTTTGAACTGTGGTGTTGGAGAAGACTCCTGAGAGTTCCTTGGACTGCAAGGAGATCCAACTAGTCCATTCTAAAGGAGATCAGTCCTGGGTGTTCTTTGGAAGGAATGATGCTAAAGCTGAAACTCCAGTACTTTGGCCACCTCATGTGAAGAGTTGACTCATTGGAAAAGACTCATGCTGGGAGGGATTGGGGGCAGGAGGAGAAGGGGATGACAGAGGATGAGATGGCTGGATGGCATCACTGACTCGATAGACATGAGTCTGAGTGAACTCCAGGAGTTGGTGATGGACAGGGAGGCCTGGCGTGCTGCGATTCATGGGGTCGCAAAGAGTCGGACACGACTGAGCGACTAAACTGAACTGAACTGAATATGCCACAAACAGGGCTTCCCTGGTAGCTCTGCTGGTAAAGAATCCGCCTGCAATGTGGGAGACCTGGGTTCAATCCCTGGGTTGGGAAGATGCCCTCAAGGAGGGCATGGTAACCCACTCCAGTATTCTCGCCTGGAGAATCCCCATGGTCAAAGGAGCCTGGCGGCTTCCAGTCTATGGGGTTGCAAAGAGTAGGACACGACTGAGTGACCAAGCACAGCACAGCATGTTACAAATAATCTTCAGCTTGGAAATGAAATCATCATCAAAAAAAAAAAAAACCTAACAAAAATGTATGACATTTTTAAAGATAAAAGAGTAGTGCCAACCTCTGAAATTTTCTTTTAACAAAAATAAATGCCTTTGGGAGAAAACATGCCTATGACAGCTCATGATATAGGATACCACAGGATGCTCAATATCTAATTACATCTCCTGTTCTTCTTTAAAACTGTGTAACAGGCTTAGTTTGTATGATATTGTTTAAGAAAACCAACTTTCCTTTGGATAAACCAGGAGGATGGATATTATGCTAAGTGAAATAAGTCAGACAGAGACAGACAAATACTACATGGTATCACTTATTTGTGCAATCTTTAAAAAAAATAAAATCAAACTCACAGAAATAGAGAGTAGATGGTGGCTGCCAGGGGATGGGTGGAGGGGTGAGTAGGAATTAGGCAAAGCTAGCAAAAGGGTGCAAACTCTTAGCTGTAAGATGAATAAGGTCTGATGTTCTAGTGTATACCATGGTGGCTATTATTGGTAATACTGTACTGCATAACTGAAATTTGCTAGGAGAGTACAAACTAAGTGTTCTCACCAAACAAAAGTAAATATGTGAGGTGATGGATATGTTAATTAACTCAGTGTGAAAGAGTTAATTAATTCTTTCACACTGTATATCGAATCATTATGTTGTACACTTTAAATACATTATAATTTTACTTACACCTCAATAAAACTGGGGAGAAAAACAGAAGAGAAAATCTCTAGAACTAGATTGATCTGAGTTTTAAATTCTGGCTCTTTCAAGTTTCTTGGGAACTTGGGCAGATTACTTAATAATATATCTCAGTTTTCTTATCTAAAAAACAGGAAAAGCAAATATACCTGTCTCATAAGATTACTTGCCCATTAAATGAAATAGTTCAGGCAAAATGCTTAGTGTGCCTGGGACACAGAAAGAGCTCAATAAATATAACATCATTAATAATTATGACAATAATGATTTTCTTATATATCTAGTCTGTGCCAGGCACTGTGCTGGTGTTGGAGGCAGATGGCGAGTTGAGGCAGTTCTTTCTCTCATGGTTAAGAACTTGTCAGGATACAACACTGTAAATAAACTATACTTAAAAAATACATATATACCCTACGCCCCATTAAAAAAAAGAGGAATAAATAAGCAAGAGGAATAAATAAGCAAGCACTATTAATAAAAAGCTGTGGGAAGCAAAGGGTTGTTTGTGTGGGATGATAGCGAAGAGGCACCTAATCTCATGTGAGGATTGGTTAGGAAGGCTCTAACAGCAAGTGAGAATTGAACTGAAATCTATAGGATGTCATCATTCATAATGAATCAGTATTTTGACTCTTAGGAGTATTTCTTAATATCTGAGAAGGGAAAAAAGTCTGTTAACATTTAATTTAATCAAAATATTTTGCTCACCAATGCTCTAATTTAGGAAACACTCACAAGTGTTCTAAAACCCCTGTAACTGGTGTGTATCATTTAAACAGTTAACAATTTCTTTTATACTACTTCACATTTTCAAATGGAGCTGAAAATACCATCCAAAGATACAAACACCTGAAAGTCACCTGAAAGTTTAAATATAATCAAACTGTTAGAGTACATAAAAACAAAACAGTTATATGTATGCTAAACTAACTACTTTGTTGTACAAATGGTCTAAGGTGGCCCATATGAAATGATGTCTTAATCGGGTCCTCAGCATGTAACATCATTTCTGAAGTAGGAGAGATCTTAGTTAAAAGATAGTCTCAAATCATGGACCTTAAGAATAATGCTAAGACTTTAAGAATAATGCTAAGACTATGTATATAGTAGTCAACTCTCCATTAATTGGAGGTAACGTGGAGGGAGTGTGGGAGAAACTGAAGTTAAATTACATTAAGTCTTCAATTACCCAAACTGTCCTGATGTGTTTACAGATGTGCTCAGGTACTTCTCTGGTGGCTCAGATGGTGAAGAATCTGTCTGCAATGCAGGAGACCCAGGTTTGATCCCTGGATCAGGAAGATCCCCTGGAGAAGGAAATGGCAACCCACTCCAGTATTCTTGCCTGGAGAATCCCCAAGGACAGAGGAACCTGATGGGCTACAGTCCATGGGATCACAAAGAGGTGGACACGACTGAGCGACTAATTTTTACTTTTCACAGGTCCCCAAACAGACTCAGTTTCCGGAGGAAACTGATGCCTGTAGTTGAAGACATCTCACTTCCTACAGCAGAACAACTTCTGGGGGTAGAAAGACACTTTCTAGTCCTTGAAGGCTGTAGCCACAGTTCGGCTATGTCTTATAAGTAACTATAAAAACAAGCTGGGTTCCAACCAAACATTCACTCTGACAAAAAGATTATTATGTACTACTTTGAAAATCGATTATAAAACATGATCTATGATAGATACTTAGTGACATTATTATTTCTTGACTTTAGAAAACTGTTTTTTTTTTTCCCTCTAGGAAAGCATAATTAACCAATATATTCTGATTATACTCTACAAGTAAAACATTTGTATTCTACCATTATAGGCTATGAACAGCAGGACATAAGGATGATGACCTAGGGCAAGTTTTTGAGTAATCAAAATGCAGATGTTTAGAAAATCAAGAGATTTTAAAATAGTTTCTTATTTTCTAAGGATAGGATCTTATACGCAATCCCTAGCATAAGCAATACAGTCTATATGTGTATCATCCCTACTTTTTGCAAAGATGAACAAAATACCTAATAAAGAATGTAAGACAGCACTATATAAGCTTTTAATTAGTATTAGAAAAATGACTCAAAATACATATTCTTTAGATAGGTTAAAGACTATGAAAAGTAGTGTGCTTAAACTTTAATTTTCATATTCTGGAGACTTGAATAGTTAAAACAATTTGATCGACAGGCCAGTGACCACAGTTGTGAAAATATTCAGATTGTTGTGTATTATCAGGCTTTCTCTTTGGCTACAAAATTTCAAGTTGTTTGCTTTATATAAATCAGATTTTTACTGATAAAAACTCACCATTCCCAAACTCTTAGGCTCTTATCATCAGATGTGCTTACAAATCTCCTATTCTCATCGACAAAAACAATGGTGTTGACAGCTCCCAAATGCCGATCATATTCCTGCACAATTTCTCCACTTCGAATGTCCCACTGTATATCAAATAAAGGAAAGGGCAAAGACAGAAGTAGAGCAGACTTATGAAAGCAAAGGTCATAATAATGATAAATGGAGAAGGAAAAGAAATCTCAATATCATCTTTTTTTTTAATTTAATTTTTTAACTTTACAATATTGTATTGGTTTTGCCATATATCAACATGAATCCTCCATAGGTATACACATGTTCCCCATCATGAACCCTCCTCCTTCCTCCCTCCCTGTACCATCCCTCTGGGTCGTCCCAGTGCACCAGCCCCAAGCTTCCAGTATTGTGCATTGAACCTGGAGTGGGGACTCATTTCATATATGATATTATACGTTTCAATGCCATTCTCCCAAATATCATCTTTTTATACATTTACTGCTTTCTGCTAAGACTAGAGCATCAGCAGACCCTAAAAAGTAGCAAACATTAAACAAGTTAATATTCCTTACCAGTCCCTGATACAATGTAAAGCTCAGGAATCTTAATAAAAATATTATGAAAAGACTTACTTGCACAATCTTCTTATCAGACATCCCAGCCACAAACAGATTTTGCTTATCTTCATCAGGATTAAATTTGACACAATAGGGTACTTTTCGGTTTGTAAATCTTGATATACACTGTCCTAAAACCAAAGACCCAAGTTAAAGTAGGTAAAATAAATTTGACCATTTAAAGACAACCTTGGAATTAAGATCTAGAGATCACTTGCTAATAAACTGGAGAAATGGCAGCCTGTTTGTTCTTTACTGCAAACTACATTGTTCCTTTCCATGAATTTTTAATGATTAAAAATAATATTTTCAAAAGTAAATCTGTATCATCAGTTGCAGAGCAGACAAAACTCTCCAGGTAATTAAAACATGCAGTAAAGAGTTGAAGACCACTGCCGAAGAGGTTAAGAGTATGGGGTTTAGCATTAGAAAGATGTTGGTTTAAATCCAATTTGACCATTACTAGCTGTGTAACCCTGGAAAAGTTACCTCTTAAGCCTCAGTTTCCTCATCTATAACAATATTTAAATTCATAGTGAGTGATAGTGTTAGGGCTGAACAAGATACTGCATATAAGTGCTTAGTATAATGCTTGGTAAACAGTGTTTAGTAACTATTAGCTATTTTCTTTATCCTTAAAACTCAGTAGGATGAAAGATGGTTCTCTGATTATATAAAATCACACTAGCCACAATGTGCTAATGTAATCAGTACATCTGTGAATATATAAAACCAATCTGCCCATGGAAGTTTAGACCTACATTTTAACTAATTGGGACAATTAAATTTAATTCTGTTCATCACGTATTTATTGTGCTTCTATTATTGTACAATGCAGCATGGTAGGTTATGTAGGGGATAACCTAAAGATCAAATACATAGTCTATGGAAAATTTCAAATTTCCTTATATATCAATATATTTGCTTTATAAACTGTATTTCATGGAAAGGAAGTTTCATACTGAAAGAGCTACTTTTACAGCTCAGTTTCAACTTTATATACATTTTGTGGTATTAGCTGATGGCCAATGATATGAGAATCAGCAGTTAGAGAAGGTACCATTTTGGCACAGAAGACCACTCACATTGTTCCATTTAAAAGAACTAATTTCTAAGGTAAATATGTGTTAGTATAAGTGAGCTCTTACCTGTCTCAGTGTCCCAGAGCTTAAGATACCTGTCATAAGCTGCGCTGAGGAACTGTGTTCCTGCAGTATTAAAGCAGATGTCCCTAACAGCTTTACTGTGACCTAAAGGCAGAGACAATAGAAATGGAAGTGAGGTGAAGAGTCTTCATTTAAAACATAAGCATCATAAGACAAACAGCATTAAATAGTGTCTTCCAAGCCACGCTGTGAGTCAAAATCACTGGAACTCTACCTCCTGATTTACTGACTCAGAATATGTTATGTGTGGGCTACAGAATGTAGGTGTTTTCCCTCCCTTTGAAAAGCTCCTTAGGTGATTCTGATGCATAACATTTAAGTAAGAATCAAGAGAAAAGATCTAACTTTGTTTTAAAAGGTCTCTCATGGCACTCTCTTAATAATATAATACATAAAGCTGATGACTGGTCAAGAATCTAAGAAAACGTAACAGTCCAATTATTGCCAATGAAAGAGAAATGACTGGTGACATTTTTAAGGTTCACTCTGAAATTACTAGCCAAGCTGGAAGTGAAAACAAAGTGACCTAAAGCTGATGTTCATGAAAATTGTGGCCTCTGTTCAATAATTGTGTATTTCTGGGATTATATTACTGAATTTCATAGAAGTGGATTCAGCATCTCATAGACTAAACGTTTTTAAAAACAAATATTAACTACGTTTAGTTTTAAAATGGCATTTGACAATAAATTTATTTCAAGGTGCTTTGCTTAGAAATCAATCTTACTGGACCAATCAACTCTTTTGAAAGTTATAGGGGTAAATAAAATGTGACTAAATGAAAGCAGAAACTTTCCTATTTTTTACTATCCCACTATGACCAAGACAATTGTACAAAATGTGCATGGCACAAATGGTCAACAGGAGCCCTAAATCACCACCACCACTGCTGACCTCTCGTCATGGCAAGCAGGCATTCTTTCCTACAGCAGGAGTCCTGGTCAGAGCTGTTATCATCTTTCTAAGTAGGAATTTTCAGTTTTCCAGTGAAAAGCAGCAAGAGCAGGGGGGACAGACGAGGACCAAATCCCCTACATCACAGGAGACATTCCTGTATGCTGCCGAGAGCCTTCCCAAAAGTCTTCTGGGCTGCCCTGGCATCTCGGACAGTATTTATTTGTGCAATGAGGCCCTAAAATCGTAACAAAGCACTACAGAATGGACTCCCACTTAAATCTAAAAACAGAGCCAATATAATTCAAATACCGTTTAATTTCGGTATAGTTAAATTGGAAATGTAACCAGTCTTCATGCAAAATCTGACAAAGACAATCTACCAAAAGGCTAGTCTGCCACAAAGCTGTCCTCTTTTTGGTCTACTTTCCTTCAAGGAGTTCTCTCAACCTTTTCTTTTTACCTGTGTTTGCTGCCAATTCCTGGCCTCTCTTGAAAGCTCAACATCTGGCTATCTAATTGCTTACAAGACATTTTCATCTCAATATCTCAAAAGCAGCTCAATTTCCCTGAGTCTGAAACCTTATAATCTTCCTAAGATGAATGGCACCACCATTCATCCAGCCACCTGGATTTCCACCTCACTCTTTTTACACTCACTTCTATGCGGATGCTACCACGCTTATGGCAGAAAGTGAAGAGGAACTAAAAAGCCTCTTGATGAAAATGAAAGAGGAGAGTGAAAAAGTTGGCTTAAAGCTCAACATTCAGAAAACGAAGATCATGGCATCTGGTCCCATCACTTCATGGCAAATAGATGGGGAAACAGTGGAAACAGTGTCAGACTTTATTTTTTGGGGCTCCAAAATCACTGCAGATGGTGATTGCAGCCATGAAATTAAAAGACGCTTACTCCTTGGAAGGAAAGTTATGACCAACGTAGATAGCATATTCAAAATCAGAGACATTACTTTGCCAGGCTATGGTTTTTCCAGTAGTCATGTATGGATGTGAGAGTTGGACTGTGAAGAAAGCTGAGTGCCAAAGAATTGATGCTTTGAACTGTGGTGTTGGAGAAGACTCTTGAGAGTCCCTTGGACTGCAAGGAGATCCAACCAGTCCATTCTAAAGGAGATCAGTCCTGGATGTTCTTTGGAAGGAATGATGCTAAAGCTGAAACTCCAGTACTTTGGCCACCTTATGTGAAGAGTTGACTCATTGGAAAAGACTCTGATGCTGGGAGGGATTGGGGGCAGGAGGAGAAGGGGATGACAGAGGATGAGATGGCTGGATGGCATCACCGACTCGATGGACATGGGTTTGGGTGAACTCCAGGAGTTGGTGATGGACAGGCAGGCCTGGCATGCTGCAACTCATGGGGTTGCAAAGAGTCGGACACGACTGAGTGACTGAACTGAACTGAACTAGTTACTAAGAGCCACTGCTTTTATTTAACTCTTCATTGTTCCTTTCCTCTCTTTCTGCTGCTTTAGTTCTGGCTCTCATCATCTGTAATCCAGACTAATGAAATAACTTTGTAAATCATTTTTTTGTCTCCAGGTCTGCCCCACCAAAATATCCTCTATACTGCCATTGTGATCTTTGTAAACTTCAAATCTGATCATGATGCTTTCCTGCAAGAGCTGTTCAGTTGTTGGCTTCCAAAGACCCCCAAGACAGACCAAAGGTCTTTCACACTCTGCCCATCTCCACTGCTTTTCTCCCCGCTCACTGTATTCCTCATGCTATGCAGTTCTCATATCACTTCTGCTTCTTCTGTTGCTCTCTCTTCCTAGTTCTTTGCTTACATGGGAGACTTACCCCTCTTTCAAGACTCACTCAAGTCTGCTAAGGCTTTCCTTCACATCAGCAGCAAAATCAGTAGTAGTAAAATTACTGTTGATGATGTTACTGTAGTTTAAAAAGTCTTTCCGAACAGATTTATAGCCAGAGAGAAAAGAAATATTACCAATAAATGTTCGCAGACAGCGCCTGTCTCCATAAACCTCCCATAGCTAGAGGGGAAAAAAAAAACCAACACATAGAAACGTTAAATTTAATACAAGGCTTTGATAAAATGACAACTTTTAACCACTAACAACAGTCATACGCCAGCTATGTGTGTGTACAGGGAACTTAACCAAGGCATTACATATCATTAAACACATTGTTTGGTGCTATTGCCTCAGAAGGTAAAGAATCACCTGCAATGCAGGACACCTGGATTCGATCCCTGGGTAGGGACGATCCCCTGAAGAAGGGAACAGCAACCCTTTCCAATAGTCTTGCCTGGAGAATTCCATGGAGAGAGGAGCCTGGCAGGTTATAGTCCATGGGGGCCAGAGTCAAACACGACTGAGTGACGAACACTGTCACTTTTTGTTTTTTTCACTTTTGGTGCTATTAGTCTGTGTTACACTATCTGGATTACACATATACTCGTGCACATGGATGTATAAACACTTCAAACTCTGAAATTAAGAGAACTTAACTTACATGGAACTTATACAGGTGCTTTTCATTTTCTTCTTCTTTTCTCTATTTGACATTTTCTGTGATGAAAAGTTTCTACTTATGTAATATTATAAACTAGCTTTAAAAGAATTAAATGTTATTAAAACTGCCATGTTATAACATTTTGGTAGTGAAAAGTTTTTTTTTTTAAACTCTTCTGAAGTATTAACTATTATAAAAGCTGTTATGAGTGCTTGCTTTGGCAGCACATATACTAAAAGCTGTTATGAAAATGAAAATCTAGACTAAAATGTAACAAGCTCATAGATCTCATTACATCTACAGCGAATTAATACAACAGCTTTGAAACTACCTTTATTCTTGCCTGCCTCAAATCCAGTCCTACACAGTGCTGCTAGTGATCTGAAACAGAAAGCACTTCCTGGCTACCCAGTGCCTGCAGGGTAAAGCCTCAGTTCCCGCAGCACACCAGGAAAACACGCCTGGACCTGGTCCCCTGTTATGACTGTAGTCACTCTATGCCTCTCAGAACCTGCAGTTTTCAGCACACACAATACCGATGCATTCTATTTACTCCTCTCAGACATACTCTACTCCCTGTGTCCACTCCCCCCAACCCATCCCTTACTTACACTTCCTGGTGGAGTATGCCTCCTCTCTGAAATCAGAACACCTCCTCTACACGGATCATTTACAACATAATGAAATGATCACCATAACAGCAGGAACAGTGCCAAAGTAATTTTTTATCCTCAGTCCCTTGTAAATAATAGGTACCTAATAAATGTACAAAAAGTGTACCTAGACATGAACTCAATTGAATTCTATGCTGGTCTAACTAGGCAAATAGAAGGCTTTAATCTCAATTAACACAGTCTGTATAAATTGAAAGTTAAAGGAAATGAGTCTTGCTACTCCAAGCTGCTGGTCTGTCATTTTAAACCACTAAGTCAAGACAAATGCCTAAATTGTTGCTCTCATAAAAAAATGCTCCCTTTATATTAATATATTGTTACTACCCATGAATTATTTACAAAGGATAAAATTTTCATGAATCAACTTTCCAAGACCACTATAGGGTTGATATTTATTGACCAGTATAATGATCTGGACACAGAAGACATATAAAAGATAAAAACCATTCGACCAGATTTAAGTTTTTAAAAGGCTTTTCCCATATCAAATTGACATATATTGGCAACTGAGTTTTTTTTCTACCTCACACTATTGCTGAACATCAACTAAGGTAGACCTTCCCAAGACTATATAAAGTGGGAAAAGAGGCTGGGAGCAATTCTGCTACCAGCATTTGGAAGAAAAAAAGAGTGAATTATATTATTTACTCTCTAAAAATGGGATTTCTATCAGATATCCTCTCTACCTCTAAGGTACTGAGGAACAAATGAACTCCGTTACATATCCAACACCTCTATAAAAATGCATTATTGGTGATTAAATATTCATGTGCCTAAAGCTAACGTGAGTGATTATGTTCTAATCAGCTATCTAAGCTTACAAAGAGCCTAGCCAATTGGACTACAAAGCCATATCTGAATCAACATATTTCATAAACATGCTGCATAAACTGCTGCATTCACAGAGCTTAAGAGAAAATAATTAGCCTCTAATTGCCTAACAAACTCAGATCTATTTATAATTAACCAAATAGATTTAACCAAAGCACTAGCTTTGTAGCACTTCTACTCTATTACTGAAAACTCACCTTAATTTTACAGTCCATGGAACAAGAGAGCAACAAATGGCCAGAGAGAGGAAACAATCTGACTGCACTGACGCCCTGTAAAAAGGTATTGCAGTTATCAATCAGAAGCATTCCAAAGCTCAGCTAAAATTAAACAAAAGGGAAAGACAGTGTATTTTTAAACCACATAATTTACTACTTTTTTTTTCATTTTAAAATTCATACCCTGGAATAACCTTCAGAAGTATTCTAAGAGCAGCCCTTATTGACACTAAGCTTTTCAAGCCTTTTTGAACCTTCATCAGTGGCTCCCTCACCCAGGGGAATTCTGAGTCAATCATGTTGCTCATGCCCTCGCTCCTCTTCCTTCTTTTACTTAGTTCCTTTCTTCTTTGCTAAGAGCTGGAAATTATCAGTTGGAATAGTGAATACGACAAAGAATAGTAACATCAAAGTTTTCAAGTGCCTTGTCTCTGCATTACTTTAAGTATTATCATAGTGTATACACCAGGGAGCATCTAGTCTTTGAAGTGTGATAACCCCAAGAGCTAAGGCAAAATTACTGAGACTTTGGTGCTAGTATCAGCCCACTACTCACTGAGTTGGTGCCCAACAGGAAGCAGATAATGGCAGGAACTTGGAAGCGAAGGCCTGGGCTAACATAAGGGGGTAAGACACCAAATCATGAATGCTTATGTCATGACCCAATCAGATGACCCTGAAGACTGAGTACTCACTTGTGACTCACATGTGTTAGTACCTCCAAAGTGACTCCAGTTTATCTTTAATGACTTCCTTGCTCTATCTCCCTTCTCTACATCTTCACTAGAAATACTGAATGTCCCACATCAACAGCTGAAGATTTATGTTGGCTTCACTGTTATATTAATGCATTACAACAAATAAAAACAACTAATTCATTTACCTTTGTGTGTCCAGACCACACATGAATTTGTTTTTTGGGAAGATAACATTTCTCAGGTGGCACAGTTGACCGCAGATTAACACCAACATCCTGAGGTATGTGAAGATAGGACCTGCCTTGATAGTCATACATTTCTTTAACTGAAACAAGAAGGCAAAAGAAAGCAGTGAACAAATAAAAGCTGTAGTTATGAAATCTATATTCTTAAAATAATAAACACTTGGTTCACAAGGATATCACTGCATATTAAAATTTAGGTAATACTATTTTGATGATGTTAAGACCAAGAGACAGCTAAAATTTAACTGCCTGAAATCACGGCTATTATTTCAATCAGAGGTAGTATTTTGGAATCCCTAAATTTCTAGAGAATATCAAACCTTTAAATAAGCTCTTACTTCCTTTATCCAGTTTTAGTAGCGTGTACAAAAGACTCTACTGCAGTATAATTATTGAGAGAAGAAAAGATAACACTTGGGCATTATGAGTCACTGGCAAAGAATCAGAAGCAAAACAGGATTAAAAGGAAGTTAAAACAAAAGTATATAAACTATCCTTTTCCCTGTTTTCCTCCCTTATGCCCTTCCAGGTTCCTTTTCCAATCTCTTTTCTACTTTCAACTAGATTTACAATGAAGTCACATTTGAGAATTAAATGACATAGTATAATATGTATCAAAGCATTTAGTAGCATGCTCCACAGAATAAGTACTCAATAAATGTTGGCTGTTATTGTTATTATGGCTGTAAGCACACAGTACTAAACAGACTCCTTAGAGATAAAACGAGAGCTTGAGAAACTAAAACTAAATATGACCTTATTAAATATATATTTGATAAGTGGTATAACATTAGAGTAATCAATACTATCTGAACTGGATTATTCTTTATAGTCTGGTAACCACTACATAATTTCCCCAATATAACTAGTTAGTAATAAACCAGGTAGTCTAGAATATTTATAATTTATTTTGGTGAATATGTATTTCCTTCTGCAAATCAAAATAAGTATGAGCATGTAAATCTCTAATCTACTTACCTGAAAAACAAAGTTTATTCTTTAAAAGTGTTATTTAGTAACATACCTGTGATCATACCTGGAGAAAATTTGGCTTGGTTAAAAAGAAAAGGTTAAAATGACTGGGGTACTAATTATATGCCAAAAAGAGTCAACTTTATCTTAAGGAAGCACAGATTGTGAACCATAATCTCCTTTATCTATCTTTAAAAAAAATTCATTAGTACTTCAAAAAAATAATCTGTGGCCATCTCTAATTATAACACAGAGGAGTTTGCTATAATTTCTTTGGGATGCAAATTGTCCAATATAATTCTTAATATAATGATTCCCAGTAGCTGATTAGTAAAGGCAATTAATATATGAACAGAGAACAGAGTAAATATCTGAAAGTTTATCACAAAAAAGAAGAGGCATAAAAAATATATTACCATGTAAGATTGTCTTTTCCTCTCCAGGTTTCTCTTCTTCCTGTTTGCCTTTCTTCTGCCTCTTTGCTGTAATTTCATCCAATTCTTTTTGTTCTTCCTAAGGAAATTAAGGAGTGAATTTTTAAAATGGATGTTCCAGAACCCCATCCTGGCCACTGCTGATCATAAATGCTTTACAAGGAGGTGCACTTTTTTGGTGAAGCAATAGCTGCAAGTATATCTCCCAGGATAACAATCTCAACTCTTAGGCAGATTACAAAATGGCATTAAACACACAGTGTTTTTGAACTTTTAAACTCATTTAATACAAAACCTCTCCTTCTAGAACAGCTAGGAGTAATTTAATGTATTACGATAATTATGTAAGTGAAAAAAATGAGGTAATTAGAAAACCTAGTATATACCAGAAATACAGTGAATTTGAGTAAACAATGTTCTTCATAAACAGCTTTTAATAGTCATAAGGATATAAGCAATGACTACAGATTTGTGACACAACTTTTACGGGAAGAGCAGTAAAAGGAAGTGGGTGGTGGTGGATAGTCGCTAAGTCATGTCCAACTTTTGTGATCCCATGAACTGTAGCCCACCAGGCTCCTCTGTCCATGGGGTTTCCCAGGCAAGAATATTGGAGTGGGTTGCTATTTCCTTCTCTAGGGCATCTCCTCGACCCAGGGATCAAACCTGGGTCTCTTGCATTGCAGGCAGATATATTTTTTTTTTTACCAGATTCTGCCATGAAGGAAGCCCAAAAGGAAGATAAAGTGAGTGAAATCGTTGTGTCTGACTCTTTGTGACCCCATGGACTGTAGCCTAACCAGGTTCCTCCGTCCATGGGATTTTCCAGGTAAGAATACTGGAGTGGGTTGCCATTTCCTTCTCCAGGAGATCTATCCGACCCAGGTATTGAACCCAGGTCTCCCGCATTGTAGGCAGACGCTTTACCATCTGAGCCACCAGGGAAGATCCAAAAGGAAGATAGGGTAGTAATAAATCCTTATAGTAACTGAGAAGTCAAAATAAATAAAGAGCAGCATATGTGTATTACTGAGATAATTGGATATGAGATAGAGATAGAAAGTAAGCATCCTGAGGACAGGATTTTCTCTTAATCTTGTTCATTGCTGTATCCCTAAGACCTAGAATAGGGACTGGCTCATAGAGACAGTAGGATTAGGAGGTGGAGAGGGCAAGGTAGGGTTTTATAGTTTTACTTTATACATTTCATAGTATTATGAAGAACACATATATATAGATATACTACTGGAAAAAGCAAGAGAGTTCCAGAAAAACATCTTTTTCTGCTTTATTGACTATGCCAAAGCCTTTGACTCTGTGGATCACAATAAACTGTGGAAAATTCTGAAAGAGATGGGAATACCAGACCATCTGATCTGCCTCTTGAGAAATTTGTATGTAGGTCAGGAAGCAACAGTTAGAACTGGACATGGAACAACAGACTGGTTCCAAATAGGAAAAGGAGTACATCAAGGCTGTATATTGTCACCCTGCTTATTTAACTTATATGCAGAGTACATCAGGAGAAATGCTGGACTGGAAGAAACACAAGCTGGAATCAAGATTGCCAGGAGAAATATCAATAACCTCAGATATGCAGATGACACCACCCTTATGGCAGAAAGTGAAGAGGAACTCAAAAGCCTCTTGATGAAAGTGAAAGTGGAGAGTGAAAAAGTTGGCTTAAAGCTCAACATTCAGCAAACGAAGATCATGGCATCCAGTCCCATCACTTCATGGGAAATAGAGGGGGAAACAGTGGAAACAGTGTCAGACTTTATTTTTCTGGGCTCCAAAATCACTGCAGATGGTGACTGCAGCCATGAAATTAAAAGACGCTTACTCCTTGGAAGGAAAGTTATGACCAACCTAGATAGCATATTCAAAAGCAGAGACATTACTTTGCCAACAAAGGTTCGTCTAGTCAAGGCTATGGTTTTTCCTGTGGTCATGTATGGATGGGAGAGTTGGACTGTGAAGAAGGCTGAGCGCCAAAGAATTGATGCTTTTGAACTGTGGTGTTGGAGAAGACTCTTGAGAGTCCCTTGGACTGCAAGGAGATCCAACCAGTCCATTCTGAAGCAGATCAGCCCTGGGATTTCTTTGGAAGGAATGATGCTAAAGCTGAAACTCTAGTACTTTGGCCACCTCATGCGAAGAGTTGACTCATTGGAAAAGACTCTGATGCTGGGAGGGATTGGGGGCAAGAGGAGAAGGGGATGACAGAGGATGAGATGGCTGGATGGCATCACTGACTCGATGGACGTGAGTCTCAGTGAACTCCGGGAGTTGGTGATGGACAGGGAGGCCTGGCGTGCTGCGCTTCATGGGGTCGCAAAGAGTCGGACACGACTGAGCGACTGATCTGATCTGATACTACTTTGTTAAAATTTAAAAAAAATTAAATAAACCCATCATCAATTCTAAAATCATAGAAAGGCTGATTTTGTAATTACTATCTGAACATTGGTATCAGAAAAGCAACCTCCATGGCACCTTAATAGTATTATCAGGGTGATTTTTATTACCAATTGTTCAATACTATATTTTAGCTAAAAATTATGGAAGAAAATAAATCAGAAAAATATAAACAAAAATTATTCCAAAGAAAAACAAAGGAATCTTATAGTATTTTCTCAGTTAATTAAGGCAGAGAAATTCTGATGAGTCATTTAGTTCTCTAAGGAAACCTCATTTATTAACACAGATATCCTTCATTGAGACATAGCATACAGTTGAACCGGCAGTGAAAAATGTCAAAGCTTACTTCTGAAGGTTTGGCTACATCTTTTTCGTCCACATATTTTGCCCAAGGTCCCAAGAAACCATCAATATTAGATGCATCATTTTCTTTAAATTTTTTCCTCTTTTCTATTTTCTTCTGACCAGTTTCAAACACAGTTAAACCTACATTAAAAAGAAATCACAAATATGGGTATTTCCTAAAGATATACACACACACATATATTTTCATAGATTTATTTAAAACACAAAATAAAAGCTATATGAATCCAGACATATGGACTCATGCTATATATAGAGAGACTCAATCTTCTGGGCAAAGCAGATTTCTACTGCTGCAACTGCAGTATTTTACAAATTCTAATATATGTGAAAAAAAGACTCAGCTATGTAATCCTGCCATGGTACACAATCTTTTTAATTAATCACAGACCTTTATCAGTAGATTTTACCACTTTCTGAAAGAAACAGCAATTTAATAATGTTAAGTAATGGAAAATTTACCTCTGAAAGCAAGAACAAACAAATTTCTAATTTAAAGCCAAATTAGATAAAATTTCATTAATAAGTGTTCCTTGCTTCACTTGCTTCACTATATTATAATGCAACAATATAAAGAAGGTTTCACAAGAATCTGTATTTCTTCCAAGTGAACTCAATCTAAACTGGACCTCTAATATCATAAATCTTAACAGGAAGAAAGAGGATGTTTCTAGTTGGGATTCTCATTTGATCAATAGAAAGTGGCATGCTGTGTGTAGTCATTAAATTGGAAAAAGAAAGGTTTACCAGAGCCATAGTCAAAATTTCACTGTTAACTGAGAATTTAGCTACATAAAGATGTAACTTGTAGAGGTCTAACAAAGAGAAAAACTTACCTATATTAATTCAAATCAGTTTCCTTTAGGCTGTGTTATAACAAAAGGTTGTTAAAATCCTATTTTTACAACAATCTAGCTCATAAACCAAAGGCAGCTTGATCATATAGGCTATAGAGTTACTAAGTGCCCTCATACAAATAGCATATTCTTTTTCTATCCAACATTTTATGTATAAGATTCCAAGGGGCTGATGAGCTTTGTGGCAAGTTAACATTTAGAGTATGATGCTTTGTCTTATAGTAAGTACAAAATGAACACAGGCACAAACATATGTTTTAAAACACATATTCAAACTCAGCTTCAAAGCAACCCTTAAAGGCAATTTCCACAGATATGCACAATGATATTTTTTTCTGCTCTGTTAAAATGGAGCTTTACATTAGTGTTGAGAAATAAATCGCTAAAATTAGTTATACATTCATTTTCATTTCTTAAATGATTTCTACAATGTTGGCACTGTGCCAAGAACTCACCCTCCCTGCCATAGGTATGACTATCTTCCCTACAAGGCTGCACACCTAGTAAGGGGCAAAAGCAAGCTCTACACTAACTATATAAATACATTGCTCTAAACTATATCACTCTACTGTCTCAAGTTTAAAAAAATCAGGAGTTAAATTAAATACTAGTTCTTTCCCTACTTTCCAAAGTCAACTTACAAACAATAAGTATAATTATGTATATTTGATATTAAATATTTCAAATAAGTTACCTTGATTTTTTTCAGCTTCTTCTACAGAACCAATATACTTAGTAGACACTTGATGATTATCTAATGAAGGGTCCAATGCATAACCTGAAAGGAAAAATGTACAAATTACTGATTCCATTTTTTTCCCATTTACAATTCATTTTAATTCTATGCACATTTACTCATTTTACATTTTCCTTCCCAAGATGTTGAAAACAGCTTCTTTTGTTTGTCTTCTTGTGACTTTATTTCTTCCTTATTTTCTGAAAGTGTCACAGCTTCTTTTATCATCAAGATGTACATAAACAATAATTCTATCAAAAGCAAACCAAATTTTCAATTGTAAAGTTGCCTGTGACAGGCAGCTCAAGATAATTTTAAAGGCCTTCATTGTGTTGGATCTCTCTGAGCTTATCTCCAAAAGAGTTATCACTTTATCACATTCAACTGTCCACTCATACTCTGAATACCAATTCTTCGTGGGCCATGTTTCTATTCAGAATCATTAACCTGAAGGAACAGGCTAGGAAGCCAAGAAGAAAAGGAAGAATAGGACAAAAGAATTCACACAAACCACTGAGAGACTAAGAACTCAGATAAACACCAAAAATGGGAGCTAAAAACAGAACAGTAGCATAAGTGAGTGGGACGATACAATAAATGAGACTATCTTCTCAGATAAGGAGTAAAGGTGGCTGTGATAAACTAGATAATACACTTAGATTACAACACTGCTACAACCGTTTAAAAATGGGAAGAAATGTAGGGTTAATGTTTGTTCTGTATCACAGCAGAGTTACAGAGTGATAAGTATGAGACTTGGGTAATGCTGAATTCCTGTGCCATCTCCTTCATGTCTCATGTAACACTAGTACAAGGTCTCAGGAAGGTTTGCTCCCTGGTACTAAGCACACTGGAGAAGATAACAGAAAGGTCTGTAGCTTTACATTCCATATATAAGAGTGAGAAGAAACAAGTAGATAGGATCTGGAGCTAGACAAGAATTTTTCATGAAAAAATGATAAAACTTTTAAATTAACACAAAGTTATACTTGCTTATTACCTGGAGGGGAAAAAAAAAAAAGACTGCTAAACCTGAGATTGGTTAACTTGTTTACTAGTTTAAGTTCAAATAAATGGTGCTCAGTTCTAAGATTTCCATAAGACCATACATTTCTTAGTTTGCAAGAGGCTACTTTTTTACTCCAGGCTGCCTAACATAGTATATCCCACATTCACTTTTTATGTCTTTAACTCACTAAATAGTTCATTCTGTGTCCTAGCCCACTCTCTCTTGATGGAAGAGGCAAAAAAAAAAAAAAAAAAATCAGCTATTTTTTTCCCCCAAATAAGCTACTTCTGAATCTAGGCCTAAAGCCAACTGAATAGCTCTAAATGCTTACTCTTGCTATAGGATAGCTTAAGAAAAGTAGGTATCTGTATGAACTTTGTAGGTATCTGCACTGACTTTTACTTGTTTAAAGATTTAAACTATCTAAGCTATTGCTTAAGGCCCTTCTTTCTAAAGTCTAAAAAAAATATGCAAAATCTTTATAAGTTTGTTTCATTATAGGCTAGGATATAATAAATTCATGATGTAACAGGGTTGATTTTTATGTACTGCACATATATTTTAGGTTTACATGGAATCTCTTATATGTAAGCAATGGGTATAATGCATTTATTTTGTTGGACTGGAAGTGTTATTGAACTCTTTTTGGAGATTTTAGAGGTATAGAGTCTTTCGCTATGAATTTTGTCACCTGGCTTGGTGAAATATAATTTAATATATGACAATCTTTTTTACAACCAGTTTCCAATATATTGTGGATAAACAACTAAGACTATATGTACTAAACCTCTAAACTAATTCAGTGAATCAGTTTACATCACTCTTTAAAAACTAGAAAAAAAAAGAAACCCTTTCCAATATTAGAATAATTAAGTAAATTGAGATAAAACCAATCAGAGGGTATTACATAGCTCTTAAAAATAATAAGCTTTGAGATTATAAAGTAACACTGAAAAATGCTTATGACAGAATATTGATTTAAAAAAAGCTGCAAAATTTTCAGTTTAGAAGGATTATAGCTTTATAATACAAAATATGTATAATAAAAAAGACTTGGAGGAATAAATTTCACTAAAAGTAGGCATATCAGTATGGTAGGGTTATAGGTAACCTTTTTTCCCTCTTTCCTAAATGTTTAAAATTTATGTCATTTTTTAGCAAAAACAACTATTATTAAAAAGCATCACTGCATACATATTTCACATGATACTGCTTTCTTAACTTTTGCGGGGCCCTCCCTTAAAATAATGGAAGTTAATGGCAGATAGGACAGAAAAAGATTACAACTACAACAGGCATAAAAACATTCTCAGTTACTTTGCTTAATCACTCTACCAAAAAGTTCTTCAAAGCAGAAGGTGATCAATGTATCTCTCAACCTACACATGTAGATTATAGGAAGAGAAAGAAAATGCACCACCAAATATGAACAAATCTGATATAAGTGACCAGACTTTGTTCTGTAGAACCAACAACAAGGACAATATTATAAAGACCATCTTCTTTCAGAGGGGATTCCCAGCTTTGTATACACGTTAACTTGTGGCCATTCCATTTCTTGATATCCCTCAGTAATCAACAGAAAACTTTTCAGAGAGAAGATTTGAGAAAGAGAGTGAAGTCAACCAGTACATAAAAAAATTAAAATATAACTCTTAAGACTCTCTCCCTCTTTAGTCACTAAGTCCTGTCCAACTCTTGCGACCCTATGGACTGCAGCCTGCCAGGCTCCTCTGTCCATGGGATTCTCCAGGCAAGAATACTCTTCAGTCTATCCTGTTATTAACCAATTTCAATAGCAATCTGCATATAACAGTCATTCAGTAAGAAGTGCTATCAAAAAGTAGAACAGAAAACATTCTGTTTTTAAGACTGCAGAATATTTCTAGTATTCAGAAATCAGAGCAGGTTTAGAATGACAGCTAAAAACACTAGTGCGCCTTCCCATCTGTATATTTACAGATATGTATAAGAAAACACATTACCCTTTTAAGGCATCCAGATTAATAAATTTAAAAAGCCAGAAGATAAAATTGATTATTACACACACACACACACACACATCATTTCTAATAAGGTTTAACTTGAACTCTCTTATCACCTTACCATAAGTGGCAAAAGTTCTTCTTTGCTGTTCAAACATAAAATCATTGATATGGGCTGGTTCAGCATATCCAGAAAGCATATTTCTAGGGGCAGCCATTTGCTGGGTTCTGAAGGGATTTTCTGGTCCAAACTGCAATGTTATGAGGAAAAAAACAATAAAAAAATTCTCAATAGAATGAGTAGAATTATTGCACAGTGTATTTTCAACTCTAAATTATCAGGGGCCGATTAACCTATTTGCAGACTTGCTCCCCTCACACGATTCAGGACAACCAGTCAGTGGCTTGTTAGCACTGTTTGTCAGCCACTAGCACAGGAGAGCAATTAGCTCACTCTATATGCAGCTATTTAAGTTTAAATTAATTAAAATATTCAGTTCTACAGTCATTCTAGCCATATTCAAGAGCCCAACAGCCACATACAATTATTGATTACTACATTTTCACCACTGCAGGAAGTTCTATTTGATAGTGTTGCTCCAGATAATTGAAACTCACTATAGTTTTGTCTAAACCATGATTTGGGGATTTTTGGAGTGGTGATATAATTACAAAAACATATGTTTCTCTGCTACTTGATTATGAGTTTCTCAAAGGTGCAGACTTAGAACCCTCATACTTTCCATACTGTCTGGCATATAGAAAGCACTAATGAAGGAAAGATTAATCAAAGCCTGACTGGGGGAAGAAGACAGGAAATAGACAATAAAAGTAAACTGCTTGAAAAAGTCCTAGGAAAAGACATTACAAATGTAAACACAACTTTTCCACTCTGAAAAGTCACACTATGAATGTCTGAAAGTTACACAAAATAGTGCCATTATTACCTATTTGTTTACAATGTTTTGAGTTCCAGAATGGCTTTCCAAATGTTATTTAATTTGATGTATACACAAATTCCGGAGAAGGCAATGGCACCCCACTCCAGTACTCTTGCCTGGAAAATCCCATGGATGGAGGAGCCTGGTGGGCTGCAGTCCATGGGGTTGCTAAGAGTCGGACACGACTGAGCGACTTCACTTTCACTTCTCACTTTCATGCATTGGAGAAGGAAATGGCAACCCACTCCAGTGTTCTTGCCTGGAGAATCCCAGGGACGGGGGAGCCTGGTGGGCTACTGTCTATGGGGTTGCACAGAGTCGGACACGACTGAAGCGACTCAGCAGCAGCAGCAGCATACACAAATTCTGGAAAGTTAGAGAGGTATTCTCTTTCTCATGTTAGAAATGAAAAAAAAGTCAAGATGACATATCTTACCTGCCCAGAGTCAATAATTTGCTTAATGCTATTAAAAAAAGTATTAGGAAAATTCAGTTCTTTTCAGTTTTAAAATAAAGAATAAAATGAACTTCCCACTTTGGAAACCATAGAACTATACAGGTCAACTGTTATGATGTTAGAACTGTCATGATGTTAGAAAGATTCTGATGTTAGAACATCTTAGGTCACTACCATGAGAAACCACCTTTTCCATTATATACTTCCAGAGCCATAAATATAAACTACTGACCTTTTCTTAACCAGAATGCTGTGTTCTCTATATATCAACATTATACTATGCACAAAAGTCTGAATTTAAAAGTTAGATTTGCCGTATAATTTTTTCTGCTTTAGAAGAAAATAAATTACTATAATATTCCTTTCTATTGACAGCTTCCATTTCTAGGTTTAAAATGATTCAATCTTAAGATATCTAATTTATAGATAAAGATTTTATTACTATTTATTCTAATTAAAATGTAGGACAGGTCAAGACTTCACAGCCCGTATTACTTCTTCCTGTGCTGATAGGTGGAAATGCAGGGGAAAAAAAATTAAGATTGCTGAATGCTGGAAGTTACAGTTAACTTCATTTAGTTATTAAATTTATTACAAAAATAAGAACATTCATTAGATTAAAGATAATGAAACAACTTAAGTTTTCCAGATGATCTAATTGCTATAGCCAGTTAACATCTGCAAAGCGGCATGTGATATTTCTGGGGATAAAAAAATTCTAAAACAATAAAAATCTCCATTGCCCATATCATTACTCCTATCATGTATAATTAATTACCAATCATTAAGCTTATAACTTCTGATTTGAAAAAGGAAAGTACATTTTCATAGTCTAATTTTATTAAGATTTTACAAAAAGAATAATTCTTCTACAGGTCATACATGTCAAACTGTCCATCTTTTACAAAAAAATTCTCAGTGTTATGAACTATGATTTCCATAAGAATATAGATCCATATATTCCAGTAAAGTATATCTGGTGGTACTATTCTTTTTTTTTTAATCAAACCATTTTATTGAGGGGCTTCAAGGGAGGGTTGAAAAGCTGAAAGGACAATTAGATCTGACGTCCTACTCCTGGCTGGGATATGCCCAGCTTCATAGCCACTGAAAGCTGTGGTGCTATTCTTAACACAGTCTGAAAATTTATATGTGCTTGGACTTAACTTATATGCAGAGTACATCATGAGAAACGCTGGGCTGGAAGAAGCACAAGCTGGAATCAAGATTGCCAGGAGAAATATCAATAACCTCAGATACGCAGATGACACCACCCTTATGGCAGAAAGTGAAGAGGAACTCAAAAGCCTCTTGATAAAAGTGAAAGAGGAGAGTGAAAAAGTTGGCTTAAAGCTCAACATTCAGAAAATTAAGATCATGGCATCTGATCCCATCACTTCATGGGAAATAGAGGGGGAAACAGTGGAAACAGTGTCAGACTTTATTTTTTGGGGCTCCAAAATCACTGCAGATGGTGATTGCAGCCATGAAATTAAAAGACGCTTACTCCTTGGAAGGAAAGTTATGACCAACCTAGATAGCATATTAAAAAGCAGAAACATTACTTTGCCAACAAAGGTCCGTCTAGTCAAGGCTATGGTTTTTCTGGTAGTCATGCATGGATGTGAGAGTTGGACTATGAAGAAGGCTGAGCGCCGAAGAATTGATGCTTTTGAACTGTGGTGTTGGAGAAGACTCTTGAGAGTCCCTTGGACTGCAAGGAGATCCAACCAGCCCATTCTAAAGGACATCAGTCCTGGGTGTTCACTGGAAGGACTGTGATGCTAAAGCTGAAACTCCAATACTTTGGCCACCTCATGCAAAGAGTTGACTCATTGGAAAAGACTCTGATGCTGGGAGGGATTGCAGGCAGGAGGAGAAGGGGACAACAGAAGATGAGATGCTTGGATGGCATCACGGACTCGATGGACATGAGTTTGGGTAAACTCCGGAAGTTGGTGATACACAGGGAGGCCTGGCGTGCTGCGATTCATGGGGTTGCAAACAGTCGGACACGATTGAGCGACTGAACTAAACTGAACTGAATTGAAGCTGTGACAACAACAACGACAAAATCTTCCACTGAGACAGGCAGCTGTCTGGGGTAGGGTTCATCAACATCTAGCTCTCCTTAACTTTCTGGTTACTGGCAGCCATCAGAGCTTACTTCAAAGATATTGTATGTCAACAGAGGAAGCCAGAGAATGTTATTCAGCAGGGCTCAGCTCTTATCAATTATTCTCCCAGATGTTCCTGTTCTGTGTGAATATGCAACTCTTAATTCTAGGTTAGCCATTAAAAAATAAAACAATGCCTATTTAAAAATATACAAAGCTGATTTGTAAATGCTTCTTTTCAATTTTTGGTAGTTAACCAAGTGTAACTGTAAATATATATTCAAATGATTTTTAAAAATAGATATTCAAGTTAATTAGGTATGAGTATTCAATAGTTTTTAGCTCAGATAATACTGAAGTACACTGTTCAGTTCAGTTGCTCAGTTGTGTCCGACTCTCTGCGACCCCATGGACTATATATAGCACACGGGCTTCCCGGTCCTTCATTATCTCCCAGAGTTTGCTCAGACTCATGTCCATTGAATCAGTGATGCCATCCAACCATCTCATCCTGTTGCTCCCTTCTCCTCCTGGCCTCAATCTTTCCCAGCCCAGTACAGAAGTACACTGTAGTCAACTGCAATTGTAAATCTCCCATATAAAATATACGTATTTAAGTATTAATTCAGCCATTGTACCAAAAAAGAAAATGTTTCTGAGGTAAGCAAGCTTTCATTTGAGTGAAGCAGTGCTTTATTTATAAACTTAGGAGAAAAGCATTTTTAATTTAAGGCATTAGCTGATAAATCTAAGAGACCATGTATTATAAGGCAATGGTTCTCACGTTTTTAGCAGGCAGAGTACTTGAGGGTTGATGCCTTAGTAGTATGGGGCTTCCCCGGTGGTGTTAGAGGTAAAGAACCCACGTGCCAATGCAGGAGACTAAGAGACATGGATTCGATCCCTGGGTCGGGAAGATGCCCTGGGGGAGGGCATGGCAACCCACTCCAGTATTCTTGCCTGGAGAATCTCACGGACAGAGAAGCCTGGAGGGTTATGGCTCACAGGGTCACAAAGAGTTGGACATGACTAAAGTGACTTAGCATGCATGCCTTAGTAGTATATTATAACACCACAGGAATTAAGAAATTTCATTAAGTAAAAATTGACTATATGAAATAAAACTGTAAGTTCACAGATAGGAAAAAAACCCCTAAGTTATTGAACAAGTAATTATTCTTAGATTGTTGCTAAGTTTTTCATGAATATTTATTGCAGTAATCAATGTATAAAACATTTATAAACAATTTTAAGGTGAGAAGAGTAAATTATTATTTTCTACAATTTTGGAAAAGATCACCGCAATTCAATTTTATTGGCAGAATACCTCAATCTTGTAAGACATAAGCACAGTTTAAATATTACAATAGCATATTTTATTAGTGATCTATGACCTTGAACCTCAGTTTCCTCATCTGTAAAATAAAAGTTCTCATCTATCTGACTTCTGAAGCCCATTCTAACATTAATATTTACAGCAGCCCTTCTGGTCAGATCTTAAACAGTAACTGGCATTTCCCCCCTCTAAACTTTTATATTTCTTCTATTCTTAAAAGTAGTGTTATTTTAAGGAATCTGAAATTTTCTCTGAGGCTTATGGGCTTCTAGAGAAGCTAACAAATATACTTTTCTCTAAGTGGATCCAAAATAAAATAGCAATTCGTTAATTTATAATAGTCAAAACTGCAAACTACACTGTGGCCTTCTAAATGGTCTCATAGTTATGGAGTGATTGTTAAGAATGATCAAATCCCCAAATATGGCACCTGCAGGCAGTATAATCTCAGTTAAATTCCTCACTCTAAAATAGGGATACAAGTACTTCATAGGGTCGTAGAGAGGGCTAAAGGAGATAAGCATACAAATCCTTCAGGGTGGTACCTGCCATAGAGTTATAAGTGGTTGTTTTATTTCATTAGTCTCCATCCCTGTTCTTTTCCATCATGCAAATCTTTAAAATAAATCTTCCTAAAAACTCATCTATTAAATCAAGACCAAACTCGCTACCTTGGCCCCCACAGCTTGTGCAATACCTTCTGTACAAAGTGCTGTTCTAGTCTTAGCCTGTTCCCCTCTACTAATAATGACTAAAGCACTACTGTTCTTTATATTTTGTGATTTGGCTTATGCTGTTCCCTTCTGCCTAGAACCTTTCCTCTAAAGGCCTACCTAGCCATCAATGTCAATAATATTAACATAAATAATAATAAAGGCTATAATTTATTAAATGCTTATTATTCTGTACCAGAGAGTTTTCCTAAGCACAACATATCTTATCTCATTTATTTTTATAATTTAGTAAACAGAGATAATCTTCATTTTACCTATGGAAAAAAATAAGATAATTTAAGATCACAAAAGAACTAATAAGTGGTCTGTGTAGCCCCACATCTCATGTTGTTAACCTGGACTGTATTGGTTGGTCATTCAAAAAAAAAAATTGCTAGTTACACATACTATAGAAAATAGTCTGGTCTCTCTCTTTTTTTTTTTCTTAAAAACAAAACAAAACAAAAAAACACGTGGCATATCCTCTCTGGTAAACACTAGCATAAGGAAAGGGATTAAATCTTGTTTCTAATGATGGATTTTCAAATCATGAGAACTTGAATTTCATCTAGGAAAGCTCTGGTAACACTTTCCAGACTTTGGCAAGTTATGCAGATTCTAGTCAAAAAGTTCAAAGTCGGTAATTTATGTCACAGACAATTTCTTTATAAAACTAATTTTTCTTCATTTTTCAGTCTCATCACTATTTTCTTAAATTGTTGACAATAAGCATTGAAATGTTCCTAACATAAACCAACTGATACATCTAATGTGAGGTTCCCTAACATAGGGTGGGGGGAGAACAAAAAATTAAAGGACTGATAACCCCAAAAACAAGAATGATAAACGTACTATCTTGTCAATAGCATCCCAAATTTTTTGACCTTTTGAATTTTTCTTGAAAGTTTTGAAAAATAATCACATAGCAGTATGTTAGTTATGCACAGGATCTAAAATTTTAAGAAAAACAGGCTTTATAGGAAATACACTAACAGAAGAATGTCACACATCATGTCACTTTCAAATTTTCTCATTTTCTGAATTCAGTGGCTAAACTGAAGTACTTTACATTAAAAATATATATATATACATAATAAAAACATATATATAATATACTACCTCTCTTTAAAGCACCAGCTAAAATGGTGCCAAGAGCTAGGAAACAGCCTATAATTCAACAGGTATAAGGATTTAAGAAATAATGGAATAAAATAAAATTGTACCACTCTCGAGAGCATGAGAATGAGATTTTCGCTTATTGCACACTTAAGAGAATACCCAGAGCACTAGCACTGACACCCTTGGAGGCACTACACGGTGCCACTGCCGAATTTTAAGTGACCGTGGAAACCTAAGCAGGCAAAGATTACATGAAATAGCCTATCAAAAAAAAAAAAAAAAAGGGCAATGACTATATGCCAAAAAATGAATAAACATTAAAAAGTACTTTTTTCTCTACCAGGATCAATAAGATACAGCTCCTCATCTCTATCTTTAAAATGCTCTGAAAGATCCTGCTACTGAACTGGTATTATTACTTTTTATAATGATCTTTTTCTGACATCTGTATTTTATCAATCAAGCATTCTTTTCTCCTTTTTAAAGGCTAAATATCTAGAAATCTAATCTTTTCTACAAAGGCTTTCCGACAATTTTCATTATTTGTTTTTTTTTTTTTTTCTTCAGCTTTTTTAGTGCTTCCATCACCATTTATTATCAAGAAAAAGAATTCAGAAGATGTCTGACTCAGAGCAAGCAATAAACAGTGTGACTATTTTGAGCCATGACCACGTCAGCATGGCATCTCTTTTTATTGTTTAACACAGCAGCATTTGTCACTAGATGTTTCATAATATACTACGCATTAATGATGCTAATCAACCACAATTTTTTCCCTCAGTTAACTTGTAACACTCCCTTATCAACACTGAGAGGAAGATGTTAGCTAAGTCTGCCTCTAAGAGTTAGATATATCCTTACAAAAGTGTACTATTTAACTTTTGGAGAATAGAAGGATGTATTTTCCCTTCTTTTTTAAATTGAGATATAAGTAACATATAACAGGAGATATTTTCTGACAGTTTAAACGGTGTACTTTCATGAGAAAACTTTGAAAAATTCACCAACTGTTTATGTACCTAAGTATGGGCTTCCCAGGGGGCTCAGTGGTAAAGAATCCACCTGCTAAGCAGGAGATGTGGGTTCGATCCCTAGGTCAGGGATCCCCTAGATAAAGAAATGGCAACCCACTCTAGTATTACTGCCTGGGAAATCCAATGGACAGAGGAGCCTAGTGGGCTACAGTCCATGGGGTCACAAAAGAATTGGCTTAGCAACTAAAACAACAATTTAAATACTTCAGCAAAGTACACTCTTAATCTAATACATTTTCTTACCTCAGGAGCAAACATGGTCTCATACGTAGGATTATACTGAACCTCTTTGACAGCAGGGTCAAGGTGAACTCCAGTCTCCAAATCTTCCTATAAGAAAAGCAAATGAACACTAAAGATATGACAAGTAATTACTATATTTTAGAAATTACATTAAGGTCACACTAGCCATCTTAACACCAATTTTATGAAGATTACACTAGTACTTTATGATTAATCATTCTAATAATCAAAGGCTAATAAAAGTACATAATGTAAACAGTTATAGGGGTTAGAATGCATAACAAAATGTTTTTCCTTCCAAAGCACTGACTATCTTATCTGAACAAATTAAAATTTCTAATTAAGTCAACACCACTCAAAGCCTTAATGTAAGAGAGTCCAAAAGAGAGTCCTTTTTTATTAACTCAAAACGTCTGATCTTCTGGTTCCAAATTCAAGAGAAGCACGCCTTCTTTATTCAGCACACCTTTATTAGATATGTACCGAGATGGACTTGGTCAGGGACTGCAGAGGAAACAGAAGGGGGTGTCAGGGCCCAAAACTTCTAAATCTATGTGTTATTATCTATGTCAACTCTTATATTCATCCTCCAACTTAATGAACATAAAAATCTCATCTCCACCAGAGAATCACTGGTAGTCTATCTTATGTAACCCCACCACATGAACAATTATAAATTACAATTTTCTAGCCTGGATCTCTTCCCTGAACTCTAGGGATTTATATATCTGAGCTTTCAACTCAACATCTTTTCTCCCAGGATGTCTAATAGGTATTTCAAACTTAATATATTCAAAAAGGGAACCTCTGGTTTCTCCTTCCTCAGTGACTCCTGCTCCTACTGCTGCTGCTAAGTCACTTCAGTTGTGTCCTGACTCTTTGTGACCCCATGGACTGTAGCCCACCAGGCTCCTCTGTCCATGGGATTCTCTAGGCAAGAATACTGGAGTGGGTTGCCATTTTCTTCTCCAGTGACTCCTTCTAGCCTTCTCTAAGTGAACCATAATTCTACCCTTACATCTGTTCAGGTGAAAATCCCCAGAGTTATCCTTGACTCCTTTCTTTCACATTGTACATCCAACCCATCAGTTCTGGACACCCAGAGTTCACCCACTTTTCAAAGTCCTCTTTCACTATCACCTCAGTCCAACTTATCTTCTTGCACCTGGATTATTGTAATACCCTCTGAACTAGTCCCCGCTTCTGCCCTTGTCCACCCACACCTCACTCCATAAAGAGGCCAGTGTGAGTCTTTTAAAATATTAGTCAGATTATGTTACTCTTTCACTCTTAAACCCTCTGGTAGCTTCTCTGCTTAGGGTAAGAGCTGAATGAAGGCCTGCAGGGCTCATTACCAAGCTGTTCTCAGAAAGTATGGCTCCCAAAAGTAGTTTTTATAGGGCACTGCTGTCTTCCTGGATTGTCCCGCCTCAAGCATTTACTATTAAAAACGTGCTATCGCTACATGCTTTATTTACATATCAAACATGTTATAAATAAATTTCCTTTAATTTAATTAGGGTATTCAAGTTATATTTTTAAATTTTTAAGGAAGTTATATATCATATATGATTTGCATTTCAGTAAAGCTGAAATGACAAAATTGCCATCATAAAATGAAAAAGTTTGAATCTAACTGGTTGAGAATTTACCCTCCATAATCTGTCCTTTATCCTTACCAACTCTGTCTTCACCTAGCTCTGTGCCTGTGCTCACTTTACTCCAGATTCTTTGGCTCATTTGTTATTCCTGGAATTCACCAAAAGGCAATCCTATTTCAGGCTCTCTGCACTTAACTCTTCCCTCTCCTTGCAATTTTCTTTCTCTGGATAGCCACACAACTGTTCTCTCTCCTTTCAGGTCTCTGTATGGTTTTTCTATTTTCCCTTTACCCTGCTTTATTTTTCTCCATTTTATTTATTACCACTTGACATATTTATTGTCTACTTCCCTCTATTAAAGTATAAGCTACAGAAGTTGGACTTTGTATACACAAATGTGTCCTTGGCCCCTAGAACTATCCCTAACATACCACCATCTTTATTCTGCTGGCCTCTTGCTGATGTTAGGATACATCTGTCAACATAATGCAAAGATAATACAAAGCAATATGGCAAATTTTGCAGGACAGGTAGGATATCAGGAAGTTGACAGTGATGCTGGAGAAGCAGTGTCACAGACAAACGAAGATCTGGTAGGGTCAGACCAGTTAACGACCAAAGGTAGAAACCTGATGGGAAAAATAATACTATAGGCAGTTATGGTTCCAGAATTTTGTCACTACTAAAACACCCTTCACCAAAGCAGGCAACTTACTCGACTTCACAAAAATACAGTCCGATCTGACTCCCTTAAACATCCTTCCTCTCTGTTTCAAAATCGTCTACATCTTTATCTTAGCCTTTCTCTTGACTTCAACCTCCACCCCCAATTTTTATGTGCAGTCTTGACCACACCTGGCCTCTGCATCCACATACTTAACAGCCTATTGAAATTCATTATATGGATATTTCACACCATCAAACACTTTGCTGTGTCCAAAACAGAAGATATTGTTCCCTCAACTCTGCTGTCTCACACTAACAAAGCAGGCACTGAGTCTTACTGATTCTACCCCTGAAACATTTCTAAAGCAACCCTATTCCCAATCTCCATTCTCTACCTCCTAATGCACACTTCATATTTTGCCTGGTCTATTATAATACATCCTTATCTGCTTTAATGTGTCCCGTTTTTGGCTTATTAGACTAATTGCTGATTTTTAAAAATACCAAGCACTTTCATGTTTTCTGTGCTGTTGGCAATGTTACTTTGGTCCTTGTGCATTTCCCTTCATTATCTGATAATATGTCATCTTCTTTTCCCTGATACTTTTTTCCTCTTGGCCCAGGAAAAATGTTTTTCATCCACAGTTCCAAGAGATGTTGTTCATAACTCCTAATAGACCTTGTAATATATTATTTATTGCACATGACTTTTACTTATATTTCATATCCTTACTGTCTAGTAGAATGCAGGGCATTAAGTCCATGTTCAATAAATATTAGTTAAATGGAAAGAAATGACAGATCCATAGACAAATTAGAAGATGAAGGCTGACCAAAGATCACTGAATTCTGCATTTATGTCACAAAAAATCTTGGCCAGAGCAATTTTGGTAATGGGGTAAAGTATGGAGAGCCTGTTGCAAGGGGCCGAGGTATAACGGAAGATTTAGGAAAAAAAGACAGTAAAATTTTTTGCTCTTTCAAGACATCTGGCAGTAAATAAGAGATGAGGAGCCAGATTGAAGGATTTTAATGGTAAAATTCTGTTTCTTTCCTTTTTAAAGAAAAGGCTAAGCCAAAGATTCAGTCAGTCATAAGCTACAGGAAAGGCACAAGTAGGGAGAAACATATGATAAGAATGAGGGAATAATCAAAAAGCTGTGGTCATTCTGGAAGAGGGGTGGGAAAGGAGTGAATCTGGGAAAGAGCCAATTAGCCTCTGAAAAGAGGAGGAGATGAAATAGAGACTACAGTAACAAGAATGAATAATGGGTGATAGATGTTTGGAGTTGGTGGGAGATTTTGGGAGTCACAGATGATCTTTTAATTTTCTTTATGTAGTTAGGAACACAGACATCTTCAAAAAATAAGGGTAATATCTGGATTCACTTATTCATTCAGTAAATACTGCCTGAGTGCCTACTATGTGTCAAACACTGTTCTAGGCCCTGTAGAAACAGACAAAGCTCCCTGTCCTTATAAAGCTTATATCCTAATGGGGAAGACAGACAATAACCGATATAATAAAGAAGTGAATTTGCTAGAAGAGGGTAAGTGCTATAAAAAGGAGCATTTAACAACAACAGTGCCAAGATCAGGGTAGACACAGTATGTCACATAATCCTTGCAACACTTTTGTGAAGTAGTAGCAAGCTTAAGTCACCGACCCCAAGGTACCAACAGAGTAAGTAAGAAAAGGAAAAAGTTAAAGTAGCCACAATGAACAATGTTAAAGATACCTAATTAGTGGCAAACAAACAAACAAACAAAAATCACTGAGTATGGGTCAGGGTTTTTAGTTACAAGTAAGTGAAACGTTGCCTGGAAAATCCCATGGACGCCTGGTAGGCTGCAGTCCATGGGTTCGCTAAGAGTCGGACACGAATGAGCGACTTCCCTTTCACTTTTCACTTTCACACACTGGAGAAGGAAATGGCAACCCACTCCAGTGTTCTTGCCTGGAGAATCCCAGGGATGGGGGAGCCTGGTGGGCTTCCGTCTATGGGGTCGCACAGAGTCGGACATGGCTGAAGCGACTTAGCAGCAGCAGCTGCAGCAAGTGAAACGTTCACAGGCTGATTAAACTATATTGAATCCTTTTGAGTTTCTCTTGGAATTCTCAAAGGTGGAGAATTAGCTTGGGGGAACAGGCGCCAAAACAGGGTTAAGTATATAGATGGAATCATAATTCAAAATCAATCATATCTCAAAACCAGTCCAGTGAGGACAAAAGGTCACTGTTACCAAACATGATTATTAAACACTGGATGCTGTGATCAAGACTGCTGGTTGAAGGAACTAGATTATGCTGGTCACCACTGGTTGCCATGTAAAATGTTCTTTCTTTGCTTCCTCGTGGATTAGTTTTAGATTAGAATTTAGGTGGGTGCATCTGTCTGTCCCAGCCCAAATCACAGCCCTAAGCCTTAGCCAACAGGGAGCTGGGAGAATGAGAATCTGGGTTTTCAGCTTCTGAGGCAGGGAAGGGTGTTAACACTACAAGGGAAGGGCGCTCCGAAGCTGGGCCACCTACTTACGTGATACATATACGTTACCCCAGAAAGCATACCAAATCTTCATTGACTATAGACAGTACATAGGGCTTAGCATCAAAACACAATACCATAAAGTTAAGCTGCATAAAAATGAAATTAAATTATTTTCTTTCTTAACATTCAACTTATACTGATAAACTGCTTAAAAGAACAAGAGGCTCAGCCACATTCATACCTCCCCAGTGGGTTTTTTTAGAAAACAGTTGCTAGAACCACTTTATAATATGATTTACCAGATCTTTCTGATTAAGGGTATTTTAAATATTCTAAATTTGAATTACTTTAAACAGAGTACCATGAGACATCAAGTTTTAAACACAAAATACAATTTAAAAAGAACTACTTTTAAGAAGCAACAGTGGCAACTAATAAAAAATATAAATAGGTCCCAGTCTCTGGTTCCTGCTAATAAAATTACAGAACAAACTGAACAACTCTTCAGAAACTGAAGAGTTATTAATTTTACATTTAATTAGAAAAACTTGGACAACATCACAACCTTGTTTTAATACCCACGAGGAGTTCAGTAACAATTAGGCATGCAATTGAAATTAGCAGAGAATTACAAAGGATTTCTATTCAGCTTCAATTAGCCATGAAAATTAAAGTGCAGTAAGTGAAGGGCACCCTATGGGTCAAATAAGTTTAAACAGGTTATCTTTTCTTGATTCAAAGTAATTTGAGAATAAAGTTAAATATTATCTACATTTTAGTCTTTTTCACATTTCTTAGCTGTTATACAAATAAGAAAATGGATGCAAAAGCACTTTGTAAACTATAAAGCAGGACATAAATATTAACCATTGTTACAGACTATCAATGTTATAGGTTTTTGTCCCCAGAAAGTGAAAATGACTAGACTTCTAAAATGGGAGCTTAAATGGCTGAAATAAAATAACAGAAATTCATATGAAGATACCTTTTGAGTTTTGCCCTTAAAAAAATACAGAGGAAAAAGACTATAATAAAAGATAAAATGTTTTCTATTTCTAAAAAATTTGGCCCAGGGTTACAAGTGCAATTTCATAATTTTCAAATCTGGGGGTTTTGTAGTTATCTTTTTGTGTCTGATTAGCTTAGATGCATTGTGGTCAGAGAATGTGATTATGATTTAAAATGTACTGAGATTTATTTTATGGCCTAGTACATGGGGCAGCAAACTACAATTATTGGGCCAAGTCTAGCCCACAGTCTGTTTCTGTATCAACAAGCTAAGTAAATGTAAGATACTTACATTTTAAAGGGTTGTTTTAAAAAAGAAAGATGGAAAGACAGTAAGATGTGACAAAGACTGTATGTGGCTAGCATGTTATATGCGAGTCATTCAGTTGTGTCCAACTCTTTGCGACCCCATGGACTACAGCCCACCAGGCTGGAATTCGCCAAGCCCACCTGGAATTCTCCAGGCAAGAATACTGGAGTGGGTAGCCATTCCCTTTTCCAGGGGATCTTCCCGACCCAAGGACTGAACCTAAGTCTCCTGAATCACAGACGAGTTCTTTAACATCTGAACCAACAGGGAAGCTCAGTGGCCAGCAAAGCCCAAAATATTTACTATCTGGCCCTTAACCAATCCTCGGCCTAGTATATGGTCAGTTTTTAAAAAATGTTTTATTAGTGCTTAAAACAATTTTCTACATTGGATGCTATGTCCTTTATACCCTTTAGATACAGTTTCCTAATTTTGTTGTTTGAATTTTCTATATCATTACTGATTTTGTTTTGCTTATCCTATCAATTATTGAAAGAGGTATATTAAAATCTTCTGCTATAATTGTAAACTTGTCAATTTCTCTCATAGTTATAAAAATTTTTGCTTTAATATTTTGAGCTTTCTACATTATTGTGTGCTAAATTGCTTCAGTCATGTTTGACTCTTTGAGACCCTATGGACTGTAGACTGCCAGGCCCCTCTGTCCATGGGATTCTCCAGGCAAAAATACTGGAGTGGGTTGCCATGCCCTCCTCCAGGGGATCTTCCCAACCCAGGAATCGAACACATCTCTTATGTTTCCTGCATTGGTAGGCGGGTTCTTCACTAGTGCTACCATTAGATGCACATAAATTTAAAATTGTTATATACCCCTTTGTGAATTCAGCCTTGAATCATTATGAAGTGATCCTTTTTCCATTTTAAGTCTATTTTATTGACCCTAATACAACCAATACCATTTTCTTTTGCTTGGAATTTGCCTGATATACCATTATGAAAGTAGTAAGTCAAAAAATTAAATAATGGAAAAAAAAAACCTCCACAATTTATTATTATACTAGCATAAAACTAAGATGCACCTAGAAATGTCTGTGGGGATTCCTAGGTAGTGCAGTGGTAAAGAATCCACCTGCCAATGCAAGAGATGCATGCAGTACAGGTTCAATCCCTGGGTCAGGAAGATCCCCTGGAGTAGGAAACAGCAACCCACTGTTCCACAGAGGAGCCTGATGGGCTACAGTCCACGGGGTCACCAAGAGTTGGACACCACTGAGTGACTGAGCACACACACAGAAATCTCTGCAACAAAACTGTTCAAGATATTGATGCAGGAAATTATACACTTTCAAAGAAATTAAAAATCTAAAGAAGACCTAAATGAATGAATAGATAGAACACTGTCTTCAAACTGATCTATCATTCAATTCAATCTCAAACAATATCCCACTTGGATGTTAGCAGAACTTACAAGTTAATTATAAACCATATGTAGAATTACAGGGGACAAGAAAAGCCAAGACATTCTTGAATAACAAAAAATGGATAGAGGTGAGGGGGTAGAACAACCTACAAAGATCAAAGCCATATTATTAAAAATATTCATACCATACACAAAACTTAATTCCGTGGATTTATGGCTTAAATGTAAAAGCAAAAATATAGTGCTTTCGAAAGACAAAATAGGAGCATATTTTTATGGCTTTGGTAAAAGAATTTATCCAACAAGGAAAATCTGTGGCTTATTATTTCTCCATAACAAGACAAAAATTTGCAACATACATAATTAACACAGGATAATATCCAGAATATATAAAGATCTCCTACACATTAGAAGGAAAAGACAACCCAATAGTAACTTCAAAAATAAAAACACTAATAAGATATATGAACTCTCATTAGTGTTCAGTGATATGGATTAAAAAACATTGCATAAGTTCATACTTTGCCAAAATGTTTACCATTAGTCACAACTTGACAATTACAGATGAATGTATTTGTATGCGTCACATCTTTCCCCTGGATATTTTTCCACCATTAAATTTACTAGGTATAAGCTTTTTTAAATAAAGCTTATTAACAAACAAGTGATCATCAATATCCCTTACTCTCAGACAACTAGAGCACTGGGGCCGTTTAGCCCCAGCCCTATCTCTGATGGACCTCTGATACTTTATTCAATCTTTTCTCCTGGATTATTTTACTTGTAACATGAAGTGATTGAACTGAGTTCTACAGATGTCCCCACACTCCCACCCGTTCGGTATACATTGAATCTCAATGTTCGTACTTTTTCAAGACTTTGTTTTCCACTTATTCTTTCACTCCTTTACTCACCTTATCTCTCTCTCGTAATTTTGTATATGAGGCATTGAAAACATGAAAACAAATATACACAACAACCTCAGGTCTCTAGGGTCTGGTCCAGAGGAAAAAAAAAATTTAACAAATCACAGCAATGTGGCAAATGCTGTATATACAACTGAAGTGTGGGAAGGGGGTTGAGGTAGACGGAGGAGGAAACATGTGCTGAGACTGAACAACAGCAGAGTTTTGGAGGGTGGGAAAGAAGGGAGGCATGAGGCAAGGGATTTCCAGGCACAGAGGCTGCTGCTGCTGCTAAGTCACTTCAGTTGTGTCCGACTCTGTGCGACCCCAGAGACGGCAGCCCACCAGGCTCCCATCCCTGGGATTCTCCAGGCAAGAAGGCACAGAAGCTAGTGTGAGCAAAATCTTGAGGGGGATAAAAGAAAATAGGCTTTGAGGGCTTTGTGGAGAGGTCATCATGGGAGAATGGCAGGCCTCATATGTTATTAATACATAAGGAACTTAGAAATTACTGGGCAGGCAATAGAGTGTCTTTGGCAAGGAAGTGATATGATAACACTGGAATTTAGAAACTCATTCTGAGTGCATTGTGAAGGGAAACTCGGGATATGGAGCTGGGAGACAAGAAAGAAGGAAGTAGAAAGTCCAGTTAGAAAGTTATTATAATTGTCTTGAAGAAAAATTATAAAATTATAAGAATCTGAACAGTGGTAGCAGAAAAGGAAAAAGAGATGTGATAAATAACATAGGCACTATTGAGTAATGGTTCCTATTCATTACCAGGACCTATTACCCAATAGTGGGAATTCAGAGAGAAAGAAAAGTCAAGAATGACACTTGAGAGAAGTGAGGAAGATATAAAGTAGGCTGCATCAGTAAAAATAGAGAAGTAGAAATTGATTTGAGAGACATTAATGAAACAGACATGTTAGAACCACTTGATTGATGAGCTTCAGGGGCTGAGGAAGAAGGAAAAGGAAGACCCCTCTGTTCTAATATGTAGGTTATAGAATCATTAATTCAAATGGGAAAAACAGGTAAAGCAGATCCTGAGGCATAGAAAATGCTTATATTTTAACACATTGGATTGGAGGTGACTGAGAGCCATCCTGGGAGAGAGGTTAATAGTTCTGAAGCTAGCAAGGAGTTTAGAATGGATAAAGATAGTGTGCCTGGCACATGATTTATGAGATAATTACTAATGTTATCTCCTACTTTACAGATGAGAAAAAAGTTAGACATGGAACACTTAAATAATTTATCCAAGGTCACAATTCGGGTAACTCATGGAGGTTATTTGAATTCTGGCAGTCTTGATACCAGAGTCTGTGCGAACCATTTCAGTATTCACCTGTGAGTCATCAGAAGTACTGCAGGTTGAAGGCCTGGAGAGTATGAGGGATGCAAAACAGACTAAGAGTCTCAGGAAACATCAATATTGACAGGGAGGGCAAAAGAACAGGAAAGAGAAGGCTGAGGATAGACCCATGGAAGCCAGAGGGAGAGAAAGTTTCCAAGAACTATTTAATACTGTCACTTGATGCACATAATCAAGACAACAGAACTTGACAACTGGAAGCCCAGTGACATTACTCAGAGAGAGTAAGTTTCCCAAGAGGCTAGGGCAAGGCTGCATTGAGTTGAGGAGAAAGTGAGATAAAGTGGGAGAGCTCCAAAAAGCTGAGTTGCGAAAAGAATGAAGACTCAGGAGGCTGCTGGAGGACTGTAAGTTTGAGGTGTTTGTTTTGTTATAAAAATAGAAGGATTCTAAGTATTCTTTCATACTTGATGTCTCTTTAAAAAGTAAAATCCACAAATAGCTCACTAAAAACCTGTAAGAGACTTAAGTTATAGCACCTGCCTTGGGAACATCATAATTAGAAAGAAGTTTTCGCACACTGCCTCCTCTCACCACATCCTGAGCTCCTGATCCACCCCCATTAGGCTCTACTGGACCAGTACTACCAACTGGTAGATACTCTCCTCCAGCTCCAGACACAGACACGTTTCCTCAGTTCTTCAAAGACATTCATCTCGTTGTCATCTCAAGGTTTGCTACCTCCTTTTGCTGGGAAACACTTGCCTTATTGTGCACTTGGCTGCTGCTGCTGCTAAGTCACTTCAGTCGTGTCTGACTCTGTGTAACCCCATAGACAGCAGCCCACCAGGCTCCGCCATCCCTGGAATTCTCCAGGCAAGAACACTGGAGTGGGTTGCCATTTCCTTCTCCAATGCATGAAAGTGAAAAGTGAAAGTGAAGTAGCTCAATCCTGTCTGACCCTCAGCGACCCCATGGACTGCAGCCTTCCAGGCTCCTCCGTCCATGGGATTTTCCAGGCAAGAGTACGGGAGTGGGGTACCATTGCCTTCTCTGCCACTTGGCTGGCTGTTTCCTATTCCTCAAAGCCACTTTTTCAAGAAGACTTCCCTAAACAATCTAGAGAAGTCAGGCTCCTACCTTATTCTCTATTACAGAACTCTATTTCATGGAGTTCTGTTTTTCTCCTTCACTCTGTAACCACTTCATTTGTTCACATTTTACTGGCTGCCTTTTCCACGAAAACTAACACATCAAGGTATCAAAGATGTCTGGCTTATTGGCCTCTGTGTCTTCAGCTCTTAGAACAGTTTCTGGGAAGTAACATGTGTTCAATAAACACTTGTTAAAGGAACTATATAACCCAATTTCTCCCTCTATCACCTTCCTCAGTTGGGAACATGCACACTATTTCTTAAATTCAAGGTCTTTTCTCACTGCCTTGCCTTATATATGCACTTTTATTAGACACCAAGCTTTATTTAGTCACAATAATCCTCTTATGTATGTAGGTGCTTTAAAAATTATACCTCCATTGTACAGTCTCAGGTGAGGAGACTGAGGAGGCTGTCTAACTTGCCCAAGTTCAAACAAGTGGTGGAGCCGGGATCAGATTCTAGTTCTGACTTCAAAAACAAAACAAAGCCAGGCCGCTGCTCATTTAAAGCGAGGGCACATACTCTACTCTGGGAAGTTCTGATTTAGGTTTGTTTATGTTGTTACACCTGGAGAAGGCAATGGCACCCCACTCCAGTACTCTTGCCTGGAAAATCCCATGGACGGAGGAGCCTGGTGGGCTGCAGTCTATGGGGTCGCTAGGAGTCGGACACGACTGAGCGACTTCACTTTCACTTTTCACGCATTGGAGAAGGAAATGGCAACCCACTCCAGTGTTCTTGCCTGGAGAATCCCAGGGACGGGGGAGCCTGGTGGGCTGCCGTCTCTGGGGTGGCACAGAGTCGGACACGACTGAAGCGACTTAGCAGCAGCAGCAGCAACATGTTGTTACACCTACTCTAACCAGGGCACATCCTAATCCAGAAATTCAAATTTCACCCCCTCTTCCCGACTACGGGAGCCAAGAGCAGGGAGTGGAGGACTGTTTCGAACTTCCAATTCCCAGCTTCTCCCGAGAAAGACCTACAGAGGGAGTGGAATCCAAGCGATAGCCACTCAGCTGTCAGGACCGAGGAACAGGTAACCGCGGTTCTAACAAGTGACTGTCGGATTTTGGAGGAGAAACGGACAATCCCCGCAGCGCACCAGTGGCCAAAGCGCTTACCTTAACTGCCACCTCCGGAGCGGAGTCCACTGCCACTGCCAGAGAGGGCTTATCCGAAGACGATTTAGTTAAGTGCATGAGGGAATCCGCGGCTGGCAAGGAACACCGCCCACCCTCACTGTCCGAGTCCGATTCGGACCCTGAACCCGAACCATAAGAAGCAGCGAGAGCTGCAATCGCAGCCGACATGACGGCAACAGACAATCTGTGAAGACCAGGCCCTGGCGGAAGAAGGAGCAGCTTTAGGTCCTGACAGATTGCAGTAATAGACATTATTTAGTTCCTCTCCTAAGAAACCATTTATATTTTAAAACAATCAACACAGTCGATAAACTAGTATTAGAATAAGTGCAGTGGAACTCGAGATTTGGAAATATCTACCTAGGGAAACAGAGACTATTATAACAGCTTACAACTTTCGGGACCTATGTGACTAGATTAAAGACTACGAGTTCCGAAATACCTTGAGGCCGCCAAGTGCTACACTCCCGGCGTGCAGCGCGGCGGGAAGCCGAAGAAGCACCATGGGGATTGTAGTTTGGAGCGAGGGGCGGGGCGGGGCAAGCAGGCCCCTCTTTGACCCCGCCCCTGAATGGTTGGTTCATTCAATTGGCTATCATCTTCCCTCATTCCCCGGCCAAGCACTGTTCTCACCGTCCCCCTCCCCCAAACTGAGGATTGGGCAATACCATATAAACCTCAGGAAAGGGGGGGGAAGAGCGATAATCATCCCCACTGATGGGTGAGTGGGTGGGGGCTGAGTTTCCCACCACAGCTGCACCTGGGCACTGAGAGCTGAAGAGGAAAGTGAGAATCTTAAGTGGGAAGACGTTGACTGACGGGGAATAGCTCCTGGTGGGAAAGATGGGGGATTAGGTGGCGAGAGTCCAGCGGTTCCCCCCCTGCTTCAGGCGCGGGTCTCCGCGTCCGGTTGTGGAGCGTCGCGAACGAGGAGGGGGCGGGTGGGGGGCGGCGGCGGCGGCGACTCACGGTGTTGTTCGCTCGCGCGTCGAGCACACGGTGGGTCCGGTGACTGGCGGACGTCGCAGGCGGCGTTCCCCGTGGCCCGGTTCCTCGACCACTGCCCACAGCGGGTTCCACCCGGGAGACTGACGCTCCTGGAGGCTCTAGGTGGAGTCCCGGGAGCTGAGGGGGACAGGCAGCCGCCGCCGAAGCATGAAGAAGGGGTAAGGCAAGAGCCCCTCAAGATTTCTCGGTGAGCGCGAGTCTCTGAGGAATTGTTTATCAGGGGGTCAGGGTACCGGGAGAGGAACTCTCCCCCACTGGCCAAGAACCGAGAGAGGTGCGCTTGGAGCGCTAGCCAGCCAAAGGTTGTGGGGATGGGCGCGCCTCCCCCGCGACGGCCCCCACCCCCATTCGCGGGTTTCCAGAGCTCCGGCCGCCCACCCGCCAGCGGAGCTGTGGACCTAGGGACCCGGCGGCCGGAGGGCGCGCCTGGTTCTCGGTTGCGGGGACCGCCTCGAGGCTGCTCTAGGCGGGGAGACTGCGGGTCTCACCTGAGGTGCCACCGCCTGAGCGCCCCTGCCCCCGCGACCCGCCTCTGTGCCTGCTCGCTCCCGGGGAGCCTGCGGCACCGGGTGCTGGAGAAGCCAGGCTCGAGCTACGTGCCCGAGGCTCCGTAAAGCCAGCTGGTGCGTTTGCGTGTTTGAGCCGCGAGTCTGTGTCTCTAAAGACACAACATAACGGTAAAGCGAGTGCGGGGATCCCTTTCTTCGCTGGAAGAGGATGCGAAGCGGGCTGTCGTCTCCGACGCCTCCTCTGGGGAGAGGGGGGCCTTGGGCAGAGTTAGGGAGCTGCTCACCCAGCTCCGACGTCGGCGGGACTCGCCCATTGTGCCACCCGGATAATTATTCAACTCTGCAGCATCCATTGCACCTTTTCCCATTTTTCTTTTCCCCTTGCTATAGCATGCCCCCTAGCTTCGGTACCCTGACGCCTTCTGTTGCACTTGCGGATGATGAACTGGAATAATGGCAAAAAGAAAGCACATCTGACCTGAGCATTCACAACCTATCTTATAGCCGATTTATTAAAGAATCCCCAACTAGACTAGATACTTGAACACGATTCAGTTTGATTCTCTCGTTTTCTATGCAAAGTGTGCCTAGGTTTATATTTTAATTTTTTTTTTTTTTGGTGTTATATCCACGTGTTAGCTAAGTCTTGTTTCTGTCCAGGAATTGATGTATTGGTTTATTGGTTATGCAACCCATCTAATGTTCTTTAATTTGTATAGGAGATAACTTTCATTTTCCTAATTGTTGATAGCACTATATCATAGTTACGGACACAGTTTGTCTTTCGAACTCTCAGGAACTGTTTTTTTTCCCCCTTATGCTCTAAGTTTCTGTTAGGAAAAGTGTTTTTCTTTACTGTCCAATATTTGGTACCAAATTTCTCAAGTTTTGAATAAGGAAAGTTTTGTATATCTTTGTTTTTCAGTAATGGAATATTTGATTGCTAATCCTAGGCTTCGGTTGAATGAAAGGAAGCATTTAGTATTTAAGATGGGGTTTTAACTGAAATAACGATACATTTCCTAAATTTATCTAATTTTACTTTTTATTCTCCCTTTGCAATGTCATGTATTTAATTACTTGTCAGAGGATTTCTTCTCATTTTTTTTAACTTCTGTCTGCAAGGATGGGTAGGCTACAATTTTGCATGATCTACCTGAAAGATAAAATATTTTTTAGAAACGGAAGAAACAACTGTTGGTTATTTGATTATTATGCTAAAAACTGTTTACATCTCATTATTTAAAAATAAATGATTCGCTACCAAAAATAAGTGTTTTATTTTTCTTTTTTGTAATCCTCCCTTTCTAGCTTTTCTTGTTTTAGATTGTTGGCATAACCCTCTTGGTAAAACGAATTTGCACATAGGCATTGCAGAGGCAGTTGTTTTAAGGTACAGTAATTGTTTTATGGCACTTGGAAGTGGCCCACGTATAACTTGATGATGTAGAATCAGTTGCTTGTTAGGAAATGACCATGCAGTTTATAAAATGGACACCTTGCCTTGGTTTCCTTATATGTAAATGAAAAAGTCCATTTATGCCACCAGCTGGTATGCATAAATTAAGTAAATATGTTTTCATGATGCTTTTAAATATTTTAAAATACTTATTCACATATTTTAGCTGGTGAATGGTGAAAATATTTCAGTGTAAAATACAGTGAAAAATGTCATTAGGATTTTCTGTGGCATGTTAGAATGGCTGATTTACATTGAATTTTGCTTTGAAACATGGCTCTAAATTGAATGTTTCTCATCCATCATATTTTTAATAATTGCAAATTTAAAAAGTAATAGTTAATACATATATGTAGTTTTCAGTATAGGTTTAGTTAATATTGATGAAAAGTTACATGATTTGGTAATAAAAAGTAGAGTATTGAATAAAGTTTGTGAAAAAGAAAATCTCCGGAAAACATTTAGACCTTTTTCATTGAAAAACTTGCAGAAGACACAATTCAAAATACATTTTCAATTTGTAATACATTGATGTTTGTAGTGTAATGTAATACATTGACTTTGTAATACATTGAAAATACATTGATCATTTGTAAGGTATGATATGGAGCTACTTTATTCAGGTTTGTAAATAACCATATATATGTTCAGAGAGTGTATCAATATAATACCATATTTAATTACACATATCCCTTTATTGTCAGAATAAGGTATTGCCAAGTACTTGATTTTCATTATTACAGTATCTAGTAGCTTTTGATTTCCTTTTTGGAGGGTTAATTCAATTAATTTTCATAGCAAAAACTGCTATTAAAGTATATTATTACTTTTACCAAAACAATACTTTTAATTACTTTGTGGTGAAATTTCATATAAATGATAAGACTATTCAAATATTTTTAAGGTTATTACTGTATAGTTTCCTTTTTAAGAATTAATTTTATGACACTTTTAATGTTTCCTTAAATGACCAACTGAAATTCAGCTGTCATTATTACTTCATAAATACAGTTAACTCAAGATTTCTCTAAGCTCAGGAGATGCCAACTCAGGAGATGCCAACTCAGGAGATGCGGGCTGGATCCCTGGGTCGGGAAGATCCCCTGGAGAAGAAAATGGCAATCCACTGCAGTATTCTTGCCTGGGAAATCCCATGGACAGAGGAGCCTGGGGGCCTGCAGTCCATGGGGGTCACAAAGAGTTGATTTGAACATGACTGAGTGACTAAACAACAACTGAAATTGCTAGCATAGTCTTAGCAAATAGTATAGATTTAATTTTTGTTGGACTAATAAAATGAGAGAATGAAGAATATCCATTGATTTAGTGTACCATGTAGAAAAATTTTAAAAGATATATCAAATTTTCAATTCAGAAAGCATACAGCTTTATCTCAAGAGAAAAGAAAAAAAATGTATTGGGAAGTTCTTTGAACTTCACTTACCTATTCAGGTATAATTCCTTTACCCACACATTTTTTGAACTAGCATTAGAGATTGCATAATGTATACGTTGCCAACCTTTCATTTATGAGATGATAATTTCTTCTTACCTCTTATAGGTCACTTCATGAAAATGTACACTGAAGGCTTTTTTTTAAATTCCTAAATTATATGAGTATAGAAGTGTGTATGATTCTTTTTTACATACTTCATTTTTCCAGTAAAATATTAATAAAAAGATGTATATAGATTGTATCCTGTGGTAAATGTGCCCAAATACCTAATTTTAAGTGACCTTTAGTGTAGAGCTTTTGCTTCCCTGGTGGCTTAGAGGGTAAAGCATCTGCCTGCAATGTGGGAGACCCAGATTCAATCCAAGACCTAGGTTCAATCCCTGGGTCGGGAACATCCCCTGGAGAAGGAAGTACCCACTCCAGTATTCTTGCCTGAAAAACCCATGGACCGAGGAGCCTGGTAGGGTACAGTCCATGGGGTCACAAAGAGTTGGGACACGACTGAGCGGCTTCACTTCACTTGAAGAATTTTGTGTTTTTAGTCTGTCACACTTAGTTTATAATTTTGAATCTTTGTGTATTGGTAGTTTGTAACTTCCAATACAATTTATTATATTTTTAACTTGTAAAATGGTTTAGAACTTGGAACTTTCTCTGAAGCAAATTGCTTGGTGGTTAGATTTTCAGACAACTCACCAAATTTAACCCATAATCAACTTGACTGATAGGAGTAGACTAATAATATTAGAGAGTTGTAAAGTTATGTTAATAATATTGAAAGTCCCTTTGATACTGTGTATAACAGTCTTTCTGTGGGAAAATCAGTATCTACCTTGAAATTCTAGGAATACATTTTTTTGTGTTAGATGTGACAGTTTTATTAGGAACTTGTCCTCTGACACTCATTGGACATGAAGAAGATCTTCCTCAGCGTTATATCATCTTGGGCAAGAGGTTAGAGTATGAGAAACTGGAAGGAGCTAGGATCGTCTTTGTAACGTTGAATAAGTAATTTTACCTCTTAAGGTCTTTGGTTTTCTCATTTATAAATTGAGAAGGTCGAGGTAGATGATCTCTGAGGTTCCTTTTGGTTACAAAGAAAATTCAAAGGTGTTTCGAAGCTAAGTGTAACCCTTTGTTCTGAGAGTTCATTTTCCCTTTCTAATGTCACTGCTTATATACTTTCTGTCAGAAAATTTATTCTTTCTGGATCTACTTCTGAAAAGATTATACTGTTAATCTTTTCCTCATATACCTATTCTTGGAAGCAAGACTTTTTAGATTTTTAAAGTTGTTAATGGCTGCTGTTTTGTTTGCGTTTGTTTTCTTTTTTTTTTAAACTCCCAGCACCACCAAGAAACAGAATTAAGATGATTTTCTTTGCTTTCCTCTTTAGAGTTTTTTACTGACAGCCTATATGTGAGTCAAGGTATACTTTAATTATACTTTGGAGAAAGAGCATACCCAGTGTGTCTCCAGAGAAATTTTTTTAGAAGGCAAAATATTGAAATGAAGGTTGTGGAGTCGGTATATGAAGGTAAAGAGATGTCATACGGCTTGATAATAGAGTTGACAGATAATGTGTGGGGAGACGTGGGTTCAATCCTTGGATCAGGGCAATCCCCTGGAGAAGGAAATGGCAACCCACTCCAATATTCTTGTCTGGAGAATTCCATGGACAGAGGAGCTGGTTGGGCTACAGTCCACGGGGTTACAAAGGGTTAGACATGACTTAGTGATAAAACAACAATGACTCTGTATTTTTATTTGCTAAATGTGGCAGCCTTACCTTGGATGCTGTGATACTTTGGGCAGAACAAGAGTGTGGGTGTGGGGCTTCCCAGGTGGCACTGGTGGTAAAGAACTGCCTGTCAATGCAGGAAACCTAAGAGATGGGGGTTTGATCCCTAGGTTAGGAAGATCCCCAGGGGAGGGCTTGGCAGTCCACTCCAGTATTCTTGCCTGGAGAATCCCATGGACAGAGGAGCCTGGTGGGCTACAGTCCATAGGGTCTCAAGGAGTTGGATGCGACTTAGCATGCATGCATGCGTGGTGTGTGGTTGGAGGCAGAGTGAGAAAATCGTCTTCCCTGAGGACAGAACAGTTTTGTTGTTGTTATTTTGGTTGGTTGCTTTGCTTTGCTCTGCTTCATTTCTGTGTTTCTAACACTTGTTCTTTAAGCTAAATGGATATTTGAGCTGATATAATTGGAACAGAGGAGCAGGTAACTAATTCTCTTAGGGAGGTGGTAAGATCAAGATGCTGTGAGAAAAGAGGTCATGAAACACAGCTCTGTTTTTCATATACACTGGAGTATTTTGTAGGTTTTAATTAAGTTCTTATTTGGAGGTTAATAATATTTAAGAGTAACAGGTAATATGGTCTCCTGAGAGGAAAAGAAGTACCATTGCTTGCTTGCTCTATGTGCAAGCTACTGTATAGATAGTTATATTTATTATCGTATTTATTTGATATCATAGTCTTATGAAGATTTTATGGAGGAAGAGGGTTAACTGAATTAAACAAGTTTATTCTGCTCAGTAGAAGCACAGGTTCTCTGGAAACCACTCTCTTCCCTTTCCCCAGTAAGTTACTACTGAAGCAGCCATTTTAGTAGCTTGATAGTAGTAATTCTGCTTGCCTACTACTACCTTCTACCCTGATTTCTGAGGGTAGTACGTAGTAGTAAATAAGGTATTGGTGATTGACAATTGTAAATTTTGACAATTTAGTGGTGATTATCTCATGCTAAACCAGTTATTCATTTAACACGTAATTGTTGGGGGCCAACTAGGTGCTAGACACAGAGAATAAAGAGTAATACAGAGGTCTTGATTCTTTTGGAGTTAATAGTATGGTAAGAGTCAGAAAGTAAAAACATGTTTATTATTGGACTGTGATGAGTGCTATAAGGGACAAGAACAGGCAACCTAGTTACCTTGAGAATCAGGGACAACTTTGAGGAAAGATGGGTGGACATTAGCTATGTGAAAAAGGAAGAGAATGTGAAGAATACATGGAAAATGATTTTGAGATGGGAAAGAGCTTATTAGGTTCAAGAAACCAAAAAAGGCCAGAGTTGTTAAAGCTGAGCAGGAGGGATTGTGGCTTGATGGGTGGTTGTGGAGGTAAACAGGAGCCTGATCGTGCAAGGCTACAGAAGTTTTGGTTCAGTGAAAGTTATGGATTTTTATTGTAAGTGTATTGGGGAAGGCCATAAAGGATTTTAATAAGGGTAATCACTGAATCAAATCTGACTTTTAAAAAGATCACTGTGGCTTAGAGGGGGTCAAAGAGATCAGTCACAATTCTGCCCATTTTTGTACTTTATTGGTTTAGTTCCAGACACTGCATTGAGCTGGGTATTCAGGTTTTCCTGGGTCCCAAGTGTCCAGAGAATGGAATAATTTGTTTTCTCTTCAGTTGCTGAAGCTGTAAGACACAGAACTGAGAAACTGTTACTGGCTTTGTTTCTTGCCAGGTGAAGTATTTAAGTAGGGGCATCTTGAAGAAAGAATAAGAAGCAAATACACAGAGTCCTGGCTGTGTTCAAGTGTCTTTGTCCATGGTCCTGAGATTGGGTTACAAAAGGCACCATAATATCTCTGTAATAAGTCGTGCTTTTTACATAAACTGGTTGGAATGATATTTTTGGTACCTGGCAATCAACCAGTTGAATCCTCTCATGGATTTAGTAATTGGTACAAGGTCACAATGCTAGTAAAAATGGTAGAGGTGGAACTTGAACAGAGATTTCAAAGTCCCATTTTTTCCTATTGCCCTATGCTGTCAAGCCACCACTCCTTAAATTCGTGATTCTAAAGGGATTCTAAGGACGTGGGTGTTGAGTGTGATGACATCTGTTGGATGATGGCAGCAGTGCTTTATTTTGTTTGTTTGTCAATGGGACAGCTTCCTGACATTATTTTCTCTTAAGTAAGTTACTCAGGTCTACTCTAATAAGTTAATCTTTCTGTAACGATTAACTCATTAAAAAAAAAAAAGGAAAAGCCTTGTGTGTCAGGAAGTGGATTAACTTATTTGATTCTTTTACTGAAAAATATGAAGTCTGTTATGTTTTCCTGTTAGACTACAAAAGTAAGCTTTTTTGTTTTCCACTCCTTGATGAGACATATGTTGCATTGTATCTGGGTTTTTTGTTTTGATAAATTTTTGTAACATAAATGTGCTTTATCTCCAGATAAAGCTGGAGAATTTTAGAAAGGTTAAGCAAAATGGGAGGAATGGGAGAAGCATTTTATATTTTAGTTGAAGACTAGCACACATTTATTTTAAAAGCCAAAACAGAAGCTGTGTGTGACATATCATAATACATGGCTAGAAGACATTTTCAAAGAACACTCTTTTGGTTTCATTGGTTTTTCTCTGTTGATTTTCCTTTCTCAATTTCATTGATTTCTGCTCTGTGTGTTTTTTTTTTTTTTTTTAATTCTTCTGATTAATTTAGACTTATACTGCTTTTTCTAGTTTCCCAGAGTGGAAGCTGAGCTTATTGATTTTAGATCTTCTTTCCTAATATGTACATTCAGTGCTGTAAATTTCCCTTTAAACCTTGCTTGCGATAGATCCCACACATTTTGACAAGTGATATTTTCATTTTCATTTACTTCAAAATACTCAAAAATTTATCTTAAGACTTCTTTGACCCATATGTTATTTAGAAGTGTGATGTTAAAATATTTGGGGATTTTCCAGCTGTCTTTATGGTATTACTTTCCAGTGTAATTCCATTGTAGTCTGAGTGTATGTGTTGTATGATTTTTGTTCTTTGAGGGAGAGGGAGGGTGTTTTACCGACCAGGATATGGTCTGTCTTGGTGAATGGTCTGTGTGAGCTTGAGAAGAATCTGTGTTCTGTGTTGTTGGGTGAAGTACTATGTAAATGTCAGTTACATCCAGTTGACTGATGAATCTGCTCAGTTCAACCCTATCCTTGTGAATTTTCTGCCTGTTGGATCTGTCAATTACTGATAGAGAGGTGTTCAAGTCTCTGTAATAGTGAATTCATCTATTTCTCCTTGAAGTTCTATCAAATTTTGCCTCACATATTTTGGTACTCTGTTGTTAGATATATATTGATTGGCTAGAAAATTCCTTTGGTTTTTTAAGTAAAAATGGAAGACACGTTTTCCATTTTCACCAGTAACTTTATTGAACAACATTTTCACCATTTTGTTCCACTACCTTCTGCCATTTTCCAGGCAACTTCATAATTCCATCTTCCCAAAACTTTTTTATCTTTTTGAGCAAAGAACTGTTCCAGCTGCCTTTTACAGTCTTTCAGGCAATTGAAATTTTTTCTCTCAAGAGAATTTCGTAAAGACCAAAATGGACATCTGAAGGTGTGATGTCTGGTGAATATGGCAGAGGAATCAGAACTTCAGTCAAACTGTTAACAGTTTTTGCCTGGTCATCAAAGAAACATGCAGTCTTTCATTATCCTAATGGAATATAATGTATTTTCTGTTGAATAATTCTGGATGCTTTTCATCAGCTGCTGCTTTCAATTGGTCTGACTAGGAGCATTACTTGTTGGAATTAATCATTTGGTTTTCAGAAAGAGCTCATAGTAGAGGACTCCTTTCCAATCCCACCATATACACAACAAAACAGCACCTTCTTTGGATGAAGACTAGCCTTTGGTGTGATTGGTCATGGTTCATTTCGCTTGCTACACGATCTCTCCCATCACACATTATTGTCCAGTGTTCACTTTTCATCATCTGTCACAATTTGTTTTTAAAATCAAATTTTTTTTTTACATTTAAGTAGAAATGTGGAACTACTTGTCAGTATTTTTTTTCACTTATGTGGAACCCAAACATCAAATAATAACATAACCAAGCTGATGCTAATGATTTTTAGTGCTTGATCCAGATATTTTGAGTATGTTGGCTTTCTCCTTCATGGTATAATGTTGACTGTTTTCAGTTAATGTCTTGGTTTGATCGTTAACTTCAACTGGTCTACCTGACTGTGGAGCATTGTCCAGGGAGAGATCCTCAGCACCAACTTCGTAGATCACTTTTGACACATTTGATCAGTCACAGCACCTTCCCCATGCACTGTGAAAATATTTTTTCCATTTAAGTTTCATTTTACCTTTCTTGAAATAATAATCCTAAAGGAAATCAGTCCTGAATTTTCATTGGAAGGACTGATGCTGAAGCTCCAGTACTTTGGCCACCTGATGCGAAGAAGTGACTCATTTGAAAAGACCCTGATTCTGGGAAAGATTGAAGGCAGAAGGAGAAGGGGACGACAGAGGATGAGATGGTTGGATGGCATCATCAACTCAATGGACATGAGTTTGAGTAAACTCCGGGAGTTGGCGATGGACAAGGGAGTCCATGGGGTCACAAAGAGTCGGACACAACTGAGCGACTAAACTGAACTGACTGAAATAATAAAACATAATATGCTGAGAAGCTTGCTTTTTTCTTCCATATTCAATATTAAAATGGCTACACAAAAATTCACCTCTTTTGATAATTTTTTTTAAATGCATGCTGATATGACAGCTAACTGTCAAATTATAAGCTAACAAATTATTTTGAATGAAGTTAAAGACAACTAACCAGCCACTAGGGCTGTCTTATAGGAAAAACTGAACGAAACTTTTGGCCAATCCAATACATTAAGGATTGTTATGTCTTCTTAGAGAATTTATACCCTTATCATTATATAATGCCTTTCTTTATCCTTGAGATACTCCCCTGCTTAGAAGTCTGCATTGTCTGAAATTCTGTGTCTTTATATTTAAAGTGAGTTTCTTGTAGACAACATTTGGTTGAGTCTTTTTTCTTGTTTATTATTCTTAGTGTATTCTGATATTCTCTTTTAATTGGTGTGTTTGAATCATTCATGTTTAAAATAGCTATTGATATAGTTGGATAACTACCATATCTGTAAATGTTTTGTATTCATTGTATTTGTTCTTTTAAAATATTTAGAATGTTGGAACTTTTGAAATATTTGACTAGTTTAAAAGAGCAGTGGAATAGATAAAAATTAGAATTGTTCTAAAATTTAAGACATAGATTGATTTAAAATAAAGATGTGTTATTAGCAGTCCCCTGAAGAAACAGAATGGTTACCCATGTGGCCAAATTGCTCTTGACTTAAAGGTGACACCAGTAATAACAGGGGCACCATTTTTTGAGCACCTGTTATGTGCTAGGTACTGTTCTAGGCATATGATGTAATTCTCACAACAACCCAGGGGAGAGATGTAATTCTCACTTATCAGATCAAAACTAAGGTTTGGGCATAGTCTGCAACAGTCTTTCACAATTGTAGCCACAATCTAACTGCCTGGTCTCTCATGCTTACTCCTGATTCAGGTATCCTCTAGATGTAGTGGAAAAATGGGATTATTTTGATTTAGTTGGTAGGTGGCAAAATTGGACATATGTGTTAGGGGTTGGTTCCAGAGTTCAAACCACTTGTGGAGTAAAAATCATGTACCAAATTATTGTACCATAAATACAAAGAGTTGAATGAAAATGGCTATGTCATATCCTTTTGATGAAAATCTAATTATTTTCCCAACAGTTTGTACACAATTGAAAGTTTACTGAATTGTAGAGAAAAGAGTACTTTGCTTTAAGATGATCTCAAATGCTAAGTGATTTGGTGGTATTAGAAACAGAGAAGTCCAAAAAAAAGGAGTAAATTTTCTTTGAGGAATGAGGAGTTAATGATGGTGAAATTGGTTTTGGATATATTGAAAATGAGTTAATAAGACATTGTGTTGCAGTCTGTCAGACAGATAGCATAGGTTTGAGTGTTTACAGGGATGTTAGGGTTGTTTATATCAGTAATTTAAAGGGATAGTTCAAAATCTGGACATAGATGGATTTATGAAGAAGAGAAAGTATAGAATGAACTAGGGCATAACAAAACTGTTGACTCATTATTTACAGAGTGGAAATTTAAAAGACAGCAGAGGATGCTGATGATGTGATCAGAGAAGATGTAATCATTATGAATATAATGGTATTCATATCAGAATATTATTCTGATATGACCCTTCAGTTGGGACCAGAGGATAAAGTAAGGCCTTGTGATCTGGGCAATTCTCTTTGGAACAGGGATCTGAAATGCTAGTGAGGTAGGAAGGGAAGCAAAGCCAAAAGTATGTTGATGGTTTTGAAAATAGAGAAGAACTAAAGGATCACAGGGACTTGATAAGGACAAAGAAAGTTAATAGTGAGGAATTGGAGGGGTGAAATAGGATATTTCAGTCAGAGAGGAACATTTCACAGATGGAGATCTTAGAGGCAGAACTCTGAGAGTCTATATAGACACTGATGTGCTTAGTAGTAGAAGGGAAGGGGCCACTCCTCAGTCCTCAGGACTGGAAGCACTGATGTTTGAGCCCTCAAGAGAGAGAAGGTATATTTTAAGAAGCTTTGCTGTAAGTCTGTATGCCTCTAACCATTGCTCTGGGGTCAGCAGGCAGTGCATGCCACATCATTTGAGGTAGGAATCTTGGAGGGAGGAAAAGGGTCATGCTTTACTTGTGAATGATCAATTATAAATATAGTTGTCTTCTTCTTTGCAAAAATAAGTGTTTTTTCTTTGTAATAGAAGCAGTCAACAATTGTTGGAGATCAGTGTTAATATAATTTTTATCATCAGTATAGTCATGGAAGTAAATGAAATAAAGATTGTCCCTTAATGGTTATGTATATAAAGGACTTAGTTTCATTGACATTAAAAAGAAGATTTAAGTTTCTATTTTGTAATTTTATGCTAAGTACAGAAAGATGACAGTAATGACCTGTCATCAGTTGAACATGAATTTTAATGTATATTTCTTGTAGTAGAGATGGATTTCTGAGTTCTCTAATTTGAAATTAATTAAATCTGCTCATTAAAAGTCTGCCTGTTATGTGAGAGGTCATATTAAGAGCAGAAACTGCTGGCTTAAATAATATTTACTCTAATATCCTTATGGAGTCTTTTTTAGGATAAAATGAGATAATTGTTATAAAAAAGTCTTCTGAAACAAGTCCAAATTAATGTAAGTTCTAACTGTTTTAGGCCCATATGGGACTAGGACCATGGATAAGGTCATAATTTACATTTTTAATGAAATATTTAGTATGGTATTTAAATGTTTCTAATGTAATAAATGACTGGAATAAATAAAAAGTATTTGTTTTGGTATTCATCAGTTTAGCTTTATTATTTTTAAGTAACTCCCTATACCAGTAATACTAGTAATGATTTATTGAAAATTAAGTAACTTCTTTTCAACTTTTTTTGTGTCTGTTTGAATCTGTTTTTCATCAGCACCTGCCTCCTCAAATGATAAAATTATCTATAATTGACCTTATTTGAGGATTATAGCGAGGCGGTCAAGTCCTTTAAGATATAGATGTATCTTACTTTAAGAACATTTAACATGAAACTGCTAATGAAGTGAATATAGATACAAATACGAAAAAAGGTCCGAGGACTGAGTCCTAGAGTACTCTTAAGATTTGGAAGTAGAGAAGTTGTGAAGGAGGCAGGAGGAAAGCCAGGAACTTGAGGTTTCCCGAAAGCCACAATAAGTAATTTCAAGGAATGAACAACTATTAAGAGGTTTAGTGAAAAGAGACTTCAGAATTAACCGCTGGATACAGCAGATAATTGACCTTAGTCAGATGGTTTGCTACAATGCTGGAAATGAAAGCCCGAATAGGACAGATTTAAGTGAGAATTGCAGGAGAAAAATCAGAGAACTAATTCAAAGAATTTTGCCAAAAAGGAGAGCCAAGAAATCAGGAAGTGGGGGATTAAATGGCTAAAGGCAGAAATAGGACCAAGAGAAGTTTGTTTTTGTTGTTGCTGTTTTTTAAGATGGATGAAATTATAGCATGTCTCTATATTGATGACAGTGATCTAGTAGAGGGAAAACAGTGATGTAGAAGAAAGAGGGGATAATTAATCCCTACTGCTTAAATAAGATTTTGGAACTGGCCTGGAACTTTTGCCACCACGTGAAATGGTATCTGTGGAGAAATTTTTCACTTCAACATAGGCAGATTACAAATGACTAGTTACCCAATTCATCTGCTGTTTTATACTTGTAGATTACTTTTAGTGATGAGATGGAAATTGTTAAGGCTACATACTTAACAGTTTCCTATTGTGATAACTGCATTTATTTTCAAGTAAGGAATAGGATAGATAATAATATGCTAATAATAGCAGATCTCACTGATCTACTTGAGCTTGTCTGAATTTGCATTGTTTTAATCCATTAGTCTTAAAGATTTTTTGCTTGCACATTTCCAGAAAGAAAATGTACTCTTTTACACATTGAAGTTGAGTAGTATAATGTTACTGTTGTAAGTTTAAATCATTTTCTTGTTAACAGGTAATAGCAAATAAGCATTTATAGCAGGATATGAGCATTAACTATATTGGAATAAATGGTTATTGCTATTTGACTAAATGAGTTTTTGAGAGCTATATCAGAATATAATTGATGTACAATTGGATAAGTTTTGACTTATGGATACGCTTTGAAATCATCATTACAATCAATATAATGACCCCCACACACACAAACCAATTTTCTGTTCTTTGTTTGTAATTCCTGCATCCTGTCTTTCCTTACTCCTTCCATCAATCCCAATCCCTACCCTAAGCAAAACCACTAATCTGCTATCTGACATAATAGGTTGGTGTGTATTTTCTGAAACTTGATATGAATAGAATCATACAGTGTAGAGTCTTTTTTGTTTGGCCGCTTTCATTTAGTGTAATGACTTTAAAATTTATCTGTATTTTCATACGCATCATTAGTTCATTTTTTACTGAACACTATCCCATTTTATAAACATTGTTCCAGTGGATAACAGTTTGTTTTTTATTGGTCTGTTGGTGATCATTTGGGTTTCCAGGTTTTGATTATTACAAATACAGCTGCTGTGAGTTTTCAAAGAAAGTACCAAAGTGTCTTTCAAAGTGGTTATGTCATTTCATAGTATTTCTACAAGCAGAGTAGGAGTTTGGTTGCTCCACATTCTTGGCCATTTTAGTTTTAGCCATTCTAATAGGTGTGTAGTGGTATCTCCTTGTGACTTTAATTTGTGTTTTGCTAAAGAGTAATGAGGGCTTCCCGGGTGGCTCAGCTGGTAAAGAATCTGCCTGCAATGTGGGAGACCTGGGTTTGATCCCTGGGTTGGGAAGCTCCCCTGGAGAATCGAAAGGCTACCCAACTGCAGTATTCTGTCCTGGAGAATTCCATGGACTATATAGTCTATGGGGTTGCAAAGAGTTGGACATGACTGAGCGACTTTCACTTTTAAAGACTAATGATGTTGATCATCTTTTTAAATGTTATTTGTATATTTTCTTTTGTGAAGTATCTGTTCAAATATCTGGATATTTACCTTTGGGTTGTTTTCTAATTGAATTTTATTGTCTTTATTTGTGTTAGTTGCTCAGTTGTGTTGGATTCTTTGCGACCCCATGGACTGTAGCCCACTAGGCTTCTCTGTCCATAGGATTTTCCGGGTGGAATAGGTTGCCATTCCCTTCACCAGGGGCTCTTCCCGGATTGAACTCAGGTCTCTTGAATTGCAGGCAGATTCTGTACCATCTAAGCTACCAAGAAAGGTTTCTTCATTCTAGATACATCAAATATGTGATTTACAAATATTTTCTCACAACCTGTAAATTGTCTTTTCATTCCCTTAATGAGAAAGCAGAAGTTCTTAATTTCGATGAATTCTGGTTCAAAAATTTCTTTTTTTATGGATTGTGCTGTTGGTGTTACATCTAAAAAATCTATGCCTAAGTCAAAGCAGTAAAAATTTTCTTTTTTCTAGACGTATTATAGTTTTACATTCTACATTTAGGTATGTGACTCATTTGTACATGGTAAGAGGTAAGGATCTAAGGTTGTTTTTTTTTTTTTAATAGCGATATCCAGTTGTTGTAGCACCATTTAAAAAAAAAAGAATGTCAACTTTGTATCTGTGGAAGGAATCAGCTGACCAAATAATTCATCAGTTGGATTATTTCTGGACTCTTTTCTGTTCTATTGGATATTTGTCTCTCTTCATACCAGTACTACACTACCTAGAATAGTGTGGCTTTATAATAAGTATTGAAGTCGAGTAGTATAAATCCCTTAATACTGCTTTTCTTTTTCAAAGGACAATGTATTTCTTCTTTTGTGAGGTTCACTAAACCTTGTGTCTTTTCAGGATTTTTCCATTTCATGTAAGATGTGGAATTTATTAGTATAAGTTGTATGATATTTCCTAACGGTTCTTTTAATATCTGTAGAATCTATAGTGATAGCACTCCTATCATTCCTCAGATACTGTCAGTTTATATACTCTTTATATGCCACCCTTCCCCATCAGCCTGGCTAGTGGGTTATCGTTTTTTATTGACGTTCTCATTATTTTTCTGTTTCAATGACTTTTGCTTTCACCTTCACTATTTCCTCTCTTTTGCTTACTTCCAGTTTAATTTGCTTTATTTTTTCTAGTTTGTTGAGGTGAAAATAGTCGAGGCCATTCATTTAAGACCTTTCTTGTTTTCCAGTGTAGACATTTTAATGCTGTAATTTTCCCTTTATGTACTACTGCTTTAGCTGCTTCCCTCATACATTATGATACTTTTGTTTTCATTTTCATTCAGTTCAAAACAACTATTTTTTCCCTTTTTATTTCAATTGGAGTTATTTGGAAATATATTTCCTAGCCTTCAACTATTTGAGGATTTTCCATAGATCATTTTGTTGTGATTGCTAATGTAATTAGATTGTGGTCAGAAAACATACCTTGTAGGATTTAAATCCTTTTACATTTATTCTTATTTTATGACTTAAAAGTGGTCTCTCTTGGTAAATGTTATTTGTATACTTGTAAGACTTAAAAATGTGTTTTGTATTGTTTTGGGATAGGATGTTCTATAAAGTTCAATTATCAAGTTGGTTAATGGTGTTCTTGCTTACTGACTGTCTGCTTGGTCTATTAGTGATTGAAAGATGTTGAAATTTTTAGCTATATCTATGGACTTTTCTGTATTATATTGTACTTCTGTTACTTTTTACTTTATTGAATCTATTTATTTGTAAAGTAAATAAACATTTTAGATTATGATGTATTCATGATGAATTGACAGCTTTGTTAGTATGAATATCTCTGGTAATATCCTTTCTCCAAAATCAACTTTGTCTGATATTAATGTAGTCACTCCAGCTTTTTTTTTTTTTCTTTAGCATGGTATATCTTTTTCTGTCCTTTTACTTTTAACCTCTTTGTGTATTCATATTTAAAATTGTTTCTTATAGGCAGCATGTGGATGGGTCTTGTTTTTTAATTCAGTCTTACAATTTCTACCTTTTAATTGGCATGTTCAGATCATTTATGGTTAATGTGATTATTGATGACAGAGTTTAAATCTACCATTTTGTTATTTTCCTTTTGTTGTAATGTTCATAAATGTCTTATTTCCCTTTTCATTTTCTTTTAGTGTGAGTAAATTTTAAAAATTTATGGCTATGCTGGGTCTTCATTGCTCTGTGGATTTTTATCTAATTGTGGTGAACTGGAGGTACTCTCCAGTTGTAGTGCACAGGCTTCTCATTGCAGAGCACATGCTTTATGGCACGTGGGCTTCAGTAGTTGCAGTGAGTGGGCTCAGTAGTTGTGGTTCCTGGGCTTTAGAGTACAGGCTGAATAGTTGTGGCTCACAGGCTTTGTTGCTCCATGACATGTGGGATCTTCCCAGACCAGGGATCAAACCCATGTCTCCTGCATTGGCAGGCAGATTCTTTACCACTGAGCCACCCGAGAAGCCTGAGTAATTTTTTTTTAATGATTCTGTTTTTTCTCCTTTGTTGGCTTAATAGCTGTAACTCCCTGTGATATTTTAGTATTTGTTTTAGAGTTTTAAGTATACATTATTAACTTATCATAGCTTACTTTTAGGTGGAATGGTGAATTTTTCACAAATCAGTTCGTTCAACTTTCAGATTATGTCACTGCTGCTGCTAAGTCTCTTCAGTCATGTCTGACTCTGTGTGACCCCATAGACGGCAGCCCACCAGGCTCCCCCGTCCCTGGGATTCTCCAGGCAAGAACACTGGAGTGGGTTGCCATTTCCTTCTCCAATGCATGAAAGTGAAACGTGAAAGTGAAGTCACTCAGTCGTGTCTGACTCTTCATGACCCCATGGACTGCAGCCTACCAGGCTCTTCCGTCCATGGGATTTTCTAGGCAAGAGTACTGGAGTGGGTTGCCATTGCCTTCTCCAGGAGTCATATCTACCTGGATTCAAATCCCAGCCATGATACTTAGTGTAGAAGGTATATTTCCTATACCGTAGTCTTCTTATCTGTAAAATGGAGTTAAACTCTTTCATAGAATGGTACCTGACATACAGTAAGCACTATAATTTGTAGCTGCTTTTATTAAAAATTATGTTGATGAAAATCTCTTATGAATCCTAGCTACCTTGACATCATTCTTCTCCCATCACCCTAGTGAAAGTACCTATTCTTTAGATTAGTCATTTGTCTGCTACGCTTCTGCCTTTCCCAATTTGAATCAATCCTCTTGCCAAATTAATCTTTCTTCAATATAACACCAATCATGTAATATCATTTCTCAGTTCAAAACTATTTCCACCTGACTGCTCACTTCCTCCAGAATTAAGAACAAACTCTTCATCCTGACAAGCAACATAGCCCATTGTATCTGTCTTCATCTTTCCTTTTCTTTCACTACTGTTTTACTTTTAGTCTATATAATTCAGTCAAACTGCAGTCTCTTTCTTCTCCAAATATAGTTTCCTGTCTCTGAATTTGTTGTTGCTGTTTTGTATGTTCCTATAAAATTTTGAGAGCAAGTATGTCTGAAAATTACTTTTTGGACCAGTGTTCACCTGTCATAATCCTTTACATCTTTGAAGGCTCCCATCAAATATTGGGTTGGCCAAAAAGTTTATTTGGGTTTTTGTAAGATGTTGTATAAAAACCCAAACAAGCTTTTTGGCCAGCCCAATACTATTTATTTCATTGAGCTTTTCCTGATACTTAACTGGTTGTGGTTTTTCCATTCATTATATTTCTATAATTCTCCTGTGCTTTTCTTGTATCACTAGCCTTGTACTACCTTTGTTTATACAGGTCCACAGTTCCCTCTCTGTAGTTCTAAAGTTCAAAAGACTCTGAAAACTAAAAGTTTCTCTTAAAAAAAAAAAAATCTAATTTAGTGGCTCTGGTGGGCAAAATGATAGCCCCTGAAGAGGTCCATATCCTAATCCTGGAACCTGTAAACATTACATTACTTGGTAAAAGGGGCTTTGCAGAGATGATTAAATTAAAGATCTTGCAATGGGGAGATTAGCTTGGATTACCCAGATGGGCTCAGTGTAATTTGCAAGAGTCCGAGGGAGGCAAAAGAGTCAGAGAAGAAAATGTCATGGCAGAAGTAAAAATTAGAGTGATGGGATTGCTAATTATTAAGATGAAAGGCCAGGAGCCAAGGAAAGCAAACAGCATCCAGAAGTCAGGCAAGGCAAAGGACAGATTCTCCCGTGGATCCTCTAGAAAGAGACCAGCTTTGTAGACATCTGGGCTTTAGCACAAGGACAGTTGTGACTTCTGGATCTAAAAGATAATAAATTTGTACTGTGTCAGTCAGTCAGTTCAGTCGCTCAGTCGTGTCCGACTCTTTGCGACCCCATGAATCACAGCACGCCAGGCCTCCCTGTCCATCACCATTTCCCGGAGTTCACTCAAACTCATGTCCATCGAGTCTGCAATGCCATCCAGCCAGCTCATCCTCTGTCATCCCCTTCTCCTCCTGCCCCCAATCCCTCCCAGCATCAGAGTCTTTTCCAATGAGTCAGCTCTTTGCATGAGGTGGCCAAAGTACTGGAGTTTCAGCTTTAGCATCATTCCTTCCAAAGAACACCCAGGGCTGATCTCCTTCAGAATGGACTGGTTGGATCTCCTTGTAGTCCAAGGGACTCTCAAGAGTCTTCTCCAACACCACAGTTCAAAAGCATCAATTCTTTGGCGCTCAGCTTTCTTCACAGTCCAACTCTCACATCCATACATGACCACTGGAAAGTCACTATATTTGCTACAGCAGCAGTTGAAAACTCACGTAGTATTAATATTTGACCTGAATGGATATGAGGCTATTTATAGTCTATGTTTATACCAGTTAGTGAATATTCATACATTTCACTATGAATAAAAGTAATAATGTTGGATCATAGGGTGCCTACCTGGACCTTAGTGAATGATTTCTTAATATATAGTATATATACTATATTACCTTTCTAAAATCTGAGAAATTCTAAATTCTGAAACATATTTTCCCCCCAGTGGGTTTAAAAAAAAAGTTTGTGGACCTAACGCTATTTATACTAATAATCTCTCTTTCCCTCTAAAAGATTATAAACTACATGAGGGCAGAAATTAAAACTTATTATTCATCTTTGTGTCTCCCAGTTCGATGACTTACAGGTAATATGTGTGAAAAAAATATTTTTGAATTAACCTTAAGTATTTGTAAACATCGTGGGGAATATAAAGTTGTGGGAGACCTGTCCCAAATCATCTCAGATCCTAGTGAGGAATATAAGTCATGTATTGGCTCATAATGAGACACTACAATGTAAGTAACATACAAATAGCATCAGAAAAGGACTGAAGTAATCTGTGAAAGTTCCACTAAAGAGGTGATTTTTTTAGCTGTTACAATGACTACCATTTGTGTAAGATCTACTGTACTAGGTTCTTAATGTTCATGACTAAATCCCCACAAAAATCTTATGATAAAACAGATACTTAGGGATATTGCATAACTCAGTCCTAAAGGTGAGGACTTAGGACCAAATCTCCTATATTGAGATTTGGTTCATCCTTCAAGGAGAGAATGGCACGAACAGAAGTGTGAAAGTAGTTGGAGCATAAATTCAGAAAACTAGATTATTTTAAAAAGAGTTTATTTACATAATACTGTAATTGGTCTAAAATAGAGGTCTCTGTTAAATAAAGTGTTAAGTCTTAGTCTCTGGTTGCTGGAATTTGGGATAATTTTATTTTCATGTTTGTCAATATTTTTCAAATTTTCTTCAAGAAACATACCAATTATATAACTGGCAGCAATAAACATTATTTCACATGATTAAAAGATAAGTATATTTTTTCTGAATATAGTTGGAAAAACATTTGATGCTAGCTACTATTTGGTATAGTTTTTTAATTTAGTGAGCTATCTAAACTTACTTCACTTTAAAGTAACTTACCTTAGCAATTCCCTCTTTCAACTGCTTGCAGAGAACCATCATTTAAAAATGTGTTTCAGCATTAGTTACTGCTTTTATGCCAGAAACAGTGTAATTGTGTCTTTGGAAATACACTGTATTGTGTTTGAAATTAGTATATAAATTCCATCTCTGTGTATTTCAGCAACCTAGTATTTAATGTGAAAAATGTTCCTGTAGAGAAACAGAAGAGGTGAGGAAAGCCTATTGTGAAGAATCACACTAACAGCAATGTGGTTATTCCTGCGTTTGCAAGAGGTAAACTGCTAATCCTACCTAGATACTCTAGGCACATAGGAACTAGGTTTTATTTGTTATGTATGTATGTATGTGCTTAGTCATGTCCAACTCTTTGCAACCCAATGGACTGTAGCCCGCCAGGCTCCTCTGTCCATAATCATCTAAGATGATGGTAACAAGTACTTATTTTAGGCAATAAATTTTATTTTCACGTTGGGTGTTGACTCTGGAAACATTTTCATTTTCATTCACTCTAATAAATTTAGTTTTGTCCATCCCTCTTTTACTATCTGCAGTTATTGGCAAATAAACCAATATGGTGCCATGCAAAAATTAGATATTGATTATTTTAAAAATGTTCATTGAACACTTGCTGTGTAGCAAGAAGTATGCTAAATATTTGTACAGTAATGAATGAAACAGTACTCTTATGGAACTTACAGGCTGGTAGGAAGGATATAACCAGTAGATAAACAAGTAAATATGTATTTATAAATTTAAAACATGCTGTGAGGGAAGCAAATAGGACACCATAATAGGATAAGAAGGGGACCTATGTAAGAGGAATTTGGAAGGGCCTTTTGAGCTACGAGAAATGAAAAGAGGCCAGTGATGCCAAGAGGGAACGGTGCATACAAAGGCCCTACAGTGGAAAAGAGCTTGGTGTGAAAGGAAAAGGTTGGTGTGACTGGAGCAACAAAAAGAAGGGTTGAAGGTGAGAATGGAAAGGTCTTAAAGGCTACAGTGAAGAGAGTACATTTAGAATAGGGAAGCTGTTGGAAGGGTTTTAAGCAGAAGAAATAATGTAATCAGACATATTTTAAGAGTATCTTGAGCTCCTCTAAGAAGACAGTAATGGATGCAGATAGATGAAATGAGTCTAAGTTATGGTCTGAACAAGAGACAGTAGTAGCTTGGTTCAGCATAGTGTTAGTGAATTAGTAGATATATATTTTGAAGGTAGAATCAACCCAGATGTAGGGGATGAATAGAGATAGGAGTCAAAAGGATTAATAGGCTTCTGACCACGATAATTAAATGCATATTTGTGAATATCTGTTCATACATACAGGTGATGCAATTTGTTGAACTTGGTATTCCATTAGCTATTGCAGGGTTTAATGGTAAAAAGGACTATATTTTCATTAAAATAGTAGATCCCAGAAATTTCTCTGAAAATAAATGCTTTCCTTATCAAACTTATTTCTTCAAGAGAGGGATCTTAAAGTTTTTTAATATAGTTTATAAAAGCTGATTATCTTGTTGTATCTTCAGTATATAGTACAGTGACCGACATAGACAACAGACATTCAGTAGTGATTCATTGAATAAATTCTTCATTTAGAAAGAAAAATAACGTTCCCAGAATCAAACTGAAAGAAACGGTGCCAGTGCCATGAAGCAGTTTTTCATTAAAGTTGACCACAGGTGATTTGTTAGGTTAGGTAGACTGTGACAAAGAAATCAAGCAGATATGATTTAAACTTACATCTCAAATCATAAAATATTTTGTTCTGTGACATTATTTAGAAGCTACTTTTGGAGGTGTTATAGGATCTCTAGGATCTTGGAATCAATTTCTGGACAACATAGGATGAATGGAAAAAACATTGAACTAGGTAGGACCTAGGAAGCCTGATTTCCAATTTTGACTCTGCTATGTATACTTCGGGCTAGTTACTAGCTCCCTACACTTCAGTTTCCCCACAAAAATAGGAATAGTCTATATATCTCTTGAGGACCTTTTTGTAATGATTTACTGTAATGATTAAATACATAAACATTTACATCTACATATATATAGCATTTAAAAGACCTTTATGGTACCCAGTATATAGGTCTCTGGATAAATTGTGAAATGACCACACTAAGCAGCTCCTTGACTTTGTTTCTCCATCCTTTTAAGTGTGGCTTTGCCTGGTGATTGTGCTATGGCTAATAAACTCAGTGGAGGTTATGTTTGGTGAGTTCTGAGCCTGGGCATTAAGAGGTGTTGCATGTTTCCATATGTAGTCAAATCTAGGCTAGCCAGATAGATGATGAGAGATCCTTTGGAATAGAGACAGCCATCCCAGCTGAGCCATCTTAGACCAGCCTGTCTACCTGGCAGCTGTCCACAGCATATGAATGAGCCTGGCCAAGATCAGCAGAACTGTTCAGCTGAGCATAGCCTAGATTGCTGACTCAGAATTGGTTGTTATTTTAAGCTACTAATTTTTGAGGTGGTTTTGTTATGTAACAAAAGCCAGTTGATGCAATCAGTGTCCTTAGTAAATCTTACTAAATTAATAGAAAAATAGAATTTATTGGGGTGCTGTTATTTACCAGACACTTAAAAATTTTTACATGTACTTCTCTTGTTTCTAATTCTTAAATCTGCTCTTAGTAATCTTTTGAGTAGTGTGATTGAATTTTAGTCTCCCTGACCCAAAGTCCATGGCCCTGTCCAATAAGCCATGCTACCTCTCAAATGAGATTATTTAGAAATGTTTTATAAACTTAACACTATAAAGTGTTATGGTAGATGAAATTATTATAGCATATATAGTGTCCTTTCAGATTGTAAAGAAAAATATTCAGATTTCCTTAGCCAATGGAAACCAATGGGAACTCCAGAGTAGGGTTGTAAAGAGGCTGAGTAGACATACAGCCCCCTGGATCTTAGTGGTTACAGAATAAGGATTTATATTATATTGTTCGGGGTGTATTAGCAGCTTTAGTGACCAGTTTTTCAGTGTTTATGTTAACGTTCCTGTTACCTAATAAAGGATTTGAATTTGTCACTGCCTTCCATGGAGTTGTCCATTAGGGCAGAGTTTTGTGCCATGTCAGTTTATAGATGACAGGCCTTCCCTGTGTCTTGTCATGAGTGTCCCTGGTAGCTCAGCTGGTAAAGAATCTGCATGTAATGCAGGAGACCCAGGTTCGATTCCTGGGTCAGGAAGATCCCCTGGAGAAGGGAACTGCTACCCACTCCAGTATTCTGGCTTGGAGAATTCCATGGACTGTATAGTCCATGGTGTCACAAAGAGTCAGACACAACTGAGCGACTTTCATATCACTTATGTCTTGTCATATGTGGCTACATGCTTGCTAAGTTGCTTCAGTCGTGTCCATCTCTTTGTGACCCTATGGACCTGTAGACTGCCAGGCTTAGCTGACCATGGGATTCTCCAGGCAAGAATACTGGAGTTGGGTTGCCATGCCCTTCTCCAGGGGATCTTGCTGACCTGTTCCAGATCAAATACCAATCCAGTGGTTGTGATCATATTACCAGATTTAGTTTAATTGAAAGCAGAGTGGTACAACTCATTAGTTTTATTCTATGCAAAGCTAATTTTGTTTCTTTAGAAGTGGGGGAGGGGGTTGTGTGTATCTCTTACCTCTCACAGGATAATAAACTACTCCAAAACTTCATGGCTTAAAACAGCTATCTTATCTGTTTATGATTCTATAGGCCAGCAGTTTGGGCTAGGATCAGCTGAGCAGTTCATCTGCTGACCTTGTCCAGGCTACTTACATGACTGCAGTTATCTGGTGGCCCAGTTTGGGTTGGATAGTTTGAGGAGGTCATCTAGATTTTCTGCTGTGCTGCAGTACACGGGCTTGCAAAGAGTCAGACACGACTTGGTGACTGAAAAACGAACAACAGTCTGAGAAGACCTCATTCACATGACTGGCAGTTGGTTCTGGATATTGGCTGGGCCACGTGTCCCCAGAAGGCTATCTGAGCTTATCTGTGGAAGAGTTCAAAAAAAGCATTTATAGGAGATGTTAGGTCTCTTGCCTGGAGAATCCCAGGGACAGGGGAGCCTGGTGGGCTGCTGTCTATGGGGTTGCACAGAGTCGGACACGACTGAAGCAACTTAGCAGCAGCAGCAGCAGGTCTCTTGAGGCCTAGACTTGGAGATCACACAGTGTCACTTCCACCACATGATACTGTCAAAACAAGTCACAAAACCAGTCCAAATTTAAGGCGTATGAAAATAACGTAATGAAGAGTTACAAAGAATTTGCCGTCATTTCTAATTTACCATAGGTCCCGAGGCACTTAAGTTTGCATGAATTGGATAATACCTATGGGTAATAACACACAATTATTAAAAAATTACCACACAAATTTGACTTGTGTTATTTGGTAGAATAATGTAGAGAGTCATAGCCCTGGGGGAATGTGGGAGGTGATAAGGAGATGGAGACTAGGTTTATACTTCCTTAAATGGCATAGAATAGCAAAGAGAAATGTTATTTGCAAGGAATGGATTCTTACAAAAACAAAAAATTTCACAGTTTTTATCTTTTTTAGAAGACAATTACATGCAGGTAGACTTTAAGTAATCTGAAAACTAGTATTTTTCTTTTTTAATCTTCATTTTTAATTGCAAAATTACTCCTTGCAATCTTGTGATATAATAAGAAACATGTAGTTGGTCTTTGTCCCTGGTTCTTGGCACAAGCTCCTAAAACTTTTGAGTACATTTTTGTATGCAAATAAGATGACTAGTTGGAGAAGGCAGTGGCACCCCACTCCAGTACTCTTGCCTGGAAAAAACCTCGTGGATGGAAGAGCCTGGTAGGCTGCAGACCATGGGGTCGCGAAGAGTCAGACACGACTGAGTGACTTCACTTTCACTTTTCCCTTTCATGCATTGGAGAAGGAAATGGCAACCCACTCCAGTGTTCTTGCCTGGAGAGTCCCAGGGACGGGGGAGCCTGGTGGGCCACCGTCTATGGGGTCGCACAGAGTCGGACATGACTGAAGCGACTTAGCAGCAGCAAGATGACTAGTGGCAGGGGGCCCCTAGATACCCCTTAGATGGGGACCATAAAAACCAAGACTTGATTAAGAAACTTAGAACTTTCAACGTTACTCCCTAACCTCTAAGAAAGGAAGAGGGTCTAGAGATTGTTAACCATCAATGAACAATGATTTCATCAACCATGCTTATGTAACGAAATGTCCATAAAAACTCCTACTAAACTACAGGATTTGGAAAGCTTCCAGATTGATGAACACACTGAGATGCTAGGAGGGTGGTGTGCCCAGACAGGACATGGAAAGTCTGTATGAACTTCTCCAGACCATAAGATTCTCCAAAACCTTGCCCATATTTGTTGTTTAATCACTAAGTCATGTCCAACTCTTGCAACCACATGGCTGTTTTTGAGTTGTATCTTTTATATCAAACCAGTTAAAATAGTAAAGTGTTTTTCTGAGTCCCTTGAGTTGTTCTAGCAAATTAGCAAACCTGAGGAGGGGGTCATGGAAACCCCTGATTATAGCTTGTTGGGGAGAAAAATGGGAGGCCTAAGACTTTTAACTGGCTTCTGAAGTTGGGGACAGTCTTGTGGAAGTGAGCAGCCTGTGGGGTTGCGCTGTCTCCAAGTAGTTAATGTTGGAATTAAATTGACTTGTAGGACATACTGGGTGACTCAGAATTGATGCTTTTGAACTGTGGTGTTGGAGAAGACTCTTGAGAGTCTCTTGGACTGCAAGGAGATCAAACCAGTAAGTCCTAAAGGAGATCAGTCCTAGGTGTTCATTGGAAGGACTGGTGCTGAAGCTGAAACTCCCAATACTTTGGCCGCCTGATTGCGAAGAACTGACTCATTGGAAAAGACTGATGCTGGGAAAGATTGAAGGCGGGAGGAGAAGGGGACGATAGAGGATGTTTTGGATGGCATCACTGACTCTATGGACATGTGTTTGAGTAAGCTTCTGGAGTTGGTGATGGATAGGGAAGCTTGATGTGCTGCAGTCCGTGGGGTCGCAAAGAGTCCAACACAACTGAGTGACTGAACTGAACTGAGGTGACTCAGTGGATAAAGAATTCTGCCTGCAATGCAGGAGATGAAGGCAGACGTGAATTTGATCCCTGGGTCTGGAAGGTCTCCTGGAGGAGGGCATGGTGAACTACTCCCGTATTCTTGCCTGGAGAATCCCATGGACAGAGGGGCCTAGTGGGCTACAATCCACAGGATTGCAAAGAGTCAGACACAGCTGAAGCGACAGAGCACACATGCACGTAGGACATACTGAATTGACTTGTAGAATGCTCAGTTGTTGTCCACAGAGAACTGGAGAACTGCTTGGTATGGAAAAATTACCCATTTATTGTCAGAAATGAGGTGTGGGTAAAAACAGAGCACAGTACTTGTGTTCTGCTGCGTGTTTTAAAAAATGTAACATTCAGATTTGATTATTGATTATGTTAAAGACCAGGACAGTTTTTCTGAAGATTCAACAAAGCACACACATAGTGGATTCTGTGGTCATGCAAAATAATAGTTCACAAAAGGGAAAGTGGCAGAAATTCAGAAAACTGCTGTTCCCTTTCATCCAAATATTGTTCTTTAGAATGGAAAAAAGCTATTCTAATTATAAGATTGTGTAGCCCTTTATCCTTGGAAAATTCTTAAGAAATACAAAGTTTTTTCATGGAAATAATCATTAGCATCTTTGAGTTCTTATTTGCTATGTTTCGGGCCTTCTCCTAGTCATTTTAGTGGCTCAGACAGTAAAGAATCTGCCCGCAATGCAGGAGACCCGAGTTCAATCCCCGGATTGGGAAGAAACCCTGGAGAAGGAAATGGCAGCCCACTCCAGTTTTCTTGTCTGGAGAATCCCATGGACAGAGGAGCCTGGTGAGCTATAGTCCATAAGGTTGCAAAGAATTGGACATGACTGAGCAACTACACAGAATCTTTACAAACAACCCAGGTGGTGCTATTGCAGGAGACATAAGAGATGTGGGTTTGATCCCCTGGTTGGGACAATGCCCTGGAGGAGGACAGTAATGGAATACCCATTCCAGTATTCTTGCCTGAAGGATTCCATGGACAGGGGAGCCTGGCAGGCTACATTCCATAGTGTTGCAATGAGTCAGACACAACTGAAGCGACTTAGCACACATTCACACACAACCAACCAAGTGAAGTAGGTAGTATTAATCCCAGAGGCACAGAGAGGTTAAAGTCCTTACTACAGTTTGTAAGTGGCAGAACCATACTCAAACCCCATCTCCTTTGTTGTCAGGCTCTGTATCCCTAAACATTATATCAGATCAGATCAGATCAGTCGCTCAGTCGTGTCCGACTCTTTGCGACCCTATGAAGTGCAGCACGCCAGGCCTCCCTGTCCATCACCAACTCCCGGAGTTCACTGAGACTCACGTCCATAGAGTCAGTGATGCCATCCAGCCATCTCACCCTCTGTCGTCCCCTTCTCCTCTTGCCCCCAATCCCTCCCAGCATCAGAGTCTTTTCCAGTGAGTCAACTCTTTGCATGGGGTGGCCAAAGTACTGGAGTTTCAGCTTCAGCATCATTCCTTCCAAAGAAATCCCAGGGCTGATCTCCTTCAGAATGGACTGGTTGGATCTCCTTGCAGTCCAAGGGACTCTCAAGAGTCTTCTCCAACACCACAGTTCAAAAGCATCAATTCTTCGGCGCTCAGCCTTCTTCACAGTCCAACTCTCACATCCATACATGACCACAGGAAAAACCATAGCCTTGACTAGACGAACATTTGTTGGCAAAGTAATGTCTCTGCTTTTGAATATGCTATCTAGGTTGGTCATAACTTTCCTTCCAAGGAGTAAGCGTCTTTTAATTTCATGGCTGCAGTCACCATCTGCAGTGATTTTGGAGCCCCCAAAAATAAAGTCTGACACTGTTTCCACTGTTTCCCCATCTATTTCCCATGAAGAGATGGGACTGGATGCCATGATCTTCGTTTTCTGAATGTTGAGCTTTAACTTTTTCACTCTCCACTTTCACTTTCATCAAGAGGCTTTTGAGTTCCTCTTCACTTTCTGCCATAAGGGTGGTGTCATCTGCATATCTGAGGTTATTGATATTTCTCCCGGCAATCTTGATTCCAGCTTGTGTTTCTTCCAGTCCAGTGTTTCTCATGATGTGCTCTGCATATAAGTTAAATAAACAGTGTGACAATATACAGCTTTGACGTACTCCTTTTCCTATTTGGAACCAATCTATTGTTCCATGTCCAGTTCTAACTGTTGCTTCCTGACCTGCATACAAATTTCTCAAGAGGCAGATCAGGTGGTCTGGTATTCCCATCTCTTTCAGAATTTTCCACAGTTTATTGTGATCCACACAGTCAGAGGCTTTGGCATAGTCAATAAAGCAGAAATAGATGCTTTTCTGGAACTCTCTTGCTTTTTCCATGATCCCGCGGATGTTGGCAATTTGATCTCTGGTTCCTCTGCCTTTTCTAAAACCAGCTTGAACATCAGCAAGTTCACGGTTCACATATTGCTGAAGCCTGGCTTGGAGAATTTTGAGCATTACTTTACTAGCGTGTGAGATGAGTGCAATTGTGCGGTAGTTTGAGCATTCTTTGGCATTGCCTTTCTTTGGGATTGGAATGAAAACTGACCTTTTCCAGTCCTGTGGCCACTGCTAAGTTTTCCAAATTTGCTGGCATATTGAGTGCAGTATTATATAAATATTTGTGTATGTATTTATTGATTGATTGTACCACACGACTTGTGGGATTTTAGTTCCCTAACCAGAGATTGAACCCAGGCCTTTGGCAGTGAAAGCATGGAGTCCTAACCACTGGACTTCCAGGGAATTCTCATTGTTTTGATTTGTAGTTCTCAAATGACATATGATGTTGAGCATCTTTTTATATGCTTCATTACCATCTATATATCTCTTTTGGTGAAGTGTCTGTTTAGATCTTTAGCCCAGTTTTTAATCAGGTTATTCTTTTAAAAAAAAAAAAAAAACTTAACAATTGCTTGTATACTCTGGACAACAGTTCTTTTTCAGTCCTTTGCAAATGTTTTTTCACAGTTTGTGACATGTCTTCTCATTCTCTTGATGTCTTTTGTAGAGCAGAAATTTTTAATTTTAATAAAGTCCAGCTCATCAGTTATTTTTTCATGGATCTGAAAAGTCACTGCCAAACACAAAGTCATCTAGATTTTCTCCTTTGTTATCTTCTAGAAGTTTTATAGATTTTCATTTCACATTTAGGTCTGTGATTCATTTTCAGTTAATTTTTGTGAAAGGTGTAAGGTCTGTGTTTATATTCAGTTTTTTACATGTAGATGTCCAGTTTTCCAGCACCATTTGTTAAAGACTCTGCTCTCCATTGCACAGGCATATCTTGGATATGTTGTGGATTTGGTTCCAGACAACCCCAATAAAGTGTATACACATTTAAGCTAGTCACATGAATTTTTTTTCCTTCTTAGTGCATATAAAAGTTATGTTTATGTTATACTTTAGTCTATTATGTGTGGAATAGCACTATGTGTAAAAAATAATACATTAATTGAAAAATACTTTATTGCTAAAACTACTGTCATCTGATGATGCAGGGTTGCCACAAACCTTCAATTTGTAAGAAATGCAGTATCTGTGAAGCACAATAAAATGAGGTGTGCCTATTATTATTTTACTTTTCTTGTCTAAAATCAGTTGGCGGTATTTATGTGGGCCTGTTTGTGGGCACTCTGTTCTGTTCCATTGATCTATTTGCCCCTGCTTTTGCCAGTATTGTACTGTCTCACTTACTGTAGCTTTATACTAAGGCTTGAAGTCAGGTAGCATCAGTCTTCCAACTAATTTTTGTTCCCTTCAATATTACATTGGCTGTTCTGGGTCTTTTGGCTTTCCATATAAACTTCAGAATCAGTTTGTCAGTAGCTACAAAATAAATTGCCAGGATTTTGATTTGGATTGCACTGAATCTTTAGATCAAGTTGTGAAGAACTTATATCATGACCATATTGAATCTTCCTATCTATGAATGTGAAATATTGCTTCATTTATTTAGTTCTTCTTTTTCTTTTTTTCAAATCAGAGCTTTATAGTTTCCCTCATATAAATCTCATATAAATTTATACCTAAGTAGTTTGGGGCTTGGGGTGCTAATGTAAATTATATGTTATTAATTTAAATTTAGTTGTTATTGCTGGTATATTGAAAAACAGTTGAGTTTTATATATTAACCTTGTATCCTGTTGTCTTGTTATAATTTATTAGTTCCAGGAGTTTTTGTTGATTATTTTGGATTTTCAACATATATAGTCATGTTATCTGTGAATAAAGACAGTTTTATTTCTTCTAAATCTGTTTATTTTTTTCCTTTTCTTGTCATATTGCTCTGGCTAAGACTTTGAGTAGGATGTGATGATATGGGACATTTTTGCCTTGTTTCTAACCTTGGCAGGAAAGCTTCTAGTTTCTCACCATGAAGTATGATGTTAGCTGTAGGTAATAGCTTTAGCTATTGGTGGTAGTGGTGGTTTAGTCACTAAGTCATGTCTGACTCTTGGAATCCCATGGACTGTAGCCTGCCAGGCTCCTCTGTCCATGGGATTCTCCAAGCAAGAATACAGGAGTGGGTTGCCATTTACTTCTCCAGCTTTAGCTATTAGATGCTGCTTATTAAGTTGAGGAAGTTACCATCTATTCCTGGTTTGCTAGACATTCTGAATTTATCATGAAAAAGTGTTAGGCTTGTCAAATATTTTTTCTACATAATTAATATGATCATGTGACTTTTCTTCTATAGCAGGTTGATGGGATGGATTCAATTTGATTGATTTTTGACTGTGGAACCAGTCTTCCATGACTCAAATGAATCCCATGTTGTTGTAGTGTGTAATTTTTATATACCTTAATGATTTTGCTAAATTTTTGTGGGGGATTTTTGCATCTGTATTCATCAGAGGTGTTGATTTGTAGTTTTCTTTTCCTGATATTAGTATATCTTTATCTGGCTTTTGTATTAGTGTAATGCCAACTTCATTGACTTAGGAAGTATTCCTTCCTCCTTTATCTTTGTTTAATGACTTTTGAAGCAAGCCATGTGCTGTCTGCCTGATAAATCTTAATTTATATTTTGTCTGTTTTGAGAATACTGTATAATGAAAAAATGTGATTAGGTAAGAATAGACTCACAGAAGAGGAATCATGAAAAATAGGGGAGTTGGAATACAGAATGAAGCAGGGCAAAGACTAATAGAGTTTTGCCAAGAAAATGCACTGGTCATAACAAACACCCTCTTCCAACAACACAAGAGAAGACTCTATACATGGACATCACCAGATGGTCAACACCGAAATCAGATTGATTATATTCTTTACAACCAAAGATGGAGAAGCTCTATACAGTCAGCAAAAACAAGACCGGGAGCTGACTGTGGCTCAGATCATGAACTCCTTATTGCCAAATTCAGACTTAAATTGAAGAAAGTAGGGAAAACCACTAGACCATTTAGGTATGACCTAAATCAAATCCCTTATGATTATACAATGGAAGTGAGAAATAGATTTAAGGGCCTAGATCTGATAGATAGAGTGCCTGATGAACTATGGAATGAGATTCGTGACATTGTACAGGAGACAGGGATCAAGACCATCCCCATGGAAAAGAAATGCAAAAAAGCAAAACGGCTGTCTGGGGAGGCCTTACAAATAGCTGTGAAGAGAAGAGAAGCGAAAAGCAAAGGAGAAAAAGAAAGATATAAACATCCGAATGCAGAGATCCAAAGAATAGCAAGAAGAGATAAGAAAGCCTTCTTCAGCGATCAGTGCAAAGAAATAGAGGAAAACAACAGAATGGGAAAGACTAGAGATCTCTTCAAGAAAATCAGAGATACCAAAGAAACATTTCATGCAAAGATGGGCTCGATAAAGGACAGAAATGGTATGGACCTAACAGAAGCAGAAATATTAAGAAGAGATGGTAAGAATACACAGAAGAACTGTACAAAAAAGATCTTCACAACCCAGATAATCATGATGGTGTGATCACTGACCTAGAGCCAGACATCCTGGAATGTGAAGTCAAGTGGGCCTTGGAAAGCATCACTACGAACAAAGCTAGTGGAGGTGATGGAATTCCAGTTGAGCTATTCCAAATCCTGAAAGATGATGCTGTGAAAGTGCTGCACTCAATATGCCAGCAAATTTGGAAAACTCAGCAGTGGCCACAGGACTGGAAAAGGTCAGTTTTCATTCCAATCCCAAAGAAAGGCAATGCCAAAGAATGCTCAAACTACCGCACAATTGCACTCATCTCACACGCTAGTAAAGTAATGCTCAAAATTCTCCAAGCCAGGCTTCAGCAATATGTGAACCGTAAACTTCCAGATGTTCAAGCTGGTTTTAGAAAAGGCAGAGGAACCAGAGATCAAATTGCCAACATCCGCGGGATCATGAAAAAAGCAAGAGAGTTCCAGAAAAGCATCTATTTCTGCTTTATTGACTATGCCAAAGCCTCTGACTGTGTGGATCACAAGAAACTGGAAAATTCTGAAAGAGATGGGAATACCAGACCACCTGATCTGCCTCTTGAGAAATTTGTATGCAGGTCAGGAAGCAACAGTTAGAACTGGACATGGAACAACAGACTGGTTCCAAATAGGAAAAGGAGTACGTCAAAGCTGTATATTGTCACCCTGTTTATTTAACTTATATGCAGAGCACATCATGAGAAACGCTGGACTGGAAGAAACACAGGCTGGAATCAAGATTGCCGGGAGAAATATCAATAACCTCAGATATGCAGATGACACCACCCTTATGGCAGAAAGTGAAGAGGAACTCAAAAGCCTCTTGATGAAAGTGAAAGTGGAGAGTGAAAAAGTTGGCTCAAAGCTCAACATTCAGAACACGAAGATCATGGCATCCGGTCCCATCTCTTCATGGGAAATAGATGGGGAAACAGTGGAAACAGTGTCAGACTTTATTTTTGGGGGCTCCAAAATCACTGCAGATGGTGACTGCAGCCATGAAATTAAAAGATGCTTACTCTTTGGAAGGAAAGTTATGACCAACCTAGATAGCATATTCAAAAGCAGAGACATTACTTTGCCAACAAAGGTCCATCTAGTCAAGGCTATGGTTTTTCCAGTAGTCATGTATGGATGTGAGAGTTGGACTGAGAAGAAGGCTGAGCGCTGAAGAATTGATGCTTTTGAACTGTGGTGTTGGAGAAGACTCTTGAGAGTCCCTTGGACTGCAAGGAGATCCAACCAGTCCATTCTGAAGGAGATCAGCCCTGGGATTTCTTTGGAAGGAATGATGCTGAAGCTGAAACTCCAGTACTTTGGCCCCCTCATGCGAAGAGTTGACTCACTGGAAAAGACTCTGATGCTGGGAGGGATTGGGGGCAAGAGGAGAAGGGGACGACAGAGGATGAGATGGCTGAATGGCATCACTGACTCAATGGACGTGAGTCTGAGTGAACTCCGGAAGTGATCCGGAATGATGGACAGGGAGGCCTGGCGTACTGCGCTTCATGGGGTCACAAAGAGTCGGACACGACTGAGCGAACGATCTGATCTGGAGCAGAATTCATCTCTATGTTCTAGGACCTGTCCCCCAAAAAAGAAAGTATTTTTCATAAATAATCATTCTTGATAAATTCAAATTACTTTTAAATAATTCAAATTACTTTGTGTGTGTGTGTGTGTGTGTAGCAGAGGTTTATCTAAGTATGAAAAGGACAGAGAAAGCTTCTGACATAGACATCTGAAGGAGGACAAGAGTGGCTCCCTCACTAGTCTTAGCAAGGGAGCCATATTCTTTTTTAAATTGGTTATTACAATAAATCAAAAGAATGTCTCAAGGTGGTAAAGATCTTCCTAGACCCACTCCCACAATTTACATTTTAAGATGATAGGATTAGAACTAACAACAGAAAGATCTTACCAGACCCACACACATAGTATACATTTTAAGATAACAGGATTCAATTCAGTTCAGTTCAGTAGTGTCTGACTCTTTGGGACCTCATGGACTAACGGGATTAGTCAGGTTTTCAAGAAGGAGAAACTGTCTTCAAGCAGGATACATTGTTGTTATATAGTCCTTATATAGAGAGTTTAAGCTGAGTTGTTTTGTTGTGTAATCATCATCAGCTCAGGGTTTTATGTGACTAAGACTAAGGAATGTAGAAAAATATGTTTGTCCTTTTCTCCTCCTTGAGAATTCCAGACCCCTATCTCTTCCTTCCGAGAAGGCAATGGCAAGCCACTCCAGTACTCTTGCCTAGAAAATCCCATGGATGGAGGAGCCTGGTAGGCTGCAGTCCATGGGGTCATGAAGAGTTGGATGCGACTGAGCGACTTCACTTTCACTTTTCACTTTCACACAATGGAGAAGGCAATGGCAACCCACTCCAGTGTTCTTGCCTGGAGAATCCCAGGGACGGCAGAGCCTGGTGGGCTGCCATCTGTGGGGTCGCAAAGAGTCGGACACGACTGAAGCGACTTAGCAGCAGCAGCAGCATCTCTTCCTTGAGAGCCCCAGACCTCTTCTCCTCCTCAGGGACCCTGGACTTCATATCAACCTACCTAGGAATTGACTCATTTCCCTCTTTTTTCTTTTAGAATATGTTGCCAAGGGAAAGGGGCATCATTTTAGTTCTATAACTACCTCCTGCTATTGAGGAGTGTCATCCCTAAATTGTTGAAGTACATATTCTCCTCACCCTCATACTGAGGGTCTTTGATCCAGGGGCCCCAAGTAACAGTTGGAGAAGGTTGTGACACTCATAGGAGCTTGAACCATCATTTGTAACCTAAAAGCTTTCAGATGGTTAGAAACAAACCCCATTTTACAGTTATAGATGTAAGCCAAAATAGTCATTAAACCAGTTAAAACATAACCGAAATTAAAAGTCACATTATGTCCATAGTTAAGGTACAATGTGTTATATCAGTCCATTTTAGGATTGTTAGATGTCATCAGATTAAAGAGAGGCATCACATGTAATTGTTGTTGGTGAAGATATTGACAGAGTTGAGGAAAGTCTTTTCCTTGAAGTAGAGAAACGCACCATGTGAAGCCTTCAATTGATGAGGAGGGGAGTGTTCCACACACCCAGCAATTAGATCAATTGTGTAATGTAGCATAGGAATGAGCCCAGAACAGGAAGGCATTGTCTTGAGGGTCAAACAGCGGACTCAGGACTTTTGGAGTCAGCAGAAGCAAGCCCGTATAGCTTGTCAAACTTATCTGGTAAGGACCTTCCCAGGGGGGCTCCAGGGATTGTCTTGCAGATCCCAGTGTCTTTATCAGAACCTTGGTTTCTGGTTCAAACAATGGCTTATTTGACTCAGAGGCTGGGTCAGGAGTCATATCCTTGTAAATAATTCAAATTACTTTTAAAAATGCTTCTGAATGTATTTTCTAAAATATATTCACAGAAATGCCCAATAATAACATGAATATATCAGTGAGACAGATAGAATTTGAATTTCACTACTTGCACTCTTTCAAATTGAACCCGGGTCTCCCACGTTGCCGGTAGATGCTTTACCATCTGAGCCACCAGGGAATCCCAGCTAATAAACTTTAGCTTTATTAATGTCTGTTAATGGTGACAAGGTCCACCTATTATGTGTTTTGTTTTAGACCTCTTTACTTGCTTATGCATGTGAAACTTAACTGTTGAAGACTGCTCATACAGGCTCGGTTCTTGCCGAACTGTGGTCTTTCTGTAGAGGTCAGTTTAAGGCTGGGCCATGTTCTTGTTGTCAGGTAGCCTGTTCATAGAGGACAAAGCAACATTGTTCATAATAGTAAATGAGAAAACTGGAATGTAAGCATCTTTGTAATAATACATTGAAAATGCTTTAAGTATATCTATATGATACTGTATTTTATTAGGCATATAAGCAACAGAATAAAACCATTGAAAAGAAAGATACTTTGGAAAAAAGTAAAATTTAGAAGAAACTTAAGTCGCTGCCTACTGACCCATCACCCTTGTTACCATTTAAACTGTAGAATCCTAGTTCCTCCACCATTTTTTCCAGGTACAAAAGAGGAGAGTTCACAGCTTCTCCTGAGAACTACTTCTGGAACTCAAAAGAATCCCTTTGCTTTTTTGCAGTAAAGGTACCACTAACTCTTTGCCTGCCACTTATCTTCTCCCTGCCCTGCCCTTAAAACAAACTTATGTGTGTTATTTATCCAAGAAAAACAAACATATGTTCACACACAGACTTGTACAAAAAGTTCATAGTCACTTTATTTGTAATAGCCCCTAACTGAAAGTAACCCAAATGTCCATCAACAAATGAATGGTGAATTATGGTAAATCCATACTATGAACAATAAAATTCAACAGTAATAATGAATGATTTATTGATACATGCAACAACATGGATGAATCTAAAAAAATCACTTAGGCTAATGGAAAGACAGGCAAAAAAGAGTAAATATGATTCCACACATATAGAATTCTACAACAGCCAAACAAATCTGTAGTGACAGAAGGCAAGTGCCTGGTTGATTGCAGGCAAGAGTGGAGGGAGAGATTGCAAACGGGCACAAAGAAAATGTAAGCAGCGACTGTAGTGATTTCACAGTGTTAAACTGTTAAAACCACTTTAAAACTAATTAAAATTGTACACTTAGAAGTATGTACACTTAATTTTCTGTTGCTGCTTAACAAATTACCACAAATTTGGCAGATTAGAACAGTGTCTATTAATTATCTCACAGTTTTGTAGGTCACCAATTTGAGTGGGCTTGGTTAGTTTGCTGCTTAGCATCTTATAAGGCTAAAATCAAGGTGTTAACTGCACTACATTCATTTCCAGAGGCTTTGGATGGAAAAAAATCAGCTTCCAAACCCATTCAAATTGGCAGATTCAGTTCCTTGCAGTTGTAGAACTGTTTCTGTTTTTCAATATGCTATCTAGGTTGGTCATAACTTTCCTACCAAGGAGTAAGCGTCTTTTAATTTCATGGCTGCAATCACCATCTGCAGTGATTTTGGAGCCCAGAAAAATAAAGTCTGACCCTGTTTCCACTGTTTCCCCATCTATTTCCCATGAAGTGGTGGGACCAGATGCCATGATCTTCGTTTTCTGAATTTGAACTTTAAGCCAACTTTTCACTCTCCACTTTCACTTTCATCAAGAGGCTTTTGAGTTCCTCTTCACTTTCTGCCATAAGGGTGGTGTCATCTGCATATTGTACTTTATTTATACCTCAATAAAGTTTGTGTTTTTTCCCCTAAAAATAAGACAAAGAACATAATGATAATAAATGTTTTCAAAGGGATGATTCTAAAACTCAAAAGAGATGTAATTTGATTGTTCTCACTGATTCAGCGTAGCATTTGCAAAAAATTTCCATGTCCAAGTCAGGGAAGAGAATTAAAATGTTAATAATATGCCTAGCACCTTTTCAGTATTGGTATTTTTTCTTTTCACCTGTAATGAGAGGAAACTATAAAATGTCGAGGATGTAACTATGAATCATACATAATAGAAAAGATGATTTTGGAAGTTTTACAAGTTCTTGACTCAAAATTGCTGACTAATTAACATTGTAATTTAATTGTATGTCTACAAATATAAATTTAATAAAATTTCTATTCATTATTTAAACTTGTACAGTAGATGAATTAAATGTAGCTATGAATTTTGTTGTTTCTGTTATTATTAAGGCCAATCTTGGAATTCTTGAGTTTATAGAATTCTTATATTATAGAATGTAGGGAATACTGTTTCTGTATCATGGAAAAGGTTTTATTTACTCATCATTTACTTTCTAGAAAGGATTAAAGAATGATGTATTTAATATTTTATTATAACTATTTAATGGGCAAAAATTTTAGGAATTTAGAAATTTTTGAAGACGAGAAGATTTACAGTAAGATGTGATTAGTCTTGGATCATCAACTTATTAGTATATAATACCAGAGTTAGCAAGGCTGTCAAACAACTGGAATGCTCATAAAGAACTGGTGGGGTGGAAATTGGTTCAAGCACTGTGGAAAATTACTTAGCATTATTTACTAAAGCTATACATATGTATGCATAGATCAAACTGCCAATATCCATTGGCAAGAGAAAAAGCAAGAGAATTCCAGAAAAACATCTACTTTTCCTTCATTGACTATGCTAAAAAAGCCTTTGACTATGTGGATCACAACAAACTTTGGAAAATTGTTAGAGATGAGAATACCAGACCACTGTACCTGCCTCCTGAGAATCTGTATGCAGGTCAAGAAGCAACAGTTAGAACTGGACATGAAACAACAGACTGGTTCCAGACTGGGAAAGGAGTACGTCAAGGCTGTATATTGTCACCCTGCTTATTTAACTTATATTCAGAGTACATCATGAGAAATGCGGGCTGGATTAAGCACAAGCTGGATCAAGATTGCCAGGAGAAATATCAATAACCTCAGATACGCAGATGACACCACCCTTATAACAGAAAGTGAAGAGGAACTAAAATAAAGAGCCTCTTGATGAAAGTGAAAGAGGAGAGTGAAAGTTTTAAGAGCTGGCTTAAAACTCAACATTTAGAACACTAAGATCATGGAATCCGGTCCCATCACTTCACGGCAAATAGATGGGGAAACAATGGAAACAGTGACTTTATTTTCTTGGGCTCCAAAATCACTGCAGATAGTGACTGCAGCCATGGAATTAAAAGATGCTTGCTCCTTGGAAAAAAAGCTATGACAGACTGGGACAGCATATTAAAAAGCAGAGACATTACCGACAAAGGTCCATCTAGTTACATTTATGGTTTTTCCAGTAGTCATGTATGGATGTGAAAGTTGGGCCGTAAAAAAAGCTGAGCACCGAAGAATTGATGCTTTTGTACTGGGTGTTGGAGAAGACTCGAGAGTCCCTTGGATATCTAGGAGATCAAATCAGTCAATCCTAAAGGAAATAAGTCCTGAATATTCACTGGAAGGACTGATTCTGAAGTTGAAGCTCCAACCCTTTGGCCACCTGATGCAAAGAACTGACTCATTGGAAAAGACCTTGGTGCTGGGAAAAATTGAAGGCAGAAAAAGGGGACGACAAAGGATGAGATGGTTGGATGGCATCACCGACTTGATGGACATGAGTTTGAGCATGCTCCGGGAGTTGATGATGAACAGAGAAGCCTGGCATGCTACAGTCTATGGGATTGCAAAGAGTCGGACACGACTGAGCTACTGAACTGGTACATATATATGTTTATATATATCCTATGAACCAGCATTTTACTGCCTCTAGTCATTTTACGTATTGTTATTCGTTCACTAAGTTGTGTCAGACTGCGATTCCAAGAACTGCAGCAACCCAGGTTCCTCTGTTTTTCACTGTTTCCTGGAGTTTGCTCAAATCATGTCCATTGAGTCAGTGATACTATCTACCTATTTTATTCTCTGCTGTTACCTTCTGCTTTGCCTTCTATCTTTCCCAGCATCAGAATCTTCCAGTGAGTCAGCTCTTCCTATCAGGTGAGCAAAGTATTGGAGCTTCAGCTTCAGCAACCATCCTTTGAATGAATAGTCAGGATTGATATCCTTTAGGATCAACTGGTTTGATCTCCTTGCAGTCCAGAGAACTTTCAAGAGTCTTCTCCAGCACCACAATTCAAAAGTCTCAATTCTTTGGCACTCAACCTTCTTTATGGTCCAGCTCTCACGTCCATATATGCAACTGAGAAAACCGTACCTTTAGCTATACAGTCCTTTGTTGACAAAGTGATGTCTCTGCTTTTTAATGTGCTGTCTAGGTTTATCAAGCTTTCCAAGAAGTCAAGCATCTTTTAATTTTGTGGCTGCAGTAACCATCTGCAGTGGTTTGGAGCCCAAGAAAATAAAATCTGTCACTGCTTTTACTTTTTTCCTGTTCTATTTGCCGTGAAGTGATGGGACCGGATGCCATGATCTTGGTTTTTTCAGTGTTGAGTTTCAAGCCAGCTTTTTCACTTGTCTCTTTCACCCTCATCAAGAGACTCTAGTTCATCTTCACTCTCTGCCATTAGAGTAGTTTCATCTGCATATCTGAGGTTGTTGATATTTCTGCCAGCAATCTTGATTCCAGCTTGTGATTTATCTGGCCCGGCATTTGCATGATGTACTCTGCATATAAATTAAATAAGTGAGGTGACAATATATAGCCTTGTACTCCTTTCCCAATTTTGAATCAGTTGATTGTTCCGCACCTGCTTCTGACTGTAGATTCTTGACCCACATACAGGTTTCTGAGGAAGATAGGTAAGGTGGTCTGGTGCTCCTGTTTCACATATACTTCATAATAAAAGATAAGAGCTTTTTAAAATTCTTTAAAGTTGAATGTTTGTGATCATTTACTCCTTCAGAAGACTTGTGTGTTCTTTATTGAATTTCAAAGTTCAATTTTTTAATTTGATTGTATTTTATCTTTTAGTTCTACTTTTGTGTTCCTTTCAGGCATGTTTCCTTATTTTTCCTCTCTTATCCTTGACTTAAATATCCCATCTCCTTGACATTTTGTCCATCATAGACATAAGTGTTGTCTGATTCAACTTTCTACAGTTATGGTATAATGCTCTGTAATTGTGTTGTCCTGTAATTGAGTTGTCCTCTGTAATTGCACCCACAAGCCACATGTGGCTATTGAGTACTTGAAATGTGGCTTAGTGTGACTGAAAAACTGAACTTGAAATTATTTATTTTTAGTTTAGCTACATGGTGCTAACAATTAATATACCATAGGTCTATATCAACATTGTCTTCCTTACCTCTTTACCTTGTTTTGATTTCATTCTCTCTGCATAACTAATAATTTATCTTGTCCTACTTTTAGACTGTAGCCATGTGTTAATTTTTATTGTTTTAAAATTTTTAGCATTTGTCTTTGTTTCCTTATTTACCTTGTAAGCTTCTGGGTCATGAAAGTATTTTATTTGTTGAAGAAAGTCACTCAGGAATTGGGGAGCTTCAAAATACCATTGAAAATCTTCAAGAGTATTGTGAGATTTAAAGGCTGATTTGTCAAGAACATAAAATGGAATTTAAAAATACTAACAGATTAAGAGTATAACAGTGAAAATCTGGCAGTCTAAAGTTTAGTATTAACTCTGATGTTAATTTTGTGAACTTGGACAAGTTTTTTAATTTTCTGAGGTAAATTTATTCATCTAAAAAATGAGAGGTGAAATAGCTGATTTTTAGTATGTTGTCCAGCTTAAGAGTCTTGAAGGAGGTCTGCTATTTTGAATTGAAAACTATTAACAGTGGGGATTAATGTTGATACTGGTTTTATACTTTGAAAACATTCAAGAAGAGAAAGCACATGTTGAAATGCCAGTACATTCCTCTGTGAACTGAAATGCCAAGATGAAAAATTATGTGAAGATCTAATGGAACTATGAGTGAACAAATGAACTTCGTTGTAGCAAACTTTGAATACAACTAAGGAAAAATGGGAGAAGGAAATGGCAGCCCACTCCAGTGTTCTTGCCTGGAGAATCCCCGGGACTGGGGAGCCTGGTGGGCTGCCATCCATGGGGTCACACAGAGTCGGACACTACTGAAGCGACTTAGCAGCAACAGCAGCAAGGAAAACTGAAACCGTGTTTAAATGATTATGTATTCCAAGTAATTAGTTAGAAGTCCAAGAATAAAATTTAGGAGTAAGTGTCAACTTGTTATAATGAAGGAAACACTGACTTGAAAGTCAGAACTGAGATTATTATCCTGTGGTGCCAATAATTAGCTGTGTGACATGTGGTAAAGTTTAAAGGGGTATTTTAATTCTGCATTCCATAGCATCATCTCTTGACATCTTCAGGATCATATCATAAACCAAAGAGTGTGCTCATACTCTTTCAAAAGACCTAGAAATAATTTCACTAAGCCTCATGACACTGTTTATCTATGTCAACTGGCAGACATACAAGCCTTGTTTCTGTTATCTTCAGAACTCACATCTTCTTATTTGAACAGTTCCTTATTTGACCTATTTCTCTGTCTTTCTCACATCTTTCCTTTATACTCCAGAGAGCTTCTGTCTCTGACCTGAAGACTTCTCTGTGCATAGTCATTTTCATCCTTTTCTCCAAACTTAAACCTTCTATCTCTTTGCCTTAACTGATAACTGTCCCTAAAATTAGTTTCGGCTTAATCTCTTTTGGGGCGGAGTGCTGTTTCCATGCATCCCATATAGAAAGTTTGGAAAGATTTGGTCAGCATCTTTTTTACTCTCTAACACTGCTTCCATATACTTTTTCCCCTTTAAAATGGGTCAGAGAGTACTAACTATCAAGTCTATCTATCTTCTAACAATCAATGTTGTTGAGAAATTCAAATAAAGTAGTAGTCATTGTGTACTCACTATACGCCAGGGTCTCCCCCCTCCCCAGCTTCATTGAAATGTAATTGACATATAACATTGTATAAATTTAAGGTGTACAATAAGATATGATACAAATATGTACTGTGAAATGATTACCACAATGAGATTATTGCTTATTTCATCCGTCACTTCACATAGTTACCTCTTTTTGTTATTGTGAGACCAGTTGAGATCTACTCTCAGCAGCTTCTAAGTACATAATACAACATTGTCAATTACAGTCACTATGCTACACACTGGATCCCCAGGATTTATTATACCTGGAGATTTGTATTCTTTGACCATCATTTCCCCATGTCCCTCAGTCTCCAATCCCTGGCAACCACAATTCTACTTTCTGTTTCTGAGTTCAGTTTTTTTGGATTCTGCATATACATGATGTCATATATTGTTCATCTCTATCTGACTTATTTCAGTTAGCACAATGCCCTCAGGGTTGTCTCAGATGGCAGGATTTCCTTCATTTTTATGACTGAATATTATTTCATTGTATATACTGTTTATATCACATTTTCTTTATTTTTTCATCCATCAGTGGACTTTTAGGATGTTTCCATCTTGCGTATTTAATGCTGCAGTCAACATGGGGTTGCAAATATCTCTTCAAAAATAATGATTTCATTTCCTTCAGATGTATACCATGAAGGAGGATTGCTAGATCATGTGATAATTCTGTGTTTAATATTTTTGAGGAGACTCCATTCTATTTCCATAGTATCCATTGATACCATTTCCAAAGTATCAATTTACATTTCCATCAGCAGTTTATGGTGGTTCCCCTTTCTCCACATCCTTACCAGTATTTGTTATCTCTTGTCTTTTTGAGACTAGCCATACTACCAGTTGTGAGGTGTTATCTCATTGTGGTTTTAAATTGCATGATAACACCTATATGTGGAATCTAAAAAATATAACAAACTGGTGAATGCAAAAAAACAAAGAAGCAGACTCACAGATGTAGAGAGCAAACTTGTGGTTACCAGTGGGGAAAAACAATATAGGGGTGGGAAAGTGGGAGGTACAAACTATTGGATGTAAGACAGGTTCAAGGATGTATTGTACAACACAAGGAACATAGCCAGTACTTTGTAATAATTGTAACCTTTAAAATTGTATAATAGTTTTTCTAAAAAAAAGAGGAAAAAATGCATTTCCTTGATTAGTGATGTGGAGCATCTTTTCGTGTACTTGTTGATCATTTGTATGTCTGTCTTTGGAAAAATGTCTGTTCACTCCTCTGCCCAAGTTTTAATTAGATTGTTTGGGACTTTTTTGCTGTTGAGTTGTATGGGTTCCTTATATATTTTGGATATTAACCCCTTATTAATTTAATGGTTTGCAAATATTTTCCCCCATTCCGGGGGCTGCCTCTTCATTTTGTTTACTTTGTTGTGCAGAAACTTTTTAGTTTGATGCAGTCCCTCTTACTTATTTTTGCTTTTGTTTCTTGTGCTTTTGGTCTTACATCCAAAAAAAAAAAAACACGTTGTTAAGACCAATGTCAAGGAGTTTTTTCCCCTTTATTTTCTGCTAGGAGTTTTACATTTCAGGTCTTACATATAAATCTTTAATTCATTTCAAGTTAATTTTTGTGAGTGGTGTCAGATAGGGGTCTAGTTTCATTCTTTTGCATGTGAATGTCTACTTTTTCCAATATCATTTATTGAAAAGACTATCTTTTCCACTTGGAGTATTCTTGTTTCCTTTGTCAAGTATTAGTTGACCATTTACACTTGCATTTATCTCTGGGTTCTTAATTCTCATGAGTCTATATATCTTATTTTTCTGTCAGTACCATAATTTTTAATTTCTATACCCTTTTAGTATAAAATCAGGAAGTGTTTGCTTCTAGCTTTGTTCTTTCTCAAGATTGCTTTGGCAGTTTGGGGTTTTTGGTGTTTCCATGTGAATTTTTAGGGTTGCTCTTTTTATTTCTTTGAAAAATACCATTGGAATTTTAATATGAATTCAGTATATTCAAAATGCTTTTGTGCAAGGTAGGAGGACTTGCCCTATTGGATATCAAGACTTACTGTAGAGCTCTACTAAGATTAGCTTTAGGTGGACAGATAAGTGAAATACTGTAGAACCTCCAAATGGATTTAAAGGATACATAGAAACCTGGTTTATGAAAAAAGTGCCATAGTAGAGCAATGGGGAAAGAATAGTCTTTTCAATGAATGGTGTTGAAATAATATATAAGAAACTTGACTGCTGCCTAAAACCATTCACAAAAAATTAATTCCATGTCAATTATAAATTAAAAGTACAAGGCAAAACAACAAAGCTAAGAGATAAAACAGAAGCTCATACTTGTGATCTTAGTGCATAAAATGATTTTTTTAAAAAACTGCTTTTATATTAAACTTAAAAGAAAAAGATTGTTAAATTCCATCACTTTCTCATAAAAGACATCAAGAGCGTGAGATAGCAAATGACACAAGAGAAGATATTTGCATCATATATAACCTTCAAATGGCTCATATCCAGTGTTCTTACAAATCAGCCCTAACACAACAAATAGTAAAAGGAAGATAGGCAAGAGCATTGGATAGACACTTCTCAAATGAGGAAAATCCAAAAGATAAACACATGAAAAGGTGCTTAAACTCTCAGTAATTGGGGAAAACATAAAACTGCAGAACGCTGTCACAACTTACGTACAAGAATTGCTAGATTTTTTTTTTAAACTGACAGCATCAAGTGTTGTGAGGATGTGGAGCAGCAGCAACCTACTACACTGCTGAAAGGAATATACTTTGGTACAACTTCTCTTGAAACAGATTGACATCATCTCCTAAGGATCAAGCTGTGCATGTCCTTAACCTAGCTATTCTCCTGAAGTATACTTCCAACAGAAATGTGTGCACCAAGACACTTGTACATGAATGTTCATAGTATTGTTCATAATAACCTCAAACTAGAAACAACTCATGTATATAATATCAGCATTAGAATGGGTAAATAAATTGTGGTGTAATTATACAGTAGACTATCTTACAGCATTGAAAATGAACACCCTACAGTTACACAAAGTGACATAGATGAATGTTACAAGTATAATGTTGACTGTAAAAGGCAAGACACGAAGTAATAATACATAACATGGTTCTATTCACATAAACTTCAAAAAGCAATAAAAATAAAATGTTAGTGTTTAGCGTTACCTGTTTAAGGTGTGAAAGTGTAAAGAAAAACAAGGAAATGTGTATTGTAAGAGAATAATGGTTACCTTTGGGGAGGAAAGAAGTAAGGGTGATTGGGGAGGAGACCAAAGTGGGACCGTTCTGGGATTTTTATTTCTTATTATGTTTTTTCTTATGTTTTGGCTCCTAAGTTAGCTTGCATGTTTGTTTAAATCATTGAAGCTGTACAATTTTGTATACTTTTTTAAAACCGACCTTCATATTTTACAATTGTAAAAAGGTTTAAAAATGTAGAGAAAATGCTGGACAAACCAGTCAGAAGAGACAGATTTCATGTAAAAGTTTGTTTTTAAAGAATGTTCATCAGTAACACTTACATGCAATTAGATTTATCCAGAACTTTGCATTTGGTAGTGATTAAAGCTCAGTAAATAATAAATGCCTTCTTTCAGTAAGCATTGTTTACCAGTAAATAAGTACAGGCAGTCCTCATTTAGTATGGTAGTGTGGGACCAAAAAAAATGCTTGTATAAGATAATAAAACTGTACAAATTCATCTTATTAATCAGTGCGAAAAAATTACAGCTGCTAAGTCACATCAGTTGTGTCCGACTCTGTGTGACCCCAGAGACAGCAACCCACAGGCTCCCCCGTCCCTGGGATTCTCCAGGCAAGAACACTGGAGTGGGTTGCCATTTCCTTCTCTAACGCATGGAAGTGAAAAGTGAAAGTGAAGTCGCTCAGACGTGTCCGACTTTTCGCGACCCCATGGATTGTACCCTACCAGGCTCCTCCGTCCATGGGATTTTCCAGGCAAGAATACTGGAGTGGGTTGCCATTGCCTTCTCCAAGGAAAATAAAAAAATAGTAAGCTAATATAATTTAGTATAATGTTTATAAATGTATTAGAAAGAGAATTACAGTGCTGTATTTCTTGGTAAAAAACTTAACCAAGAGTAGTTTGAACAGTGCTTTGCCTTCTCCTTATATAGAAAAACAGAGCCAGTAGAATAAACATCTTTTCTGTGCCTTGCAAATTGTCTTATTCTTTCCTACTAAATTTAGATCAGCTTCCAACATTTTATCCTTTTGCACATTGTGTCGTGAAATAGCCCTCAGTCAGTTCAGTTCAGTTGCTCAGTCATGTCCAACTCTTTGCAACCCCATGAACTGCAGCAGGCCAAGCCTCCCTGTCCATCACCAACTCCCAGAGTTCACCCAAACTCAAGTCCATTGAGTCGGTGATGCCATCCAACCATCTTATCCTCTGTTATCCCCTTCTCTCCTGCCCTCAATCTTTCCCACCACCAGGGTCTTTTCAAATACGTAAACTCTTCGCATAGGGTGGCCGAAGTATTGGAGTTTCAGCTTCAGCATCAATCCTTCCAGTGAACACCCAGGACTGATCTCCTTTAGGATGGACTGGTTAGATCTCCTTGCAGTCCAAGGGACTCTCAAGAGTCTTCTCCAACACCACAGTTCTAAAGCATCAATTCTTCGGTGCTCAGCTTTCTTCATAGTCCAACACTCACATCCATACATGACCACTGGAAAAACCATAGCCTTGACTAGATGGACCTTTGTTGGCAAAGTAACGTCTCTGCTTTTTAATATGTTGTCTAGGTTGGTCATAACTTTGCTTCCAAGGCATAAGCATCTTTTAATTTCATGGCTGCAGTCACCATCTGCAGTGATTTTGGAGCCCCCAAAAATAAAGTCAGCCACTGTTTCGCCATCTGTTTGCCTTGAAGTGATGGGACCAGATGCCATGATCTTCATTTTCTGAATGTTGAGCTTTAAGCCAACTTTTTCACTCTCCACTTTCACTTTCATCAAGAGGCTTTTGAGTTCCTCTTCACTTTCTGCCATAAGGGTGGTGTCATCTGCATATCTGAGGTGATTGATATTTCTCCCAGCAATCTTGATTCCAGCTTGTGCTTCTTCCAGCCCAGCGTTTCTCACGATGTGCTCTGCATATAAGTTAAATAAACAGGGTAACAATATACAGCCTTGACGTACTCCTTTTCCTATTTGGAACCAGTCTGTTGTTCCATGTCCAGTTCTAACTGTTGCTTCCTGACCTGCATACAAATTTCTCAAGAAGCAGATGAGGTGGTCTGGTATTCCCATCTCTTTCAGAATTTTCCACAGTTTATTGTGATCCACACAGTCAAAGGCTTTGGCATAGTCAATGAAGCAGAAATAGATGTTTTTCTGGAACTCTCTTGCTTTTTCCATGATCCAGCAGATGTTGGTAATTTGATCTCTGGTTCCTCTGCCTTTTCTAAAACCAGCTTGAACATCTGGAAGTTCACGGTTCACATATTGCTGAAGCCTGGCTTGGAGAATTTTGAGCATTACTTTACTAGCATGTGAGATGAGTGCAATTGTGCGGTAGTTGGAGCATTCTTTGGCATTGCCTTTCTTTGGGATTGGAATGAAAACTGACCTTTTCCAGTCCTGTGGCCACTGCTGAGTTTTCGAAATTTGATGGCATATTGAATGGAGCACTTTCACAGCGTCATCTTTTAGGATTTGAAATGGCTCAACTGGAATTCCGTCACCTCCACTAGCTTTGTTTGTAGTGATGCTTTCTAAGGCCCACTTGACTTTACATTCCAGGATGTCTGGCTCTAGGTCAGTGATCACACCATCGTGATTATCTGGGTCGTGAAGATCTTTTTTGTACAGTTCTTCTATGTATTCTTGCCACCTTTCTTAATATCTTCTGCTTTTGTTAGGGCCATACCATTTCTGTCCTTTATTGAGCCCATCTTTGCATGAAATGTTCCCTTGGTATCTCTAATTTTCTTGAAGAGACCTCTAGTCTTTCCCATTCTGTTGTTTTCCTCATTTCTTTGCATTGATCACTGAGGAAGGCTTTCATAGCTCTCCTTGCTATTCTTTGGAACTCTGCATCAGATGCTTATATCTTTCCTTTTCTCCTTTGCTTTTCGCTTCTCTTCTTACCTAAGAATTCCTTTATTGTGAAGTTTTTTGCTGTTGTCACTTCTTTTGGGACATCTTTTTGTGACAACTACTTCCCTCGTTTCAATAATTTTACCTTCACTAAATTCCTCTGACTGCGTCTCTAGTGTCTCTCAAACAGTGGTAGTGGCAACATTCCCACAATCAACTATTTTTTTCTGTTAATCCATTTATATTCAGTTTGAATTTCACCCCAATGTCATCATTTTTTCTTTCTTTGCCACATTTTTATCATTATCAGCCAGTTCTCTCAATTATCATTTTGTAAAATTTCACATGAGTTTATCATTGGGAGGCAAGAATATAAACCAACTACATGCTTCACTATCTGTAGGTGAACTAACAGATGAGAAGTTACCTTTTACCAACAGAGTTTGAAAAAAAGTGATGTGATTGGTCACTGAAATGATGTTCCTCTTATTAACACAGTGACTTGTGAACTGAAGTGCCAGCAAAGAAATTTGTGTTTATGTAGTTACTCACAATATACTGTAGTATGAAATTAGAACCATGTTGTTGGGGGACTGGTATTTAACTGAACTGTGGAAGCTGAAATTTGTGCATATGGGAAGCCTTGAAAGTGAGGGCTGACTGTAATTCAAAGAAGGTTGATCAGTTAAATAAATATTTTTTGGTTGGTTTTGATGAGATTGAGGATTACATGGACAATTTGATTTTTGAGCTATTGAATGCCTAATACATTTTACGTGGAAAAGTAATTTTGATGCTAATCTTGCAGCTTCTTTAATCCTCTTAGGTTATTCCTTACAGAGGACCTTCCATACTAACTTTCTAGAACAAAAACCTCTAGTTTTTTGTAAAAGTAAAATCAGTGGTGTTAAGAGAATAATAGTGGTAATGATTATGAATTCATTGTGAAGCAGTTGACATTGAAAGTAAATTTTAAAAAATGTTTCATATAGTATTGACATTCTAATAAATGAAGATAAAAATGTTAAATATGTTAAATCATTTTTATTTAGTCAGGTTGACTCCATTTTCACCGTCTTCATACTAGCAAATATTTTATTATGAAATGTGAAAGATAAGGTCTCACTCTGTGTTGGTTAAAACTGAAAAGTTAATTTATTATATGATTTCCTACAGGTGAACTGGCACAAAGGTTGATCTCAAGATGCCATTAGTGAAAAGAAACATTGATCCTAGGCACTTGTGTCACACTGCACTGCCTAGAGGAATTAAGAATGAACTGGAATGTGTGACCAATATTTCCTTGGCAAATATAATTAGACAACTAAGTAGCCTAAGTAAGTATTTTTACATCAATTAAAAATATTACTCACAAACCAGAATTACACATTGGGGTGTTAAAATAATATTCTTGTGACTAATTGGGGTGGGGGGATAGTTAATAAGAAGATATCTAATTATTTGGGGGGGGAAAGTGTCATTTTTAGTAAAATTAATGCATTTTAGAATCATTTCTTCTCTTGGATCTGGGAAAGGGAAATAAGGTCAGAATCTTTTAGGAACAAAATCACATGATGCGTAAGAATTACTGAGATTGTTTTAAAAATATTATTTGGACTATATAAAAGGTGGTGGTGGAGTTGTACTTTTGCTTGCTTGTTATCACTATTTACTTTTCTAGAGGCTTCAGGTATTTGTGTTTTGGGATACTAGTATCTCTTTATATATCTTATTAGCCTAGGGAAATATTTTTATATTATCAAATATCTAAAAGTGAACGATGTGGGATAGTAACTGACTAGTCAGAGGATTAGGTTAGTCAAGTGGATTGTCTAAAGGATATTAGGATGTGAGTCAAGTGTCTGATTTGCAACCTGAAGACAGACAGAAGGCCAGCAGGCTGCCCAGATAATAAAGGCCAATAGAAGGAACAGGTTAAGGGAGGAGGTGAAAGTCAGCCTGTTTCCATTATAAGATTTTATAACAGAGCTGCTAGGTTAAGGAATTAAGTTATTTCCCATTTATTCTAAATGTAATGTTAGAAAAAAATTTTTAAATCCAGTTTATCTTTTGAATTGAAGGATTTTCTTTTTATTAGACATTTATATTTTATTTTAAAGATAAAATAAGATGTTTTTGGTCTAGATATCATCTCTAAGTAGTCTTAGATTTATCAGCCATACCCACCTACACAGATTGTCCTTACTAGCCAGGATTGACTCCTCTTTTCTTTTCCTGTTAACTTTTGTCCTTTTATAATTGAGTACTTAACACAAGGTAAAATGAGGTAGTTAATCTGATTTGTTTCAAGTGAGAGCATTTGGACATATTTATGTAGCCAGAGCAATATAAAGTTGTATTTTCATGTTCTTGGTGAGAGCACTAAATTTCTACATTGCTTGTGAAATAGTTGTAAGAGTAAATTAAAAGAGTGTTTATTTGAATTTAAGTATATTCTTTGTTCCACTTGGTGTTGTTTTTTTTTTTTCCAGGTTAGATATTGGCTGTGAATCACTAACATATTGTTTACTTGTTTCTTTCTTGAGCAATTCAGTATAGACCTAGAAAATATTAATATATGATTAATATATTGTTTAAAGTCATTTCCTAGTACTAACTGGTTTTATGATATGTTATATTCTAATAATGTAACATAACATAACCATATAAAATTTATATATGCTATATGTAAATGGGTGCATCAGCTTGTTAATATTAAGAGCATAGAAATGACATTAATAAATTTGGTTAAAATATTTCTTTAAATTAAAATGAATGTTAGATCTAATATAGGCATCTTATTTTAGGTGTATTTTCAATATAGAATTTAGAACTAATGTAATGATTAAGAGTGTCAATTTTGCAGTATTAACCCATTTCTCACATAACGTAAAGAATTTTCATGTCTGATACAGACAGTCCATAATAAGCAACATCTGTTAGCCAGCACATGGTTATGCTGTAACCAAGCTCTGAAAATAGAAATACATTGTAAAATATAACTAAATTAGGCTTTGAGTGCTTCAGACTTGGAATCAGAGACTATAGAAGCATTTTCATGGTAGTTTGTAGAGATTCAAAAAAGAGAAAAAGCATAAAATATTGTAGCAAGGTATAACATTAGTTTACCACCCTAAAATTAAGCTCTCTGGCAGCTTTCCCACTTGACATAGTTGAGAACCTGGAATTAAATTTAAAAGGCCTCAAGATAGCCAGAATAAACAAGTCCAGGCTGAAGACCATGTACATAAAATAGCCAGTCGATCCCTCTCCAAGTTTGTTTGCTTTTACTTTGATAATTCAGACAGGTTGATGATGTGGTTTCCAAACATTCATGTTTCAGAGAATTAAAAAAGGAAATGTGGGGGGAGGGGGATGCCAATAACAGAAATAGGCATACTGAAGCCCATCAAAAGGTGTAGTTTATAGTGAAGGAAGAAGTGACATAAGAGGAAAACAACATTAAAAACTGGAAAGAGGCCATTTAATGTAACCGCATTTAATGTAAAATTATACACTTTAATGCTGTTGTTTCTCATAATCAATTTATGACTATGCGTCCTCAGAAACAGGTTAAATTATGTTTAATTTTTATTTAAGACAGGGAAACTTAGAGTAGATTTTATATCAGTTTCCATCCAAAACAGTTAAAATAATAATGCGTTAAATAATCTCTGAATTACTTATAAAGCTAGGCTATTCAGAATGGTTCTGCGTAATACATATTTTCACTTTGGTGCTAATCCTAGCACCAAAAGTGCTGTAGCACTTTCACAGTAGTGAAGGTCGACTCCAGGGCTCAGGTAGCTTGGGGCTGGACATTGTTCTGACCTCTTCCTTGCAAAAATATACATCCAGTTCAGTTGTTTTTCCTAGTAGAACACAGTTTTGTTTTATAATAGATAATTACTGAAAACCTAGAATTTGCTTTATTTAAATTTCTTCTGCTATACCAAAATTTTCCCCATTATTACTACTTCTACTTCAGTCGCTCAGTCATGTCCAACTCTATGTGACCCCATGGGCTGTAGCCTACCAGGCTCCTCTGTTCATGGGATTTTCCAGGCAAGAGTACTGGAATAGGTTGCCATTTCCTTCTCCAGGGGATCTTCCTGACCTTACTGTCTGAGCCACTAGGGAACCCCATGTCTTATTTAACAGCCATTGGAACTCTAATTATATGAGAGATCTTTTACCATTTTCTCTTCCCAAGGTCTTTCTCTTGTTGAATATAGCCACTTTGAGCTGCCAAGATGAGCTGATAGAGCCTACTTCTTGTTCTCAATCAGAAAAATTCACAGGTAGCAACGTAGATGGGTAAGAGGGTAGATAAATAGATTGGCTCTCTTTGCGACTCTATGGACTGTAGCCTACCAGGCTCCTCAGTCTGTGGGATTTTCCAGGCAAGAATACTGGAGTGGGTTGCCATTTCCTTCTCCAGGGGATCTTTCCAACCCAGGGATCAAACCCCGGGTCTCCCGCATTGTAGGCAGACACTTTACCGTCTGACCCACCAGGAAAGCCCTGTAAGACTAATTAGATAGTAGATAATGGACAGATAACACTGACTATTTTGCTGTGTGATGAAGGTACATGTTTTTTGTCCTAAAAGAACACACCCCATGTAGTTGAAGAGTCTAATATGATGAATGCTGAACCTATTCTGTGAGTTTCAGTGTAAGCATGTATATAATTAAAAACCATGAGTTTTAGATTATAGGAACTGAGAAAAGAGAGATAAGCATAGGTGAAGTCATAAGAGGAGGCTTACTGAATGAATGTGACTTGAACTGGGCCTTTAAGGAACAGAAGAATTTGGAAGATGTAGAGGAATAAAGAAGGAAGGCATTTCGACTTGTTCGAAGAAGTAGGCAAATGAATGGAAGCAAAAATAAATATATGAGAGGTTTTGTTTTTTTTTTGGCTGCACAGCATGTTGAGGTCTTAGTTCCCCAACTCGAGATCCCTGCAATGGAATCACAGTCTTAACCACTGGACTGCCAGGGAAGTCCATGTGAGACAGATTAAAGGTACAAATGATATTAGATATGTATGGTGGAGCTTGATAAAGAGGATAGTGTTAGATGAGAGGATTTAGATTTTAATATCAGAGATGAGACCTCATAGCTCCTTGGGTAGAGACGGTAGTATAATAAGTTTAGTTGAAATTCAGGTACATAGACAATTAACTTTCCATTGCGAACTTTATTCATTTCATCTCTCTCTGGGGTAGAAGGAGGAGGTAGATTTAGAAAGTGAGAAGGGACATGAAAATAGAACAAATGGGATGTCTATTGTACGTCAGTGCTTTGGCACTTAAACCTGAAGTGGGGGAAGTGTAGACTCTTTTTTAAAAAATCTGTTTAAAAAAGAAAAACAACAAACCCAAAACCTGTGGGCTCTCTTTCCCAAAATATACAAGTGCATTAAAAATCTGCATATAATTTCAGGTGGTATACAGACTGTAAGTTAAAGATCCGTGTATTAAACTAAGTTCTTTCAGGAATAGAATTGTCTCTTCCATCTTTGTATCCCTAACATTTGATGAATAAATGAGTAACTTTATACTTGCCTTTTCTTCCACCTGTAATGCTTCCCTTATCTGCCAGAGAAACTATCTCTGGAAGTTTCTGTAATACCATCCCACACCCAAAAGTTTAGATGCTTCTTTCTGTGTGCTCTGTGGCTCTGACCTTGTTTTATAGTTAGAGCTGCCTGTTGTTAAGCTCCTGTCCTGTATCAGATACTCTACCCATTGCCCTTCCCCCTGACTGTTTTTTTTTTTTTTTTTTGCTTCTTTTCCTTATAATTTCTTTGAAGGAGATATTTTTATTTCTATTTTACAGGTGAGGAAATTTATGCCAAGGCCTCAGAGTGAATGGAACAAAGATTTGGACTTAATTGTTAAATTGGTTTTCAGTTTTATTTAAATGTCTGTTTCTCCCTCTGTTCAAAACTCGTCGGTTGCAGAGACCTTCTTCCAATCATTTTTCTGTCTCCAGGGTCTAGAACGTTGTCTGGCATTTTGGTTTAAAGAATATATGTGAGCGAGTGAATGTGTATAAAATTATCCTTTTTCTCTTAATTTTAAAGAAATTAAAATTCTGATTTTTTTTGCCTAAAGATTATAAAATCTTCTAGGATAGGAATTTTATGTTTTATTTTTTGGTGTCTTCAGTAGGAAATAACACCTACCAGGCACAGCGTGAACCCTCAGTAAACGTTTGTTGATTTAACTGATAATGTACTAAAGTGCTTTGGAAAAAAACAGCCGTTGTTCAAATGTAAACTGGTGAGATTAATGAATTCATTATGTAAGTATGTAAGTACCCTCTTACAGGATATAGAGCTTACTGTTGAGCCTCATTTAACCTAGACAGTATGCTTGGGTCTAAGTTGTCTTGATTTAGGAAGATAATTTTTTTTAATTCAAGGTGTAGATAGTAATTGACTTATCTTTATATTGTGAGTATTCATTTGTTTATATATTATAAATACAATTGAATATTTTTAAATTCTAGGTCATCTGAAACTTCTCCCTGGCTTTTTTATTAGATAGAAAATTTTATTTCTCCTTTTCAAATGGGATTATTTTGGTTTATTCTTTTCATAATGGAAATTTACATGACTGGAGGAATACAGTGATTCTAGATTTATGATTTTTTAAGAAACTAGAATGAGATAAAATGTAAAATATATCTCATAAATTTTCAGAATCTATGTTTTGAGCATACCTGAGATTTGGTTATCTATTAGGTTTATGAAGAATCTTGCATTGTGTTACTTGGCCTGAAATTCAGTTCTAGTATGGACTGTGTTTATGATTGCTGATTTGGGATTAAGAGATGTATTATTTATATTTACTTTACATCATAACTTTTCTAACCCTTAACAGGTGTATAAAGGGAAGTGAAAGTGGTGTATAGATAGGGGTGAAACAGGAGAGTATTTCCATTTTAGCCACAAGTCACCTACCAGAAAGTGGTAGATCTAGTATCTAAAGCCATATTTCCTAGTGTTTGTTTTTTCCTACTGTATCACAGCTAGATTACCGTAGGTGAGGGTTTAAAGTTTAAACTAGTTTCAAATAAATATCGAATTCATTGGGGCAGCATTTTAAATGTTAAATTGGTTTATATTTATCTCTGATAACTTTAAGCTTTATGGTATATGTTTCATTTTTGCTTAGGTAAATATGCTGAGGATATATTTGGAGAATTATTCAATGAAGCACATAGTTTTTCCTTCAGAGTTAACTCATTACAAGAACGTGTGGACCGTTTATCTGTCAGTGTTACACAGCTTGATCCTAAAGAAGAAGAATGTAAGTTTATGCATATTTTCTTTCACATGTATGTTTTTGGTTAGGTAGGATGAGTGAAATATATATAAGAACAGTATTATACATGAATTTATTAAAAAAAAAAAACACTGGGAGAAATGTGCTTCAGTTAATCAAAGAGACACACAAAAAACGTGAATTTACTACAAATCTTTTTTACCCACGATCTTTGTTGTACATGTTCTAATAGATTGGTGGCTTATCTATAAATGCCATTAGCATGATTCTCCTGAGTTGTCCACTCTTTTTTTCTTCTTTTTGTATATTAAATAGCTCTTCATTTTTTGACGTAAAATTTTTTTAAGCCAGACTTTTCTTCCATTTTCTTTCTCTTTTCTTTCTCCCTTATAATTTTTATTTATTTATTTATGACTGTGCTGGGTCTTCACTGCGTGAGGTGGAGGCTTCTCACTGCAGTAGTTTCTCTTGTGGCAGAGCACATGCTCTAGGCATGCAGGCTTTAGTGATTGTGACCTGTGGGCTCAGTATCGCCCTTATAATTTATTTGTATACTTTTGTCTTAAAAATAAAAATTCTTTGAAAATTATCTGAAATTCTTAGGCTTGATTTTTTTTTTTTTTAAGAATGAAATTCCTTTTATATGTGCATATTGCTAAGTCACCAGAATCTGATCTGGTTATTTAAATGTTAATTCCCATTTTAAATGAACATTCCCTCCCCCACCCCCCCCCACAAAAAAAAACTCTAAATTGCTAATATACAGGACAAAAATGTTCTATACTGAGATATTAAGCTAGGGATATCAGGCTTAAAAAAATCACATTACAGGCTAAAATAATGGTAAAAACTTTAGTGGTAAAATATTTCATGCATTGATAGAGTACATTGAATGTTGTTGTTTCTCAAATGGCTCTGTTTTTTTTTGTTTGTTTTTCTACCAAGAGAAATGAAATTATTAAGAACATAATTTTTACTTATCTGCCCTAGAGAATTATAATTGTAAGTTATTTATCTCTAAACTTGAGCAATAAAAATATTAAAGGATATCACTGGAAAAATCAAAAGGTAGTTTTGCTACCTTTTATATAGCAAATATATAAAATATAATGATGTTTTAGTGATTGAACCAACAATTTCTGACATAACCTAATTTAATGCCTAAATAAGGAGAGGTGAATACTTCCTATGCCAAGTTTCCTCTGTATGCAAAGATATAAACTCATAGGTCTAGATATGAGAAAAAAACCAAAACAGTACTTAAAAAAAAAAAGAAGAAAACTTTATTGAGGTATATTTCATATACCCTACAATTAACTCTTGTAAAGTTAAAGTGTATGATTCAGTGGTATTTAGTATTTTCACTGTTATGTGACTATCACCACAGTTGGTTTTAGAACATTCTCCTCACCCCAAAAAGAAACCCTATATCTAGTGGAGTTACTTCTCATCTCCCCTTCTCCATGGCCTCTAGCAATCACTGTATACTTTCTATCTCTTTGGATTTGCCTATTCTAGACATTTCATATAAATGGAATCTTATAGCATATGATTTTCTGTGACTGGCTTCTTTCATTTCTTAGAATAATATTTTCAATACTGGTTCATTTCATAGAATGTATTGACATTTCCCTGATGACTAATGATGTTGAGTATCTTTTCATGGCTTATAAGCTATTTAGAGACAAGTCACCCAGCAAGAAAGTGGTGGATAGGATTAAAACCAGGGTTTTCATCCTAGTTACTCTGAGTGAAGTGGACCAAGTGCACAATTTTGAGAGACTGTACAAACAGGGAGTGGATTGTTGGCATTTGGGTGACATGAAATGAGGGAAAGTCAGTCTGGTCATTCCAGATCTTTCTTTTGTCCGGGATATCTAGATGTCTGTCTCATACCTCTTGTTTTTAAATGTTAACAACTGCAACTAGTTCAGTTAAAAGCAAGTAAAACAAAAATGATTCTCTTTGTGCAAAGGGCTGGATCTGGACTTTACATTGTACCAGAAGTCTTATGACAAAATTGTCATAGATAGTTAGCATGTGCTTGTTCCTTTAATAAAACTACAGTTAAATGCAATTCACAGTGATGTATAAATGTAAAAAAATAATAAAAAAAATAGTGATCTGATATTTTTAAGGAAACAGGGTTTAAATGATTTACTGGTCATTTATGTATCTGCTTTTGGAAAACTTTTCAGATCCTTCTCCTATTTTTAATTTGGATTATTTTTCCTTTTACTATTGAGTTATGCAAATTCTATACATATATATTCTGGATCCAAGTCCCAAATCTTATGATTTGGAAAGATTTTCTCTCATTCTGTGGTAATTTTTTTCTTGGTGGTATCCTTTGAAACTTATTTGTGTATACATGTTCAGTTACACATCATGAAATTCTTGAAATAAAAATCACTGCTAATATTTAAAAAAGATTTTATGGCCATACTTTCAAATATATGATTTGTATTCAAAATTTCTTTTAAAATAATTTAAATATGTAAGTTACAAGTGCTTTTCATCTAAAATATATACAAGCAGCTTTTGCATTCCCATTAAAATTGAAAATGAAAATATAGATACTAGTAAATAAGATAGTTTTAAGTGTTTAAAAAAATTCTTAATGTGCCAACAACTATCAGAATTATTTAGTTTCCTTTAAAATTATATGAAGCATTGGGGAAGAATTCAGAATCTTAAAGTTGAACTACTTAATTTGAAATTGTCTTGGGGATGTTGGATAGAGGAATTTTCAAAGTTATTTAACCTATATTTTTTTAATTCCATTAAAGTTCAAATAAAATAACATTGTGAGTAGAATAATAAATTACAGAATGTAACATCAGTATTTTGGGTTTTTTAATTACCATTAAATAGTAACAGAACTATCATAAATAATTTAGAATGGGTAAAAAACTGAGTTTTAAACAAAGATCTGTGCAATTATATTTAGTTCAATATGTTTACAAACATTTTGCTGACTTGCTGGGTTATATAACACTAATATGTCATTGTTGGCAACTGCAAGGGGCTTTGTCACATTGGTCTGTTAACAAATGAAAGAAATGATAATTAAGAGGAACTGAAGAATGAAAAATGCTTATTACTTTACATGTTCTTTATACTCTTTACTAAGAAAGTTTTGGGAGATTAAACACTAGGTTTTATATTTAATAGTTAATAAGTGAGATAGGAGAGTGGCAAGAATTGGTTCATTTTGATTGCAGAAAAGAGAGGCCACTTCTAACATGAGCCAGAGGAACAGTATACGGTATTGTGGCAAAGAGATTAGCCTCAAAGGCAGACAGATCTGCGTTTTCTGTTCTAGCTCTACTGTTTATTAACCAATTTATCTTGGCCCAGTTATGTAATATTTTCTATGTTTACAAATGACATAATAACTCCTATCTCATTAAGTTATTATAAAGGTTAAGTAAAAATTAGTGAAAACATCTACCACTGTAGTTTGTACTCATTAAATATCTGTCATACTACTCTTTAGTGATAGTGGAAAAATTTTTTTTCCTTTGAATTTTATTTTGTTGTTTTTAAGTGTGTTACAAGTCAGGTAGCAGTGGAATTGCTGGGGATGCAGTCATATTGTGGCTGTTGCACAGCCAGCCTTACTGCTTCATTTATTTCATAGATCCAAACATTTGTGTTGAGTGTATTTTATTTGTGAGGATGAAAGAGATACTATTTTAGGGAGAAAAATAATTTAAGACTCGTTATGATTATTTAGTACTGACCTTTTTATGGCATAAAGCATATGTCATACCAAAAACTAAAAACCATTTGCAAATACGTATATTTTAATATAAAGTCACCTAATTTTTTAATATCAAGAAATCACTCTAAGAGTTAAGAATCTAGTATTTTGGCACATTTTTATTTAAACATGCTGCATAGTCCAAAAGAAGATGAGTAAATAAAGTTATTTTAAATTCTCATATGTATCACTTACTTACTAGAGGTACTGTAAGTAATAAATTGTGTTACTTACTAGAGGTACTAATGTATAAGACAGGTTCAGTCTTTAAGAACTTGTAGTTAATTGGAGATCTTTATAGTACAAGATAAAAGAAAAGTGAAACAGGCAATAATACAGATTGCCCAGTACTTGAAAATTTCATTTTCTTTACAATAGATTTGTTTTAACTTTATAGTCCATGTTATAATATTAATAATCTCTATAGCTAGAGGGCAATACTGTATTTAGCCCAGAATGCCACTAATAGTGAAGTAATTCCTTCAGTGTTATTGGTATAAGCTAAATAAAAGTAATAAAGGGAGATGGAAAAAAGATTATAGGAAAAAAAGAGGAAAATGTAGTTTGATGGGCGCTAGTATGATAAGTAGAGAAAAGAAAAAGATGTTTTGATGGAAAATGAAAAATGTGCTTCAGGTGTTATTAGAGCTTTCTGAGCCTTAGAAATAAGAGGTTGCATTAAGGCCCATCTAATTGGGAAAATAAAGCACAAAATGATTTGTGATGTAATAATAAGAACATTTATTTTAAAAATGTGGTTCCTGATTCATAAGCCACCTCAGTCACAGCCTTTTGACTTTTAAACAAATGCCATGTATGAATTTGTCCTTACGTTAAATCATGTTAGTAAAATAAAATGATACATGTTGGATTTTTGTTTTAGTATCTTTGCAAGATATAACAATGAGAAAAGCTTTCCGAAGTTCTACAATTCAAGATCAGCAGCTTTTTGACCGCAAGACTTTGCCTATTCCATTACAAGAGACATATGATGTTTGTGAACAGCCTCCGCCTCTCAATATACTCACTCCTTACAGGTCAGTAGGCTAATAAATAAGAAGGCTGGTTACTTATCTCAGACTTCAAGTTCAAAGAGGTCTAACTTGAAATGTTAAATCCCCAAACATTTTTTATTTCACTGGATTCCTGACCAGTGCAGAGACCCCCTCCGTAGCTAACACCTTTAGAAAACCTTTGCTTTATTTACTAGGTGAAGTCCCAGGATTCTGACATACAAATCAAAGGAGTTGTTTTGACAAATGTTTTTAAGAAAAGCCAATGACAAATATTACTCTAAAGGGATGAGGAGTTGTTATTGTTTTTTTAATTTAATTTCTAATTTGATGGAAAACAAAAAATAAAGAGTTCAAAATCTCACCACATTAATAAAATAAATATCATTTTTTCTTGTTCTTATCTACTCTTTATCTGTATGTTTCATATTTCTGTGTTATGACTATGTAGTATCTGTTTTTAATTTTTTTTTTGCCATTTAAAAAAATCTAGAGTTATTCAGCCTTTCTTTGAGTGTTTCACATAAATTGTTAAATGAGGAATTTAAGAGGCACAACACATACCCTAAATGAAATGGTATTTGGATAGTTATTTGAAACTATGTCAGTATGCAAGTCATTGGATATAACTATTACTATTAGAATGACTATTTGGTGACATTTTTTTTCTGTTTGATAAGACTATAAGTAAGAAACCCTGTATAGTTTCTCTGTTCTGTCATCTTTTCAGGCTTTTATCTTCGGCAGAATCATTGGTAATTATTGAAATTTCCCACAGGACTTATAGAAAACCTTGTATCCAGTAGAAGTTAGGGATGAAAATTATCCAGTTGTACTTTAAATTATTAACACAAACTCTGCAAAACTTCTGGTTTTCCGTTTTCCTTAGTTTCCTGTCTGATTTATGAGAAATGTTCTATTGGTGCATATTGTGATTTACTTTGCCAGTATTTTTACACATGCTGTATTTTCTTAATGTAAGAAGAAACAATTTTAGTAAAATAATTTCTATTCTGATTGCCTAAGTCTTACTAATGTATATTTTCATTGATATTTTATATTTCAGAGATGATGGTAAAGAAGGTTTGAAGTTTTATACCAATCCTTCATATTTCTTTGATCTTTGGAAGGAAAAAATGTTACAGGATACAGAAGATAAGAGGAAGGAAAAGAGGAAGCAGAAGGTATTACAAGAAATTCAGAAAATTGAAGTTAGTTTTCATGTATTTGTGTTTTGTTGCATATGTGGAACCTTATTAATTCTGTACTTTGACAGTTTTATTTTATTTGGTCCATATAGTAACCACACAGAAAGATCACAGTCCAGTGGGGTGCAAATATGGTGTGATAAGTGTCCTAACAGAGGTATGCACAGAGAGTTTGAGTAGCACAAAAGAGCACCAGCTTTAGACAGGGTGGGCCTGATAAACACTTCAACAAAGCTTGTAATGAATCTCAAAGAACAAATAGGAATTAAGTGGACCAGGGAAGAGAAAGGCATTCTACTGAAAAAGAACAAAGGAACATTGTACGGATATTGGTAAAGTAGATTAGTTAATATTATCTTACCACAGAGCATATCCTAAATGCCCTGAAAAAGTTATAACATGTTATCTGTCTGCTGTATTGTCATTTTCTGTTTTCTGATGAAATTCACTTGGATCTGTTTATTCCATATTAATGATAACTAGAAATATAAAAAGAAGCAAGTTGGATTTAGGCAGAATTATGAAGGAGGAGCCTGATAGACTGCAGTCCATGGGGTCGCTAGGAGTCGGATACGACTGAGCGTCTTCACTTTCACTTTTCACTTTCATGCATTGGAGAAGGAAATGGCAACCCACTCCAGTGTTCTTGCCAGGAGAATCCCAGGGACAGGGGAGCCTCGTAGGCTGCCGTCTATGGGGTCGCACAGAGTCAGACATGACTGAAGCGACTTAGCAGCAGCAGCAGCATGAAGGTGGCAAAGTTTGTCTTTATCATCCCTCTGTTTCTCCTGTAGCTACTTCTGCTTTCCCTGCACTACCCCATAATGCTGCATGTTATTATTTTCTGCACTAGACAGTGTACCAGTGTTCTAGCCAGAATTTGCAAACTGGTGACTGGTAGCCCAGGCTACGCTTGCAAGCAGTTTTGTTTGACAAACACAGTGGTTTTTAAACTTTTGAACTGAAATCCCTTAGATGGCCATGCCCATCTAGTTCCCTGCAGGCCTCATCTTATATCTGACTGTTACCATTCAAATATGTTACCTGCTTGACCCCTTTGGCATTTGACTTTTTTGTACCTTTCCTTTCTATACTTTTTCTCCCACAGTTTGAGTCACTTTTTGTTTTATTTTTCAAATACCCTATTTTCTGTTGAGTGACACGGTTATTATGGTTTAATTGGGTAATTGGATTTTTTTTCTAATGTATTGGCTAGCTAATTAGTCACTTCTCAGATCACATAACCTTAGTACTAATTTCAAGTTTGGGCTGGAAAAATTGATGGTAGAAATTTCACTCATTATATCAAAAACTAATAGATGAGGGAGCAGAGTTGACAAATCTTTTTTCATCTGAAAGGACTTTCTGACCTCAAGTTTTATTCCTCAAATATACTGTTTTTATCTGATATATCAATTCCAAGTAGACGTTAAAAAAGCATTAGAAAATGGGATTACAAGCAAACTCCTAATATTTAACTCTGAATGCACAAATGAACTGTCTCTGTTGTTATTTTTACTATACTATGATGGGTTGCTTTTTCGATATTGATGTTAGAATTCTATTTTGATTGTTTTAACCTCTTTTTAAAAACATAGAACTTCAGCATTTGGCTTTGTTTCAATACATCTGTTATAGCAGAAAAATCTAGATCGTCCTCATGAACCAGAAAAAGTGCCAAGAGCACCTCATGACAGGCGGAGAGAATGGCAGAAGCTGGCCCAAGGTCCAGAGCTGGCTGAAGATGATGCTAATCTCTTACATAAGCATATTGAAGTTGCTAATGGCCCAGCCTCTCATTTTGAAACAAGGTTTCTTTTCTTTTGTTTGTTTTTTAACAAAATTAATGATAAAACACTGGCTTTATTTCTAGTATCTATGTGTCTAAGTCTTAGGTCCTGAACTGTTGAATTGATAGACGCTGTTCTATAAGTATTGAGATGATTTTGAAACCCTAACCACTGTGAGCCTACTGAAGTCTGATCTTGGGCAGGTCATTTTCATACCTGGATTTCAGTTTCGTCATTTGTAGAAAGAAGTGGTTGAAGCAGATGATATTCAGCTTCATTTTAACTTTCATATAAAGTCTCAGGTCCTTCTCAGTAGTTCAGGCCAAGTCTGTTAAAATTTCATAACAGAGTAATGGGGGTCTGGATTTTTTTTTTGACGTTATTGATTCACTATATATAAAATAGGAGTTTAGAAGGGGTTATATTTTTGTTCTTTTTCTTTCCCCTGATTCCCTTTCTGTGTCGCATTTTCTACCTCAGATATATCAGGACTTTCAAACAAAATCACTCATCCTCTTTTGCAGAAATATACAATAGGTCCTTTTCCTTTCTCAATAGCCAAGGGCCCTATCTAACTAACATGCAACCCTAACAAACATTATACTAGTATCTCTCTGTGAAGAAATTTGTGTACAGTTGATTTTAGTTATTATTATATATCTTATAGTTATTGATTTTTTTCAATGGAAAAAGCACTTAAGACTTTCTTTTGAATAATACCTATAAATGATTGGGTCATAAATGTAAATTATCTTGTTCTATTTTAAGAGTAATATACATGATACTGTCTACATACAGTACTGAAAGAAAGATGCTGAAAGAATTGATTTTTCAAATTAACAATCGATAGACAAACATCTGTTTCTAATCACTGTTAAGTAATTGAGATATTGCTGACCCAATAGCATAAATATAATCATTTCTAATTTGCTTTATACACATCTTTTAAATCCAGCTTTGTCCGCAGAGTGCACTATAGTCAGTAAACATTTATAAATCTTCACATGCCCAAAGTATCTAAAATTTTGCTTAAATCTGTTTTAAGTCACATGTTATGTTACTCGGCTATTTTCTGAGTACTCTAACACCTTTGAAAACATGAAAAAGACAAAAACAATGTAGTTAGGGATCTCTGTGCTACTAGTATCATTGAGACCTATCTCCCCTGGGTTCCAAGACATTTGGAAGTCATTTAGGTTTAAAAGAACAACAGGATATTCTGGTATATAAAATTTTCATATTCTAGGTTTTTGTCATTAGCATCTTATTAAGAAACTAAACCCACTCCAGTGTTCTTGCCTGGAGAATCCCAGGGACGGGGGAGCCTGGTGGGCTGCCGTCTATGAGGTCGCACAGAGTTGGACACGACTGAAGTGACTTAGCAGCAAGAAACTAAATAGAGGCAGATAGCTTTGAACACAACTTGCCTAAAAGTTAACTACTGTCTTGTTTATCAGATTATGAATGTAACACTTTTTACCTTTGTGAGCTGTTAGTATTATATTGTAAAGTAATAAAATAACTGAAGGTCATCATAATAACTTGAATCAGCAAGGAAAGGTTGCATTATGAGCAGCATTCTGTGTTTTAAAAGCAGGATAAATTTCTGAAAGAAGTTTCCTAAAAGTAGTTAAAATATTGGCATTCAAAGGATAAACCTTAAATATCTCATGTAAAACACTTTATTTGAGCAATAATTCAAGAAAGATACACTAATTTATTATTTTTTTCTAGACCTCAGACATATGTGGATCATATGGATGGATCTTACTCACTTTCTGCCTTGCCATTTAGTCAGATGAGTGAGCTCCTGACTAGAGCTGAGGAAAGGGTCTTAGTCAGACCACATGAACCTCCTCCACCTCCACCAATGCATGGAGCAGGAGATGCGAAACCCATACCCACCTGTATCAGGTATGTCAGAACAAGCACATAATGTGTTTATCACAGGTGTTGGTAGCCTTTTTCTTTAAGGCCCTTGTAATAAATATTTTCGGCCTTAGGAAATATGGCTTCTGTCACAACTGCTCAACTCTGACACTGATGAATGGAAGCAGCCATGAACTATACATAAACAAATGAATATGTTTGTGTTTCAGCAAAGTTTTATTTATAAAAACAGGGATTAGTTAAGATTTGGCCCATGGGATGTAATTTGCCAGTCTCTGATAAGAGCTCACACATTCTCTTGGGAAAATTTAGCTAATAATCATTTAAAGATAAATGTGTTTTGTTTTATTATAGCTTTGTTCTCAAGCACATGATGTGCAATATATTAATAAAAATAAGAATTTTGGGTATGTGGTTAAGGACAAAGAAATGGGAATCAAAGATTTAATTATAAATGTTAATTTGATGTTGGGGAAATAATTCAAGAATTTGAGAGAGAATAAGCAATTGCTCATAATAATCTTTCAGTAAAGCTTTTTGAAGTTTAATTTTGTCCAGCATTGCCCACATTACAATTTTTAATAGAGAATTAGAAATAAGCTTTACAGTTTTCAGTTTAAAAAAAATCAAGCTTATATCACATACTCAATTTGATGTTCCATCCTTAGGAAGGAAGAGGGACATCAGTTTCCTTTGTGGTTTGTAATTAGTTGTCACTGATTTAACTGAAATGACATATGATGAATCTTAATAGCTTCAATATGAATACAGTATTATTTGGGCCACAGGTATTGCTACAAATGTTGTAGTATGATAAATATTGAGCCATTATGAAGACTCATATTACAGTGTAAAATTGAGCATTTTATTTATCAAAGTAAGTATAAAATGCTTATAGATGTGAAAGTTGTGTGAGCAGATGAGTCCATTTAGAATATTAGAAATCACAGCACCATGTATTAATTTTTTTAATAGAGTACTTTTGGTTTTCATTTCATTCTAAATATTGATGAAGAATTTTTAATTTTTATAGGAACATGTTAATGCATCTACCTTGATATAATTACTGGTAGCCATTTATATTTTGTGTGGTTAGTCTTTTCTCTTTAAATAACTTGCTAGGATCTCTTTTTCATTTCAGTTCTGCTACAGGTTTGATAGAAAATCGTCCTCAGTCACCAGCTACAGGCAGGACACCTGTGTTTGTGAGCCCCACACCCCCACCTCCTCCACCACCTCTTCCATCTGCCTTGTCAACTTCTTCATTAAGAGCTTCGATGACTTCAACTCCTCCCCCACCAGTACCACCCCCACCTCCACCTCCAACCACTGCTTTGCAAGCTCCAGCAGTACCACCACCTCCAGCTCCTCTTCAGATTGCCCCTGGAGTTCTTCACCCAGCTCCTCCTCCAATTGCACCTCCTCTAGTACAGCCCTCTCCACCAGTAGCTAGAGCTGCCCCAGTATGTGAGACTGTACCAGTTCATCCACTCCCACAAGGAGAAGTCCAGGGGCTGCCTCCACCCCCACCACCACCTCCTTTGCCTCCACCTGGCATTCGACCATCATCACCTGTCACAGTTGCAGCTCTTGCTCATCCTCCCTCTGGGCTACATCCAACTCCATCTACTGCCCCAGGTCCCCATGTTCCATTAATGCCTCCATCTCCTCCATCACAAGTTACACCTGCTTCTGAGCCAAAGCGTCATCCATCAACCCTACCAGTAATCAGTGACGCCAGAAGTGTACTTCTGGAAGCAATACGAAAAGGTAATATTCTCAAGAGCCTTTAAAAGCAATAGTAGCATTGAGAACCTTTCTGAATATTTGAGACAGTAATGTTTTCTTCATTTGTAAAATTTTAGATGATCATGTTTTTTGCACAAATAGCCTTTAGAAAGTAGAGCTATGGTCAGTTTATATTTTAAGTAATTTTCAAGAAAATTTATCACATTAATCATTTTATCTTCATACTTGGTAGGGATTCTTAAAATGTTTAGGTAATGAATGGGAAATTTTAAATATCAGACTTAAATGTTATGGAAAATTTAATTAAAACTCTTTGTATTATACTTAATATGTATATTAACTACTTTAAAAATGGTATTTTCTTCAGTGTTAAGGCTGTCCATTTGGTGTATAAGTGACACTTGCTTTACTAGTACCTCAAAAGGATTTAGGTTCCTACCTTAGTAACAAAGGAGCAACATGTCATACTATATGCCAGGCACTAACAGTATAGAATGAACAATAGTGCCTTTCTGTCAAGTACTGGGGAGAATAAAGCCACAGAAAATATGCTCAACATTGTTTAACTATTTGACCATAGAGGTAAATAACAAACAAAAAAATGTATCACCTGGTTAACTTTAGGTGACGGTGAGTAGGGAAGCACAATAGACTGTTATGGCTAAATAAACTATAGACATCCTCTGGGATATGTGGTAAGTTTCATCAAATACTATCACAGATAATAACATAATAAAATAATTAATGTTTCTCTAAATATGATTCCTTCAAATTGTTTTTAATAGGTCTTGCTTTTTACTTTCCTGTTAGTATTTCTTATGTGTACTTGATTTTATTACATTAATAATGTCTAATAATATAATATCTACTACTAATAATAAAATCTAATATATCTAATAATAATATCTAGTGTTTTGGTTTACAATGAACGTTTGGATTTACTCTATCAGGTATTCAGCTACGAAAAGTCGAAGAGCAGCGTGAACAGGAAGCTAAACATGAACGCATTGAAAATGATGTTGCCACCATCCTGTCCCGTCGTATTGCTGTGGAATACAGTGATTCAGAAGATGATTCAGAATTTGATGAAGTAGATTGGTTGGAGTAAGAAAAAATGCATTGATAAATATTACAAAACTGAATGCAAATGTCCTTTGTGGTGCTTGTTCTTTGAAAATGTTTGGTCATTCCAGTGTTTTGCTTTCTTTTCCTTAAGGTAAATAACCCTTTTCCTCCATAATTTTTGATTTTTAAGAAAAATATTAGCACACATTTCAAATTAAATGTTTTACAGTGGCTTATCTTTTTTTATTTTTCCCTGAAAAGACATCATTTGGTCAAATAAACCACTAAGTATTAAGCATGGACAGCTGTTGTTAGAGTAGCAGATTCAGTTTTTTGATATATCTTAATTGTGCACTTTGTGAATTTTAATTTAAAGAAAGCAACTGAGATTAAAAATCTTGCGGGCAGCTGTATCTATTAATGAGCCTTATCCCATTTCCTGGTGTTTTAAAAGAAGAAACACTGCCTTGATTATATGAATACACTCAGAAAGTACATTTAGCTTGTAGTATTGAATTCTCTTAAAGGAATGCTTGAATTTTTTTAATTATTGTTTTATTGTTTTAAAATACTTGCCTTATTTGAATGTTTAGCAGTATCCCCTTCCTACTTATATATTGTGTGATACAATTTTGCTTGCTGGTAAGAGTTTAAAAAATTTCCATGTGAAATACACTGACATAAACCATGTAACTTACATAACTGTTAAGAATAACAGTCTGATTTAATAAATGGTTCATTTTAAAGGTTCATGGGTGTTTCCTCTTTGAATAAAACTTTCTGATAGTTTATCAAATAATATAAGCTCTAAACAGTCAATGGAAAATTTAAAAGCTACTTATGCTGTATAATTTCCTTAAGGTAGCTTTTATGTCATTTTTCCTAAAGTCAAAAAATCAATATTTTCCAACTCCTTATGCTCATAAATTAAACTCTGAACTTGCTCTTTAATTTTAGCACATCTTGACTTCAGTTCAACAGCATTCTTGAAATTACACTTTGCAATGATAAAATTAGTTGTTAATATTTACACAGTCCAGTTTCAGGGATGGAGGAGAAATAGCATCCGTATCAGATTATTTAGTATGAAGAAAAGACTAAATGATGTTTTGGTAATTTGACTGTGAAAATGACTGGAATCTTTATCCTTGCCTATATCACATCAGTAGAGGGGTCCTTCTTACCCAGTTTCACCCATTAAGAAATGGTTCTGTTCTCACCCACTTTGAACCTGAGTGTCCCTGAAGCTTGTTTTGGCCAAATATGGTGAAAGTAAGTTCAGCATGGCCTGCTAGAAGTTCAGAAACCTCATGCAGAGAGCTATCCCCAATGAGGCCAACTTAGACCAGCCAGTTGCAAGCTCACCTGCTGGCTGACTGTAGACAGATGAGCAAGCATAGCTAAAATTAGCCCAGCCCAGAACTGTTCATGAGTAAAAATAAATCTTTATTGTCTTACACCTAATTTTTGAAGGATTTATTTGAAGGATTTTTGAAGGATAATTTTTGTGGATTATTTCACATAGCATTGTGGCAATAGGCAGCTGATACATGAGGTCATTGGTAGCTTGTTAACTTGAGGGTTATCTATGGAGTTAACTAATGATCTCTAATCCTTGTAGAAGAGGAAAGATGAACTAAGTCTTCCTGTAGCAGTACAGTAAGGAAATAAAAAATAATTCTTGATGGGTTTAATAAAAAAAAGATTTGCTTTGCTTTGTTGGGTAGATTTGCCTGGACCTAGAACAAGAGATTAGATAGCCATTTGAGGTTTCTTTCCAACCTTACAAACCTGTATAGTGTTGAATTTAACTCAAGAAAACATGCCACAGTTTAAAGTTTGTCTTTACAGATGTGCTTATGGTCAAAAGGTAGTAGCTAGTAATAGTTTTTGTAAAGCTCAGTTGTGGCCAGATAACTGAAAAGGGAATGATACTGTTGTTGGTGAAATTAAAAGTGATTTAAAAGGAAATGGTTGAAGATTTTTTTTCTTTTTTTTTAACTTTAAGTTTATATTGAAGAATAGTTGATCAGCAATGTTATGTTAGTTTCAAGTGTACAGCAAAGTGATTCAGTTATACATACCTATTCTTTTTCAAATTCTTTTCCCATTTAGGTTAGTACAGAATATTGAGCAGCATTCTCTGTGCGATACAATAGGTCTTTTTGGTTATCTGTTTTAAATATAGCAGTGTGTACATGTCAATCCCATACTTAATAATAGAAGTAGATCTATTGTAAAACCTGGCAGTATGTGTCATAAATAGTTTATGATAATTTTTTTTTGTTTTTCAGAACTTTCCTAGAAGATCAGAAAGTACCCACAGACTGAAGAGGCCATACATGTAGTATTTGTTTTAAAATCAAAATAACCTTTCAGACTAGAGACTTTGGAGCAAATCATTGAGTAGTTAATTTTAATACCCTAAGAAGAATCAAAGTTACTAGGTAATGACCTTTTTTTTTCCCTTACTGAATTATGTTACTATTCCACAAGGTCATGCATAACCTTAGAATTAGAAAAAAAATGAATTATATATCATGGAGAAATAAGTGGCTTCATTTGTTATGGTTGAAGTCACCCATTTACCTCCATGTTACCAAATCCAGTAAACACTGTTTAGTCCTTAATTTATTTGATCTTTCTATTCTGCATATACTCTACCTCCTTGAAACTGTCAATCCCTCTGGCTTTTTTTTGTAACACTGTTCCTTCCCCTTATAATAATGGTGGAACAGAAGAGGAGGAAGAAAATACTTAGCAGCAGTAGAATTTTGAATGAAATTCAGTCATTGTGGAAAGAAAGGAAGTATGTCTATCACTGTTTCTAAGTAAGAGATATTTATCTGTAAGCTGCTGATCTATAAGCTATAACTACTACTTTTCATAATTTATAATCTATTTGGGCAGATGAGATGACTTCTGAAGCACTTCCATGTTATAAATGTGTGTGGCTCAGTGATAAAGAATCCACCTGCCACGGAGATACAGTGGATCTGAGTTCCATCCTTGGGTTGGGAAGATTCCCTGGAGAAAGAAATGGCAACCCACTCCAGTATTCTTACTTGGGAAATCTCATGGACAGAGGAGCCTGATAGGCTACAGTCCATGGGCTCGTAGCAAAGATATGAAAAATTTTCATTTCAGTTCCATTCTGTAAAATTTGAAACTCTACCTTTTACTTCCACTTTTAAAAAGCCCTACCCTTTCTTCAACAGCAGTCCCACATCTATTTTCACGAACTCTCAATCGCAATATCTACAGTTCATATTTCTTTTTAGTTTCTCTTAATTCTCTTATAGGCTGTCTTCAAGTGATTCTTAAGCCATTTTGCATCACAGTTATCAACTATTTGAGCTTGCCAAATAGGTTACTCACAAGACAGCAGGGGCCTTGTGTTAAAAGGCAACTCACAGTATCTCTTCTTATAAATGGGTTCAGAAATATCTCCTTTTTTGTTCTGTCCACTAAGGCTCTTAAAATCATATCTTCTTAGACAGTATGCCTACATTAAAAATTTTCCCCCACTAATCTCAGTAACAGAATTGACACAGAACTAGTCCTAACTTCATTAAAACTCTGTGTGTGTGTGTGTGTGTGTGTGTGTGTGTGTGTAATTTAAGAAATGGAAAGCATAGAATCAACTCTTTTGGCCAAAAGGTGAAAGTTATTAATATTCCTGAAGTAATTTGTTAAGGCAGAGAGCAAAATAGATCAAGTGTTTTCATTTAATGGGAATTCTCATGAGTGACTTTCAAAATGTAGCTTTGACTTTGACTTTTTAGTAAACATGCTGCTGCTGGGTTTTTTTTTAGTTTATTTTTCACTCTACTGCCTTTATATTGACTCCAGATTTTTTTTTTAACTACCTCTCTAAACTGAAACAAGAGTAAATTAATTAATGCTCCTAAGTAATTCAGTAAATTCCTTTCAGAATTCATGATCACTGTGTTACCTACTTTAAAAAATGCAAATAAAATTATGCAAGATGTTAATCATGCAGTATCAGAATTGAAAGACGGTTTTGCTATATTGAAATAATGAAAATGAAATATCAAATTACTATATTTCTAAAGTGTGTCATATGACTGTAATTAACAGAGGTCGTCTTACTGAAGCCAAACAGAAGGCATAGAACCCTTGTAATACAAAGAATAAGTCTTTTCCTCCCTTTATTCATTGCTGTACGAAGAACAAATTTATTTATGTTCTCCATGACTTGGCTGTAGAATGCATCAGTAATCTCTGTTGCTTTTCAAGCCTGACAACCAGGCTCTGAATAAAGAATGAATACCAGCCTTGAATGAACATTTCAGGCACTTTTTTTTTTTTTGCAGACTAGTTATCAATACCTTTTTCTCATTATTGTAAGGCCAGCTGCCCTGACTCTTTTTCTTTAGGAAAAAAAATTTAAACCCTACTGAGCATGTATTGAAGTCATTTTTCTCAGGATGTTTATACTTCTTTTTCCTATAATAAATTTGTTTAGTAGTAATGATTTTGAATACATTATAGGCTATGTAAACATGTTTCTTGTGTGAGTGTGCACTATTCAAAGACTTCCTGAAAAATTTGTAATTTATCTAGCCTGCCTTTAGGCTAGCTGTTTCAATACTGCTCTTTTGATAAAGGCTATTGATGTCTCCCGGAGTAATAAAATTACACCTTTCTGGCCTGGAAACAATATAAAAGACACAAGAGTCATCAAATCACAATCTGTCTTCTGTTGTAACAGCTTCCAGTATTACTTAAAAGTGTCTAGTTCATTCTTACCTATGAAAGCCATGAATGTTACACTTTTAACTTAAAAAAAAATCTGTGTGTGTGTCTTAGTCACTCAGTCATGTCTGACTCTTGCAACCCCATGGACTGTAGCCCATGAGGCTCCTTTGTCCATGGGATTCTCTAGGCAAGAATACTGGAGTGGATTGCCATGCTATCCTCCAGGAGATCTTCCAGACTCAGGGATCAAACCTGGGTCTTCTGCATTGCAGGCAGATTCTTTACCATCTGAGCCACCAGGGAAGCTAAAAAAAAACAAAATCTATGGCAACTTTTAATCTAGACCAAACCAGATAAATGAGTACATCTGTCATTAATGGTTGGATGGTTTTCTTTTCTTTTTCTTTTTACATTTATTATATTTCTGTTTATTCAACAAAAATTTTTGATGCCTGAAGTTACTCTGCTGGGTATTGGGGAACAACAGTGAATAGACAGAGCCCTACTTTCTGAGCATAAAGTTGAATTAACAAAGAACAATGAATGTTATGTTAGGGAAGCTCATAGCACAGAGACCAAACCTAGTCTGGGAAGTCAGGAAAGGCCTTTAAAAGGAAATGATATTTACAGTTTGAGGTGGCCAAGGCAGGTGAATGTTGGTGAGAGTGGACAGTCTACCAGGCAAAGGAAATGGGTGCGTGCTTATCTTGAAATGCTTGGTGCAAGACATGAAGGAGTGAAATAAATAGAAATAAATTAGGTTAGCAAGAGCAAACTGTGAGGTATTAGGAACCATATTATGGAGCTTGCATTACATTTTGTGGGCAGTAAAATTGAGGAAGTAACATCAGACGCACAGGGAAGCCTGGCGTGCTGCAGTTCGTGGGGTCGCAAAGAGTTGGACTTGACTGAGCGACTGAACTGACTGACATCAGAATAGCATTTTGAAAACATAATTGGCAACTGCAAAGTGGTATATGAGTTAGAAATACATTTGGAAGTCAAGAGACCAGTCAGGCAGGTACAGTCAATAACAGGTAATAATTGGGGATGATGGTGACAGAAGAGACAGATAATGTGATAAATTCAGGACATATGTAGGATGTGGAATACACTGGATTTGGTAATTGGAGAGGAAGGAGTCAAGGATAGTTTCCAGGGTCCTGGCCTACTGATATAAGGACCATTAAGAGGAAGAGCATAGGGATGATAAGTAATGCAGTTTGGGACATAAGGCAGGGAAAGGATTACTAACATGGTTGGAGAAAAGGATTTATCTTACATTTTAAAAGGAAACCTTGCCTGCAGGAAGGAGAAAAGAATGCATGTAAAAGGATTTGAAGATCTGGTGCCAAAAATTTTTGGTTTCCTTCTAATGACATCTGTTTTCTCTTCAAAGTAGGTGACAACACTACTCATGGTGAGAGGCGAGCAGAAGTGACAACAGTGTTAAGAAAAGTAGAGAAGGTTTGAAGTAGTCATTGTGAAAAATGAGAGAGAGAACTTTCCAGGGAAATAGGAAATTGTCATACAACATTTAAAACATGGTTGAGATTGGTGGCCGTGAATTTATAGTGGCTGTAGTCTGCAATATGTGATTTTTTTTCCCCCCAGCAATTGGAAGACAGTTGTCAGAAAGAGACAGCTAGATTTATTCAGAGTTGGGTTTGACTGTATTGTGAGATGGAAGAGTTATATCTCTAAGGAAGGTTGACCTATCTCCTTTGTATCTTAATGCCATGATTAAACTTCCAGTTAAAGTTCTTCTCTTCCAGAGTACCATAATGCTAGTTTGAGCTCCTTTTCTCTTAAGTGCCCTCCAGTAGGCTCTCCTGGATTGTCAGATCATGCAGATGAATCTTTAAGGCAATACTAGGCACTACGGAGGCAATACTTGATTTTCTTTCTACCTCAGCTTATTATGCAGTTTCTTCTTTCTATCCTGTTATACCTGCAGAATCTCTGCTCTATTCCCATTTTAACATGCGCAGCTACCCTGTATCTTTCAGATCTAGAAATCTTCTAAGGATTCTGCCAAAGATAATTCTGCCATGAAGGTTTGTAATTCAAAACAAAGCTGAAGCAAGGAGGGAGGCTTTGGGGAATTAGACTTTTTTATCTATCCCTTTCATGTCTCGGTTATCTCTTCTGCCTCATTTACTTTGTTGGCAGGAATCCATTTTCTTTTGAAGACACTCAGTTCAAAAAATAAGTATAATACTATGTGTGATTCTATTAATTTTGTTTTTTTGGAGCATATTAAAATGAAGCCATATTTTTAGGTTTCATTGCTGGATTGGTTAATTTTCTGCAACTCTTTGGCAATAAACAGTTTTGGTTTTTTTTGTTTTTTTGTTTTTTTACCCTTAACCAGCCATCTCAGAAATGTCTGGCTTAGGGTCTCAGTAAAAAAAAAATCTGAATAATTCAATTGAACTACTTAGAGTTGTCAATAAAATAACTCAAGGGCATACTAAGCAAATACTAAACCTTTCATCTTGATGTCAAAGACCAGACCATTCCTTTTGTTTGTTTGTTTGTTTGATCTTTTTTATTGCAAAACATGCATACAGAAAAGTGCATAAAATTTTCAGCTCAGTAATCTTACTACATTGTGAATACCAGTGTAACCACCATCCAGGTCAAGAAACAGAATATTGTTGGTACTCCAGAAAGCTTCTCTCACACCCTTCCTAATTATCACCCCTTCCCTCCACTCCAGTCCTAATTTATGGTAATCATTTCCTTGCTTCTGCATAGACTTATACTACCTAAGCATGTTAATTTTGCCTATATGTTAAACTATATAAATGGAATCTTTAATATGTACTTTTTTAGTATGGTTCTCCTACTTAAATTTTTATTTGTGAAATCAGCTATTTTACTATATGTAAACTGCTTTGTTTATTTTCATTGCTAGTGGTGATCTATGGTATAAATAGACCACAGTTTATCTACTGGACTGTTGATGGATATTTTAGCTTGCAGTTTGAAGCTTTTATGTCTTAGGCTTGCAATGTAGGAGAGCTGCCTTCAATGTAGGAGAGCTGGGTTTGATCCCTGGATCAGGAAGATCCCCTGGAGAAGGGAATGGCAACCCACTCCAGTGAAGAATACCATGGACAGAGAAGCCTGGTGGGCTGTAGTCCACGGGGTCGCAAAGAGTCAGATACCTGAGCGACTTTCACTTTGAAGCTTTTAGAAGTAATACTGTTGTGAACATTTTTACATATGTTTCTTGTTCATGTGCAGGCATTTCTGTTAAGTAAATACCTGGGAGTGGAATTGCTAATTCATAGGATATGCATATCTTCAGCTTTAGTAGTAATGCCATGAAAGTGAAAGTCAAAGTCGCTCATTAGTGTCTGACTCTTTGTGACCCCATGGACTATACTGTCCATGGAATTCTCCAGGCCAGAATACTGGAGTGGGTATCTTCCCAACCCAGGAATTAAACCCAGGTCTCCTACATTGCAGGTGGATTCTTTACCAACTGAGTCACAAGGGAAGCCTGTGAATACTGGAGTGGGTATCCTATCCCTTTTCCAGCAGATCTTCCTGACCCAGAAATTGAACCGGGGTCTCCTGCATTGCAAACAGATTCTTTTAACAGCTGAGCTATTAGGGAAGCCCAGTAATGCCATATGATTTCCCAAAGAAGTTGTACCAACTCATACTCCTACCAGCAGTCTGAGAATTCCTGTTGCTCTTTATCCTTGCCAGCTTCGGGTATTACTCTGTTTAATTTTAGCTATTCTAATGGGTTTGTGGCAGTGTCTTGTAATGGTTTAAGTTTTCTTTTTCTTGATTATTAATGAAGTTGAGTATCTTTCCATGTTTTTATTAGGCGTATCTTCTCCTCTGTGGCTTGTCTTCTCAATTTAATGGTGCTCTTTGAAAATAAGTTACTAATTTAATGTAGTTCATTTTATCAATCTCTTTATGGTTAGTGCTTTTTATGCCGTGGTTAAGAAGTATTTTCCTGTGCCAAGGTTGTATGATTTTCCTATGTTGTTTTCTAGAGGCTTTGTTATTTTACCTTTCATAATTAGATCTATAATCCATCTAAAAAGTGATCTTTGTGATCCATAGGAGGTTAAGTTTCATTTAGTTTTTATAAAAATATGGAATAAAGTTTTAGCACACCATTTATTGAAAAGACTGCCATCTCCCCATTGCTTTACAGGGCCAATTTATTAAAAATACATAAACACAGACAAAAAATAAATATATACAGGTATTTATATTGATATATGATTATATGATATGACCATATAATGATAACAGATGATGTACAATGATAGATGCAAATACATGAGTCTATTTATAGACTTTATTCTCTTCTACTGGTCTATCCTTATACCAATATCACGGCTTTTCTAATGGTTATTATAAAAAGTGTTGATATCCAAGAAATCAAGCCCTTCTGCCTTATTGTTTTTATTTAAGATAATCTTTACTATTCTTGGCCTTTTGTATTTCTATATAAATTTTAGAATTAGATTGGCTGCTCACACATCGGACATTCAAGAGGCAGAAATGGCTTTATTGGCCTTGGTAAGTGGAAGCCTATTTCATGGGATTCATTTCTGCCACCACGGCCACTCTGTTCACACGCCCTCATGCAAATTTTCTTAACCTTAGTATAGCAGACCTCCATCTGAGCATTTAAATGTCTTTAGAACTCTGTGACTCTAATAAACAGATCTTCAGTCGGCTACTCAGTTGTATCTGCTCTTCCACAGTTAGAAATAAGGGCCTTTTTGTAAACTACCAAACTAATATCTTACCCATAGACTTTAATGGCTTATTAACAGCCCTCAGTTTCTCATCCTTCCTGTGTAGAGCATCATAGCAGCTTGACAGTAACCAACCAATCCCACTGTCTTTTTAGATGTTGTTCTCCCCAGTTCATTGAGATGCCTGAATCATCACACAGGCAAGGGCAATCACCTCTCCAGCAAAACCCACCAAATGGTTTTTTCAGGTCACCACTGGTAAAATCTTTAGCAGTTTGGCCGCTGCCCTGTGCCAGGGACTATCCATGCCCCACGTACCACTAGAATGACATTCCTCTTTGCCTACCAGGTAATGAATAAGCCAGTCAACAACTCCATCCTGTCACTTGTGTTCTTAGTTCAGTCCCGTCACCTATGTTAGTTTAGAGTCCTCTGAGATCTGTATGCCAAGAAAGGAGTAGATGTACTAGATACTTGTTGAGGAGAATGCCTGTGAAGGAGAAAGGGGAGAGAGGCCAGAGAAAGGATGTGAAGAGCCTTTGGTTGGTAAAAGGAAAGGAGGGAAAAGGATGATTGGCTGAAAAGTATCTTGAACTGCAGTGCTATTCTAAGCAAGTTTTGGCCAGGCCTATGGGGACTCCTTACACCAAAGTTACCTTGTTAGAGGAATGGGCCAGTATTACTAACCACACTGTGCTGAATCGTTGGCAAAAGGTAAGTGAAAGATCGTTAGTGAAAGGTAAGCTTGGACTTTGCAAGAACATGGTAGTAGATCTAGAAGGGTAGCAGCTGGGGCCATAGCCAACTATGCACAGATTGCTTTCTTGCCTTTGTCAAATAAATTGAATGAGTGTATGGTGGGCGGGGGCTCTGTTTCTAGGCTCTGTACTATTTCATTGGTTTAATTGTGTGTCCTCTGCCAGTGCCACACAGCTTTGATTACTGGTACTTTTTGTAATTCTTGGAGTCAGGTACTGTAAACCCTCCAACTTGTTCTTTTTCAGGATTGTTTTATATATTCTAGGTCCTTTATATTCCCATGTGAATTTAAGCATAAACTTGTCAGTTTGCATAAAATGTTTTTCCTGAAAATTCTGCTTAGAATTGCTTTGAATCTCTAGCTCAGAATTGACAACAGTATTGATTCCTCCTGTGGCTCCATAGTGAACATGATCTGTATCTCTTAATTCTTGGCATTATTTTGTAGTTTTCAGTGTAGAGGTTTTACATGTTTTCTGTTAAATTTATATTGAAAGTAGCATATTTTTGACAGTATTTAATTTTTAAAAATTTTATAGTTGTTTGATATTAATATATGAAAGTACAGTTATTTTTGTCTGTTTGCTTTGTGGCCTTCAGATTCTCCAAACTCACTTACCAGTTCTATTAGTTTTGTAGAATCCATAGAAATTTCTATGTAAGCAATCATATTATTTGTGAATAGAAATAGTGTACTTCTTTTCTGATATGTAAGCCTCTCATTTCTTTTTTTCATTCTATTACCCTGGCTAGGACTTCCAGTACAGTGTTAGAGAGGATTGCTAAGAGCAGACATCCTAGCTTTGATCCAATCTTCAGCGGAAAAGCATCCATTAAGTTTGATGCTACCATTAAGTATGACAATGACAGGGTTTTTGTAGGTGCCTTTTATCAGACTAAGGAAAGTTCTTATCCAGCCCAAATTTGCTGAGAGTTTTTATCTTGATTTGGAGTTGCATTTTTGTCGGATGCTTTTTGTTGAACTGATGATTTTTCTCCTTTCTTTTATTAATCTGATGCATTGCACTGATTGATTTCCAAACATTAAATCAACCTTATAGAATAAGCCTTTGGTTGATCACTTTCTTTTTTAGGTATTGTTAGATTTGATTTGTTAGTATTTTATTAAAGGTTGTTGGAAGCCCTCTTCAGGAGGGTTAATAGTTTACTTTTTTTTGGAATGCCTTTGTCAGATTTTCATGTGTGTGTTATGCTAGCCTATTAAAGCCTTTTTTCTGTTTTCTGGAAGAATTTGTTTAAGATTGGTACTTTCTTTTTTCATGTTTGATAAATTTCACCAATGAAACCATAAATGTGCTTAGAGTTTTCTTTGTGGGTTGGCTTATTTTAAGAGATATAACTTCTTTAATAGACACTGAGATTTTCAGTTGTGTCCTTTTCATCTAAATTATTTAATTTATTGGCATCAAGTTGCTCATAATATGTCTTTATTGTCCTCTTAATGTTTTTAGACTCTGTGGTGATATTATGAGTGTTGTTTTTTTTTTTTAATTTATCTTCCTTGGAATCCAGAAGGGCTTCTTGAATCTGTGGCTTGATATCTATCATCAGTTTTGGAACATCCTCAGTCATCATTTCTTTAAAAAGTTCTTCTGGCCTATTTTCTTTCTTTTCCTCTTGGAACTCCAATTACCTACATGTTAGATTGTCTCAGTGTCTCCTCTTTGTCTCTTAATCTTTGTTTCCTATTTTTCATTCCTTGTGTTTAATTTGGATATTTTCTTTGACCTTCTTTGTAATTCACTTAATCTGTGTCTATCATCTCTTATACCCATTGAATAAATTCCTGATTTCTGTTATGTATTTATCATTACTAGAATTTTTTTTTTTTTTTTTAGTGTTTCCAGTTTTCTGTCAGTTTCCAGTTTTCTTTTAATCTTTTCTTCTGTTTCCTTGAAAATAATAAGGAAAGTTCTTTTATAGTCTGTGTCTGATCATTCCAGTATCTGGAGTAAATCAGGATAAGTATTCCCTATTTCTAATATATATTTTTTCTATAAGTTCTATTTCTGTTGTCTCATATACCTAGTTATTTGTGATTATAGGAATAATTTGAAGACTTTTTTAAAAAAATGATATCTTCTTTCAGAGAGTATTTGGTTTTACTATTTTCTTGTCCAGCAATCAGTATAGGATTTCTTCAGTCCAATTTTAGGAATGGAGATATTTCAAAGTTGAATTGCAGCCCTTACAGAGCCTGTCTATTGATTTGACCTTATTCCTAGGGCACAGCCCCTAAGGGTCCTAACCTAAAGTGAGGAGGTTCACCTGGCCTTCCTCTGTGGCTGGTTCCAGACTCCAGTTCCTATCCTCCTAGCACCATGAGGGTATCAGAAGAACTGCTTATTTTTCTTAGTAACTCCGTCAGGAATCATTAAACTCATCCAAGAGAAAGTAACTGGGCCATCAAATTTCCCCAGATCTTGACCTGGTAGTTCTTTTACTATCTTCTTATCTCCCAAGTAGTTTCAAGCGTATATCTTTAATATTAATATTTTGTCCAACTTTCTAATTGCCCTCAACAAGGAGGTAGATCCAAATTACCTAATACCACTTTACCAGAAGAGATGGGCCAGTCTAATCTCTCTCTCTCTCTTTTTGTTCCTTTATCAACAAAAAGGAAATTAGTATAAAGTCCATTTCTGGCATTAATAAAAAGTAAAAATTAGTAACCAGTGTTTTTCCATCTTGAACATGAGTTACACAAAATGCACCATTTCCAAATTTTAATTTTGGAAGTGAGTTCTTTAAGCTCACAATTAAACTGTTTGCTGTGAAACTGCATGCAGCTGCATTTAAAGACACATCAGAACAAAAAAAGAGAACTGTGAACAATCCGGGTTATTTTTAACTAACAAAGGCAAGTGTTCAAAAGCATAGATACAAAGGCTTACATAAGTGAAGACAGTGCATCCATGGAGTTTTCTGAAGAATGAGAAAAGGCAAATGACAAACCTGTCAAATGGCTCCCAATTTACTGCTTGGGGACTTACAGGATGCTATTTGAAGTTATACAACTTGTAAAAACTACATCATAAATCTAAATTCCCCAATGGCACTTTACTTTGAAGCATTCTTGCTTAAGAGAGGGCAAGTGAGTTTGAAGCATTTATTTATACTTCCACTTCTATTTTAACTTTTTGGTGACTGTAGCATCTTTGTTAAACACAAATGGGGCCCTGACAGGCATCACTGACAAAACCTCTGCTGGAGGATAGACACTGTGTCTTATGCACCTTTCTACTCCCAGTTCTTGGTATAATAAGTCTATTAAGATAAAATATTAGCTATCTAGATTGCTTAAGACGGAGAAGGCAATGGCACCCCACTCCAGTACTCTTGCCTGGAAAATCCCATGGACGGAGGAGCCTGGAGGGCTGCAGTCCATGGGGTCGCTGAGGGTTGGACACGACTGAGCGACTTCACTTTCACTTTTCACTTTTATGCATTGGAGAAGGAAATGGCAACCCACTCCAGTGTTCTTGCCTAGAGAATCCCAGGGACAGGGAAGCCTGGTGGGCTGCCGTCTATGGGGTCACACAGAGTCAGACACGACTGAAGTAACTTAGCAGCAGATTGCTTAAGAAGTAAATCATTTAGATAAATCCCCTTTACAGATAACTAAGAGTTAAAATTTTATATATTTTAGAGGAAGTATTAGTATTACTATCATTTCTACCCCATCCTCCCACCAGCCATCTGTTGTTTTTGTGCCAGGTAGTTTACATTCTTCATCTCATTTAATCCTCCTAACAATAGGATGAAGCAGGAACTGGCATTATCTCCATTTTGCAGAGGAAGGAGCCAAGGTTCAGAGAAATTATGACTTGCCCATGTCTCATAGCAATAAGGAGTACAACATACATTTGAATCCAGGTCTGTCTGACTCCAAAGCCCATGTCCTTACCCACTAATATTACTGAAAGCTACTATGCATTTTTCGTCTTTTTAAAAAGAATATTCTGGAAATTCTCTCCATTTAAAAAATGATACTACCATAGCATATGATGATGTGTGCATCTGTGTGTGTGTGTATAAATCCCTAAGAAATATAGAGCATTGTTGTGCCTAGCTTTGTACTCATGATATACTATGTGTATTCATCTGCAGCATGCTTTTTTCTTCAACAATATATTTGTGAGTTTTATCTATGACAGCTCTGGCTCGTTCATTCTCCCTTCCAGAGTATTATGCCAGAGTATGAATAGATTATGACTAATTTATTTTTTTTTTCCTGTTCATGACATTTACTATTAACAGATTGAACCATATGAAATTTCTCTTTTTCGAAGAAAAGGTGATTAACTTCCTTTTTTTTGTTGTTGTATTTCTTTTAATATAAATTTATTTATTTTAATTGGAGGCTAGTTACTTTACAATATTTACAATATTGTATTGGTTTTGCCATACATCAACATAAATCTGCCCCAAGTGTAGATGTGTTCCCCATCCTGAACACCACCCCCCCCTCGCCCCCACCACCTCCCTCCCCGTACCATCCCTCTGGGTCATCCCAGTGCACCAGCCCCGAGCATCCTGTATCATGCATCAAACCTGGACTGGTGATTCGTTTCACATTTGATATTATACATGTTTCAATGCCATTCTCCCAAATCATCCCACCCTCGCCCTCTCCTACAGAGTCCAAAAGACTGTTCTATACATCTGTGTCTCTTTTGCTGTCTCACATACAGGGTTATTGTTACCATCTTTCTAAATTCCATATATATGTGTTAGTATACTGTATTGGTGTTTTTCTTTCTGGCTTACTTCACTCTGTATGATAGTCTCCAGTTTTATCCACCTCATTAGAACTGATTCAAATGTATTCTTTTTAATGGCTGAGTTGACTCATTGGAAAAGACTCTGATGCTGGGAGGGATTGGGGGCAGGAGGAGAAGGGGACGACAGAGGATGAGATGGCTGGATGGCATCACTGACTCGATGGACGTGAGTCTGAGTGAACTCTGGGAGTTGGTGATGGACAGGGAGGGCTGGCGTGCTGCGATTCATGGGATCACAAAGAGTCGGACACAACTGAGTGACTGATCCTATCTGATCTGAATACTCCATTGTGTATATGTACCACAGCTTTCTTATCCATTCGTCTGCTGATGGACATCTAGGTTGCTTCCATGTCCTGGCTATTACAAACAGTGCTGCGATGAACATTGGGGTACACGTGTCTCTTTCAGTTCTGGTTTCCTCAGTGTGTAGGCCCAGCAGTGGGATTGCTGGGTCGTATGGCAGTTCTATTTCCAGTTTTTTAAGGAATCTCCACAGTGTTCTCCATAGTGGCTGTACTAGTTTGCATTCTCACCAACAGTGTAAGAGGGTTCCTTTTTCTCCACACCCTCTCCAGCATTTATTGCTTATAGACTTCTTTCCAAGCAGCCATTCTGACTGGCTTGAAATGGTACCTCATTGTGGGTTTGATGTGCATTTCTCTGATAACAAGTGATGTTGAGCATCTTTTCATGTGTTTGTTAACCATCTGTATGTCTTCTTTGGAGAAATGTCTGTTTAGTTCTTTGGCCCATTTTTTGATTGGGTCATTTATTTTTCTGGAATTGAGCTGCAAGAGTTGCTTGTATATTTTTGAGATTAATTCTTTGTCAGTTGCTTCATTTGCTATTATTTTCTCCCATTCTGAAGGCTGTCTTTTCACCTTGCTAATAGTTTCCTTTGATGTGCAGAAGCTTTTAAGTTTAATTAGGTCCCATTTGTTTATTTTTGCTTTTATTTCCAATATTCTGGGAGGTGGGTCATAGAGGATCCTGCTGTGATGTATGTCAGAGAGTGTTTTGCCTATGTTCTCCTCTAGGAGTTTTATAGTTTCTGGTCTTAAGTTGAGATCTTTAATCCATTTTGAGTTTATTTTTGTGTATGGTGTTAGAAAGTGTTCTTGTTTCATTCTTTTACAGGTGGTTGATCAGTTTTCCCAGGACCACTTGTTAAAGATTGTCTTTTCTCCATTGTATATTCTTGCCTCCCTTGTCAAAGATAAGGTGTCCATAGGTGCATGGATTTATCTCCGGGCTTTCTGTTTTGTTCCATTGATCTATATTTCTGTCTTTGTGCCAGTACCATACTGTCTTGATGACTGTGGCTTTGTAGTGGAACCTGAAGTCAGGCAGGTTGATTCCTCCAGTTCCATTCTTCTTTCTCAAGGTTACTTTGGCTATTCGAGGTTTTTTGTATTTTCATACAAATTGTGAAGTCATTTGTTCTACCTCTGTGAAAAATACCCTTGGTAGCTTGATAGGGATTGCATTGAATCTATAGATTGCTTTGGGTAGTATACTCATTTTCACTATATTGATTCTTCTGATCCATGAACACGGTATATTTCTCCATCTATTAGTGTCCTCTTTGATTTCTTTCACCAGTGTTTCATAGTTTTCTATACATAGGTCATTTGTTTCTGTAGGTAGATATATTCCTAAATATTTTATTCTTTTCGTTTCAGTGGTGAATGGAGTTGTTTCCTTAATTTCTCCTTCTGTTTTCTCATTATTAGTGTATAGGAATGCAAAGGATTTCTGTGTGTTGATTTTATATCCTGCAACTTTACTATATTCATTTGATTAACTTTCTAATATGCTAAAATGAGTGCATGAACAGTGTGATTCATGAAAAAATGACCCTTCCTGCTGTGACTTAGATATTTCAAGGACAGGGACAAGGTACACAGCAACAAGGAGGCTTTTCAGAGAAGACGTGGGAGTAGAAATGCCCTCCTGGGAACTGGAGTGAGGTGACTGAATAGAGGGAGAAGCTGGGGTCGCTCAGCTCACTACTGTGAGAACCCTGACAGCAAGGGCATGGCAGCATGAACTTGGAGCCTGGAATCGCTGGTGGAGGTGGTCGGCTCTGGTTGGTAGATTGGACCAGGAGCTAGAGGCCCAGAACTGGGAGTGAAAGGCATGTTGATGATATCCTGGTAGAGCCCAGAAGACAATAGACAGATTGGTCTAGGAAGGCTCATAAAGCAATTTTGATGTAAAAGGGATGGGCCCAGACAGGGAAATACTCTTTTTTTCCAGAAACACGAGCAGTCTTTCTGGAAGTCTAGTGTTGGGTAAAAAGCCCTGGGCAAAATGAGTAAAGGGGCTCAACTATGGTAACAGATGGACACTAAATTTTTGGTGGTGAGCATGCTATAGTGGATATAGAAGTCTAAATAAAGTGTTGAACATGTGAAATTTATATAATGTTACAAGTCAATGTTCAGTTCAGTCGCTCAGTCGTGTCCGACTCTTCGTGACCCCATGGACCGCAGCATGCCAGGCCTCCTTGTCCATCACCAACTCCTGGAGTTCACTCAGACTTATCTCCATTGAGTTGATGATGCCATCCAACCATCTTATCCTCTATCATCCCCTTCTCCTCCTGCCCTCAATCTTTCCCAGCATCAGGATCTTTTCAGATGAGTCAGTTCTTCGCATCAGGTAGCCAAAGTATTGGAGTTTCAGCTTCAACATCAGTCCTTCTAATGAACACTCAGGACTGACCTCCTTTAGGATGGACTGGTTGGATCTTCTTGCAGTCCAAGGGACTCTCAAGAGTCTTCTCCAACACCACTACAGTAAAATAAAAAGCCCTTAGGATAAGCAAGCAGCGCCCCCTATCCCTTCCCCACTTCTACCCCCAAGGGCTAAAAACTAGGAAAGCGATTTACAGGGTGGGCTAAACAAGACAGTTTAGTCCGTGTCAATTATTTGAGTTACTAAGGTTGGCCTTACACTAAAGATTCCAACAAACAGCAATCATGCTATGTTACACAGAAAGGGGATGAGTTAGGGGTTCAACTATGAAGGAAGAGAGTAAAACATTAGGAACACAAGGGAGCAGCTGTTCAGGTTAAATTACCTCATCCCATTTTTTTATGGGAGGTGAGAGGAGAAGGACTTCTGAATAACAGCTAAAAGTAAAGCAAAGCAAATGGTAAACCATGACCAAAGGGCAACAGTTCAAGAGAGAGAGGAAGCTATGGGACCTAGCTTTTATCACATGGGAAAAAACAGCATTCAAGATAATCATAGGGCTTTCCTGGTAGCTCAGTGGTAAAGAATCCACGTGCCAGGAAGGAGACACGGGTTTGATCTCTGGTCCAGAAGATCCCACATGCCACGGAATAACTAAGCCTATGCACCACAGCTACTGAGCCTGTGCGCTGGAGTCTGGGAGACTGAAAGCTGTATGCCCTAGAGCGGCTCTGCCATAAGAGAAGCTACTGCAAGAAGAAGTCTGTGCACCGCAACTAGAGAGTAGCCCCCTCTCACTGAAATTAGAGAAAAGCTGTTGCAGCAACAAAAACCTAGCACAGTCAAAAATAACTAACTATATAAATTTTAAAAGTTAAAAAAAAGATAATCATAATTCCCTGTCTTAAGAAGGGAATATTTAATATTTAATGCTTTTTTTTAATAGTTGAAACATATATTCAGATTCTTAAAAATCTTATAATCCCAATTATGCAAATATAAATGGAGAACATTTGGATGAAATTTGTTAAAATATCCCTGGATCATAAAATTATTATTTTCTACAAATAATATGCATTTTCTACATAAAAATTTTTTTAAAATTCTACCAAAGACCACACTGGTTGAATAGCTAGGGCCAGCCTAAGGTGGGAGAGAAGGAAAGATATATGTATATCTACATGCATACACATACACACACACACACACACACACACACACACACGTATGTTTGTGTATGTGCAGAGAGTGTTTTACATTCTTCCCTCCCACAGTAAATTTTTCCTGTCTCACAAGGTCCTTTTCATCTCATCCCATCCCACACATTCCTTCCTAATAACTACCTCAGTGCTACCTCTGTCCACTGATATGGCAACTGTGCAGCTTCCTAATGTCACTGTGTCCCACCCATAATACTTTATCCTCAGTGTCACCAAAAAATTCACCAGTCTTCTTCCGTTCCCCAACAATCTTATTATATGCTGACAGTAAGCTAACAAGCTAAGCACCAAAAAAAGTTTATCACTAATAATTTGTCTTATTACCTATAGATGAGCTTCCCTGATGGCTCAGTTGGTAGAGAGTCTGCCTGCAAAGCGGGAGACCTGGATTCAGTCCCTGGGGTGGGAAGATTCCCTGGAGAAGGAAGTGGCAACCCATTCCGGTATTCTTGCCTGGAAAATCCCATGGATGGAGGAGCCTGGCAGGCTACAGTCCACAGGATCACAAAGAGTCTGACACAACCAAGTGACTGACACACACATAGAATCGTTAAAAGTTTGGATGCCTCTTAATTCATACCCAAGAGCTGATATTGTGGATTGATTTTTATGGTTTGAGATGTTTTTGTTATTTTGTGATTTCAGTTCTGAGAGAGAGCCTGTAAGTGGTATCTCAACAAACACAACTGCAGAGTAAGAAACATCATGCTTAGTCTAACTGTGGCCAGCTGAGCTCTTCCAGCCCTCATGTTACATGTAATGTGACCCTGAAGAACCCTATTTTTCTTTGGTAAAACTCACATTATTATATGTGTGGCTTTTTGAGGTCTTTGGATAAATTGTGCCAGGTATCCCATTATCCAGTATAAGGTATAGACTTTATAGAAGTAGAATAAAAGTTTAGGTAACATGAAATAGGATATGAAACAGAGCATTATGAGGTTGATTTGAAGTTAAAGTACTTCATTCAGTTCCTTGGAAAGCTGATTGAAGGGAGAAAATATATATTATGCATGTAAATTTATTTAATATATTCTAGCATGAGCTACCTTTTAGACATATTTTATGTGCTTCTGTGTAATTCATCAACAAGATTTATTAGACCTCTAATATCAGTATTTGATTCAGCCTTATATTTGCAGCAGGAAATGATTTGTCTTCTCAAAGAAAATGTGCAGTCTCTGGGGTTCTTTCAACTATGCTCCATTTTCATACCTAAAAATAATGCTATCAAAGTGAATTTTTTATCAACAACAGTACAGACTGTCTGAAGGTTATATATAGCTTTAATTTGGTGTTTGTTAGCTAAGCTAAAAGGTAAAAGTACTAAACTCACTATATTTCTTTCCTGGAATCCTGCTGACCTCCACAGAGAGAGAAATTGTTTAAAACAATATGGAATAGAAAATTTTCCTGCAATGGTATTGTAGAAAAAGCTACCCTGGTTAATTAAAGGCCAAAATATAGAGTAAGTGATATCTAAATAATAATACTTCTAAGTGAAGTATTTTCAACCACCCAGTTTAAATGTTTTAGATTACCACTAGTTTTCAACACACCAATAAACATTAATTAACACTTATGTGACAGGCATTTCATACTACAGGCAAAGCACTTAGTGTAAATATTCAATAAATATTTGTGTAGCTCCATAGTGTAAGAATAGTAACACCTCATGATGAAAATACCTGTTCATTCAGTATCTTCTAATGTTCCCAGGTCCTTGGTGGTATCAGTTTTTGCCAAGCTCTGAGGTATCACAGATCTGCCTTTCATTGAGATGATATATTCAGATGGACCTTGTATCTCCTTTAGCTGAAGAAACTAATATTGGCATGTCACCTCTTTCAAAAATTACTTTGGCATATACATTAACAAAAAAAGACATGGATATAGAATATATTTCTTTTTTAACTGCTTTGTCTCCATTGTCAGGGATGCTTGCTTGAAGCCAGAAGTGAGAAGTTGTTGGCTGAGTTGAGTTTAAACTGAATTTCCTGCCAGTGGACAGTAGACAGTAAAGGGTATAAAAAGGCTTTGTCTTATGCTGATGGGCAATGAGAATTTAAAAATAACTCTGAAGGGTCTCCTGACATCTCTGCCATTTAGTGTGTAGCCTGACTTCTTATAGTCCCTTGCCATATGTGATGCCATTATTAGCCCCTGGGACATCAGAGAGAAACTTGAAATGGTTAAAGAAAGAAACTGCAGAGATACTGCTTTTTTATTTTGTCTGATTTTAACAAACTAAAATTAATTGCAAAACTGAATGCTCGCAAAATCTGAATTTGAAATGTTACAATTAGTAAGTAAAACCACTAACTGCTGACACTCATATGGAATTAGCTATCTGCAATGCATTGTCTCAGTGCTGTATGTGTTTTACATCATTTCATCTTCACAATCATTCTGTAGGGTGGGTATTAGTATGGTCACAGCAAGTTAATGAACTGTCTTGAGGTCATCTAAACAGTAATTGGCAAAGCTAGTAAATGCTTGAACTTAAATAGCCTGGCTGCAGAGCTCTTTGCTTTTCACCGTTATTCCATTTCACTTTTTATACAGTGTGAATATTTTCAACATCAGATGCCTGGAGGAGGTGAAGCAGTATCTCATTTAGCTGGACCTCTGGTGCTGCTGCTAAGTTGCTTCAGTCGTGTCCGACTCTGTGTGACCCCATAGACGGCAGCCCACCAGGCTCCCCCGTCCCTGGGATTCTCCAGGCAAGAATACTGGAGTGGGTTGCCATTTCCTTCTCCAATGCATGAAAATGAAAAGTGAAAGTGAAGTCGGTCAGTTGTGTCCGACTCTTATCGACCTCATGGACTGCAGCCTACCAGGCTCCTCCGTCCATGGGATTTTCCAGGCAAGAGTACTGGAGTGGGGTGCCATTGCCTTCTCCGATTGGGCTTCTAAGTTATTGCTAAGACCCAGGCATAGCTAATTACTTTTTGTTGGGCTGCTTTCAGTCCTGCCTTCACACAGATTAGAAAATGATCTCTTTCCCAGATGTGCTCAGGGACCTCTGGTAAACCCAGCTATATTGGAATTGGTGACTGTTGGTTGTATCCATTCATTACTGAGGTCCTGCTCTGGTCTGAGTGGGCTTGCTCACTAAGCTGTTTCAGTTGCATTCAACTTAACTGAGACTGTGGAGAACTCTGTCTTTAGGAATCTGTTCAGGCACAAAAAGCTTTGAAATAAGTAGTCCCAATGGAACATAATTAACCTTGTGATTAACCAGTTCATCTGAAAAAAATTCACCCTAGGACCCATTAATTTCACTCTTGTAGGTGCTCTCTTTGTCTTAAGGCTTATTTCTTTGTGAGTCTCCTTTTTAAATATAGCTACTCCTGAGAGAGGGCACAGCTTTGCCTTTATCAGCCTACACCTGATACTGTTCATCACTTTGGCAGGGTTACATGACAGGCAGCCGCATGGCATCAGGCCGAAGAGTGAAACAGAAAAAGTGCAGAGAAGCGTCAGAGACAAACTATTGCCTCACAGATCTTCCCATGCCTGGTCTGCCTCCGTAATTCGATGAGTATTCAACCTAGAAAAAAAAAAAAAAAAAACAAGGCTTTTGAAAACCTTTACAAAGAACATCCTGTTTAACAGTGATCCCATCATTCTTCTGATTGCTTGAGCTTAAAATCTTCGACTCTAAGGTGTAGAGTTGTTTACTCCTTTCTTTCCACTCCCCAAACCTAGTCAGTTATCAGGTTGCATCACATTTCTCTTTGCATGGTCTCTTTTGTTTACCCCTTCCTTTGAACTCCAACTTTTAGCATTATAGCTCAGACCCTTGTCACTTGCCTGAATTACTAAGTGAAATGTTGCTCAGAGTGACCATGGATCATAAATTCCACTGAAATGTGTAATTCCCAAATGAGGTTAGGCACCCCTGAATGGCCTCCTATTCACAAGCATTGTTTCGTTCACTTCAACTGTAAATTCAGGGCCACTTCCTAGTGAAGGGCACTTTCACGAAGGAAGAACAGGAAAATATGCTGAATGGGGTCAGGGACCTAGGAGGCTTGGGGAGCAGCTATAAGATTTGGAGAGCTCCACCCTCAGTACAGGAGAAGGCAATGGCACCCCACTCCAGTACTCTTGCCTGGAAAATTCCATGGACGGAGGAGCCTGGTGGGCTGCAGTCCACGGGGTCGCTAAGAGTCAGGCACGACTGAGCGACTTCACTTTCACTTTTCACTTTTATGCACTGGGGAAGGAAATGGCAACCCACTCCAGTGTTCTTGCCTGGAGAATCCCAGGGACGGGGGAGCCTGGTGGGCTGCCATCTATGGGGTCGCATAAAGTCAGACGCGACTGAAGCGACTTAGCAGCAGCAGCAGCAGCACCTTCAGTACAGAAGAGAAAGGAAGAGAGCAGGAAGCTCTAAGTACTACTGAGCGAGGAACTCAGAAATGTGATTTTGATAGCTTTTAAGGCTCTGGATCCTCTGAACCTTGTTGTTGCCCTTTTAATTCCCCCTTAAAAATACCTAGAAGAACCTGCATGCTTAATTTTGAAGATGAAAGAGAAAGGGAGCAAAGGCATGTTACTGGTTAGTATTTAGAAGGTTGCCATTTAGGTAAATCTGTATGCTTAATGTTTGTATATGCAGAAACCATTTCTGCAAGGAAACGCCAAAAGCTGGAAACTGGGCTCCAGGGAGGACAACTGAGGCTGAGAGGTAGGAAAGTAGAGAGACTCATTTTTTACTCTGTATTGAATGTTGTAACATGTTAACAAAACATATTTTCAAAATTAATAGTAAAGTAGGGAGAAAACAGTATAGAGGTACATGCTCCTCCTATAGCTCTTCTGTGTGGAATGAGAACTGCAGAATGAAAGATAAACTCCCTGGGGGACCCTGGAAAGAAAGAATGAGGTGTGTTGGAAATCTGTGATTCAAGATTAACCCCAAACTGGGAGGTTAAGCAACAGAAGACCTGGCTCTTTACAAAAAACAATATGTAAAAATCTCCCTCCAGTTAATTTTGGAAATAGCAACCTGACCACAATTTTCCTGAAGCATACTATTCCTCACATCATGTTCCTGTTCAAACGCCTTCAGTGGTTTTGGAGCTTCCAAAGGTTTCAGTGGTGAGTGGGTCCCAAATACTATTTTTTTTCTCGTTTCCTTTAGATGATTCTAATGTATAGGCAGAGCTAAGAATCATTGTCCTGATCTAAAAGTAACCTAAAAGTCGAAAGTCAGTAGGTGATGTCAAGGAGAACACCGTTTTAGGGCTTAGCATGTGGGAGGAGATGCAGGCACTTCGAGTTTGGCCTCAGCCTTCCGCAGACCCACCTTGCAGTGGATTTGTGTGGAGAGTTCCTGTGGAGAAGAACTAGACCAGCACATGGACAACTGATAGCATCCTTGTGAGACCCAGATTGGATTCTGAATACAAATTCTAAATAAAGTTAAGAAAAAGAGATATAGCTATGTTCAGATATATATAGGTAAGAGATAGGTTCAGGCTTAAGTCTGGCACAAAAATGTACAAATCTAATGCATGGTAGATGCATACCACTTCCTCGAACTGTTTCTAAAAGCTCCCTGGACAAAAGGTGAGTAAACCAGGTTCAGAGTCCAATAAAAAGCTTGTGATGAGAGAGATGTCCATTCTCCAGAATCTACCTGATGGAACAAGCATAGGAAATAGCCAAGAAGAGAGTTCGTGTTGGCTCTGCCACTGCCTGGTAATGTGGCGGTGGATGTCTCTCAGATTCTCTTGGCTCCAGTGTCTCCATCTGTGCTGTGAGAGGAGTTGTTCTGTGCACCTCAGCTCTCCATGATTCTCTGAGGAGCACTGTGCTACCTCATTACTGGTTGTGACTGTAGGGTCTGTGCACATCGCCAGGCTTTGCATTCCACCTCTGCCACTCCCCTGCTGAGTGTGTGACCTTGGCCAAGTTTACTGACCTTTCTAAACTTCAGTTTCTTCATCTGTAAAAATGAGATATTAGTATTTATTTCATAGTGATGTGAAGATTTAATGAGGAATGCACATAAAACACTTAACACAGTGCCTGGTAATAAATAATCATTGTCATTATTCTTGATGTAGAATCAGAAGGCACCATCGAGTAAGATAGAGACCAGCCAGGCCCATACTTGTGTTAGAGAGGAGGAAGCTAGCTCAGAGAGTCTGAGTCACTCAAGGTCATAAATTTCACCTTATGTGCTTAGGGATTGGGACATGAGGGTGAGTCCTAGCAATAGTATTTAAGCACCAAGACTCCCATCAGGGGTGCACACAGTAGTCAGTCTTTGAATGTGGCAGAATTAAGGAACATAGCAGGTACAGTCTGTACCAGGTTTAAAATAAGCAAAATTCAGTAGGAACAACAGAAAAAAAACGTGTTAAAGGTACTTTTTAAGTTGCCAGTACCGAATATCTTGAAGAGAAAGGATTAAAAGGAAAATACATTTCAAATACAAAAGGTGTACTTTGTCACTTAAACTGAATAAAGTTACAGACACTTTAAATCTGACTCTCTTTTATGGGGCGTGTGAGACAATTGGCCTTAAATTAGCAGCTAGTAGTTGAGACTAGTTCCACCATGAAACTTCCTTGCTACCCACTCTGCAGAGGCAGTTACATCTCACTGAAATCTTTCAAGCCAACTGGAGAGAACAAGGAACAAAGACTTGGACCCTCCCCCCTCCCCATTTGTCCATTGCCTGCTGTGAGTGACCTTAGCCAAGTCACCCAATTTGAACCAGGTGAGTAGCCTGCTAAGAAGAGAGCCTGCAGGTGATCAAGAGCATGGACGCTGAGGTAAGAACCTCAGGTTGAATCCTGGCTCCATGTCTCACCAGCTTTGTAACCTTGGACATGTCCTTTAGCCTTGCTGTGCTATGGTTTCCTCATTTATGAAATGAGACTACTAACAACACCAAGTCACCAGATTGCTTTGAGGAGTAAACAAGTGAATGCCAAGTGTGTGGCAAATAGCTAATACCCAGTACATTGTGGGTACTACTAAAACTTCTGTAATGACATGGAGGAAACTTTTTAGAAGCTAGAAGAGGGGTTCTTCTAGGACAGGCACCTGTATTTGGGAGATGACTTGGTGAACAAGCTTGGAGCAAGGGAGCTCACAGGACCAGGGTGAGAACTGTTGATATTTGCTCTTAGAGGAGGAGAGTATATATCTCCTTTGGAGAGAGAAGTCCCTTCTAGATCCAGAATCCTATATTCTAATTCTGTCCAGGCTCTTCTGTTAACTAGATTTCTGAAATCCATTTTAAATCTGAGACATGGGAGAACACTATGTTTTTGACCCCAGAGGTGGTTAATTTTCCAACAGAAGGACTTACTTTACAACCTGATTTGTTACAGGAACCAATTTATTTAGCAACAAAGTCAAAAGCAGTTTAAAAACTGTTGAACCACTACATGTCACAGCCAGCGTGTTACACAAAGTATGGTTATTTTCTTCATGTGTGTGTTTATTCACTCATTTACAAATATTTACTGACCGCCCACCATGTGCTGGGCACTGTTTTGAGTCCTGGGGGAAAAGCAGTGAACAAAAAGTCCCTGTTTTTATAAATCTCACATCTTCCTGAGGAAGATGGATTTCTATGATAATATAGGTAATGATTAGTGTGGCAAAGAAAAGTAAAGCAGGATAAAGGGATAGAATGGATGTGGGGGCTAATGTTATTAAGTAAAATAGGCAGGGAAGTTGTCTCTAAGGAGAGAGTGGAAACTTGGAGAGAGGGAATGCGCTATTACAGTGATCTAGACAGTAGTGGCAGCAAGTGTGAGGCGCTGAGGTAATGAGTGAAGCAGCAAAGAAAACCAGTGTGTTAGAAGCAGAGTGAGCAAAGGGGAAGGTGGTCAAGAGGCAGTTGGAGCCGAGGGATGCACCCAATCACGTGGGCCCAAAAGCCACTGGCAGGAGCTCCAGCTTCTATTCAGTGGCCAGAAGACACTGGAGGGTCTTGAGCAAGGTAGTAGTAGGATCTGATGTGTGTTTTTAAAAGATTCTGGCTGTCATGTGGAGAAAAGACTAGGAAAGATCAAGGGCAAAAGCAGAGAACTCAGGCCACTGAGGAGGCCACAGTCCTAGCAGGCATGTTGGTGGCTGGCAGGGAGCAGAGGATGGGCTGAGGAGCATTCCTTTTGGGATGTACTTTGATGGGAGAACCAGCCATCTGCTACGAGAAGATGGTCTGGGGCATGCCATGAGTGTGGTGCCTGTTAGATCGACATCCACATGGTCACATTGAGATGGTGGTGACTATGTCAGTCTTGAGTTGCAGATACAGTGAGAACCCTCACACTAAATAAGATCACATAAAAAATTAAGAGGAGGGGGACCTTCCAAGGCTTAGATCACCTAGAGTTGGAGAGAGAAGGAAGATCCTGCAGAGAGGAGGGAGTGGGAGCAAGCAACCAGTGAGGTGGCAGGAGAACAGGAGTGAGTTCTCCAGTCAAATGGAGGCCATGGTTCAGGACAGGCAGGGATCACCTGTGTCCAGTGCTGTGGTGAGGAGGGTAAACCAAGCCTGAATCCCTGTAACATTAAGCTCACCAAGCCCATTCCATGTGAGAGAGGCCTCCCTTCTACCCACTTCAGAGACCAGATTACAAAAGGTCACTGGGGCTCCCAGTGGGGAAACCTTTGTCTCACCATGTCCAAGGAGCTTCTTTGGCTCCAGGCTTTTTAATGACAACTGTAATTGATGAGAAGAAATGAGCTCACCCCCCTGTGTGTTCAACTATCTGCAGTTTACTAAAAGTTCATTTCAGTCGCTCAGTCGTGTCCGACTCTTTGTGACCCCATGAATCGCAGCACGCCAGGCCTCCCTGTCCATCACCAACTCCCAGAGTTCACTCAGAGTCACGTCCATCGAGTCAGTGATGCCATCCAGCCATCTCATCCTCTGTCGTCCCCTTCTCCTCCTGCCCCCAACCCCTCCCAGCATCAGAGTCTTTTCCAATGAGTCAATTCTTCGCATGAGGTGGCCAAAGTACTGGAGTTTCAGCTTTAGCATCATTCCTTCCAAAGTTAATCCCCCCCCCCAAAAAAATTATCGCCACTACAAAAATCTGATACGTGGTGGGGTTCTGGTGTTAACTCTAGTCCCTCCTCTCTGTGGAATTGTGAGATTTTATCCAAGAGACTGACAGAAATACCCTGACCCTGCCTGGGTCCAGTTCTTGAGTGTGTGCTGATCTTTTCTGTAATCATGTGCCAGTTTTCATCAGAATAGTCACAGCTGGGTGGATGTATTCATGACAGAGAATTCCCATTCTGTTTGCAGGTGTTCAAAACCCTCTCTTTATGTCCACCTTCCTCAGTTGCACTTATTCTTGTTCCTAATCTGCTGCTTCACAGACCCATGTGGTGCCGGAACTTAAGGAGGTCTGCTTTCCTCTGTGTGCCCTTTGTGGGCTAGCCTGCCACCTCTCCTGAATGGCTGCTCTCTCCCTGCAGTGTGACAGTGGGAGGGCTGACAGGGCCCACCTGATTTCTGGCAGGGGAAGAGCAACTTCTAAAGCAAGTTGCTATAGTTACCAAGTCTTCCCCAGTGCATAGCAGTTGCTGACTCTGTGCTCCTTTTTTTTTTTTTTTTTTGCATTGCTCTATCAGACACTCTCCGTGGTACAGCAGCTTGGGGTTTTGTTAATAATCATTTCATGCCCACTTAACACGTGGGCCACGCACAGAGTGAGATGCACAGGGACTCTATTATGGGGAGCACACACGTACACCCACATGCCCATACACGCATATTTCAAGTTTGACATGCCTTAAATCACAGATGTTTTCAACCAGGATTTCTTGCACTGAATCCATTTTGGAAGGCTTTCTACAATGATAGCATATTGTATATGAAATCATTTCATACATTCCAGAGAAATGTTTGTTTCTATGTTTCTGAACACAAATTATGTGCGTGGAAAGTTTCCCCAATTCTCTTCTCAGTAATTATCTATTTTCTATCTCTAGGAGAAAAAAATAATGAAAGTTGATTGTAGATTAAATGATTCATTTGTGAGCATTTTTGAAAGTTAATGTTTCAAATCAGACCCATTGTTGAGCGTTTTCCATTATTTGTGCACGATGGTAATTACTAGAAATGGTGACATTTGTAGCCTAATTGAGCGCCTGTCTTTTCTGGCACAAATGTTCTAAGTAGAAATTCAGAAAACTAATGTGGTGGGTGATGAAGATTATATGACCATTATAGAGCCTTTCCCTTTACCCAACTCTCAAGGAAAACACAGACCCAGACCCTTAACTGGAAGTGGAGTTAGTTAGCCTCTCAAGACAGCCATGCTGCCAGGGCTGTGTGTGCTCCTGGACCTCCCCTCCCAGGCTCCCCAGCCCCGTCCTCTCCTGTCCTTCCCAGGCTTCCTTGCCTGGCAGGGCACATGTGCTGCTAAAAGTGCACAGGCAACCGGCCCACCCTCTGAGCTGACAGATTCTTGGCTTTGTATTGTGCTCAGGTTGCACTGTGAAGTGAGGCGTTGGTGGCAGCCCTGGCTCTTTGACTCATCATTCATGTGTCCCCTCCTCCTGCAGCTTCCCTGATGGCTCAGCCAGTAAAGAATCCACCTGCAATGTGGGAGACCTGGGTTCGACCCCTGGGTTGGGAAGATCCCCTGGAAAAGGGAATGGCTACCCACTCCAGTATTCTTGCCTGGAGAATTCCATGGACTGTATAGTCCATGGGGTTACAAAGAGTCAGACCTGACTGAGCAACTTTCACTTTTCACTCCTCCTCTGGCAGATTGACTTAGGGATCACTTCCTCTATCTGAAGGTGAAGCCTTTACCTGTCCCGATTCTTAGGTATGCCAGCTGGGCCACCCACAAGGAAGGTCAGCCTGGGGACTGCATAAACCCAGACATGCAAAAGTGACTGCAAGGGGGAAAAAGCAGCTGTGTCTCTCTTCCACAGGGGTGGGTGTCTGTGTCTGGCAGGTGGGCTTCTGAGTCTGGCGGCTGGGTTTCAGTGAGCTATTTCTTACAGGAGGTGAAAAAACACAGGTGTGATGTTGAATTTCCAAGATAGGTTTCTCCAAAGACAAGCCTGGATAAGAGTGACCCTAGCAGGGGAGGGGAGGCACCTGCAGTGGCTAGCACCCTGAAAGTTCCAGGTTCCTCTGTCCATGGAATTCTCCAGGCAAGAATACTGGAGGGGTAGCCATTCCTTTCTCCAGGGGATCTTCCCAACCCAGAGATTGAACCTAGGTCTCCTGCATTACAGGCAAATTCTTTACTATCTGAGCCACTAGGGAAGCCTGAAAGTCTCAAGGGATGGAGTAAATCCATTCAGCCTCTGTCACCCCCTCACCCAGCCCCTAGCCATCAGGAAGGCTGACCCTCTTTCCCCCAGACTTGTACTCTGCAAGCAGAATGGGGTCCCTCTGTCACTCCCATCCAGGTTGCATGCCCTATTTTTACCAGCTCACTAGGCTACTTGAAGATAGTTCCACACTGTCTGCCAATAGTCCCCCAGCCCCCAGGAAGGCCCCATGTGACACCCAAATTTCAAAGCACTTCAGGCCCTCTGGAAGAAGAAAAGGAAAAGACTAAATCAGTCTCCTCAAACTCTTATTCCTGTCTCCTGCATCCAGGAAGACCATCAGTGTCTGCTCAGGGTTCCCCTCCCTGCTCTGCAGCCTGGAGCTCTCTTCAGGCAGCTGACTGCATCACGTGTTGGACTCACCTCCTTTATTTCTCTTCTCAGGGATGGCTGCTCTGTGTTGCCTGTTTTTCAGTGTCTGAAAACCATTGTTTCATATACCTTGCCTGTTTTAATAGGGCTTTAAAGCAGGGGGACAAATCTGGACCTCACTGTGGTCAGAAGCAAAATCCTCTTCTTCATGAAACACATTCTTTTCCATTGGATTCCGTGACCTGACATTCTCTTGCTTTGACTCCTGCTCTCTAGGAGCTCCTCTTAAGTCTTCCCGGCAGGCTTGTGCTCCCCAGCCTGCCATTAACTGTTGGAGCTCCTCCCTCATCCACCACCCTCTTCTCTCCTCCCACTCTCTAACTGCTCCCTGGACAAGCTTGTCCAGGCCCAGGGATTTGGTAACCACTCATATCACAAATGAGGTTCCTAGTCCAGAGCTCCTGTCACAAAAGCCCAACTGCCTCTGACTACACAACCTGACTGCCCCCTCAAATTACATGTATCTGAAATGTACTAATTACCTTTTCTCAAACTTGATCCTCCTCTTATTGTATAACCAGTTATGAAGGCAAAACCCATATATCTTCCTTGACACTTGCTTCTCTCTCAACCCGTATCAAATCCACCAAGTCTTTGTTAATCCCTCTTCAGAAAGATCTCTAATACCTCTTCCCTCTTCCTCATCTGCATACCATGGTCTAAAGTGGTAATTCCTAACTGACCTTCACCATCTCTTCTATTTTATTATTTGCTACAGGCAATAGTGATTTTTTTTTTATAATGTAAATCTCCTTTAAGTACTTTAAAGACTTCCATTGTTCTCCCCATCTGGCCCCTCTCTAGCTTTGGCTCACAGCACCCCTGTCAGTCTCCCCTTCCCACTCTCACTGGCCTTCTTCCAGTCCTCAGAAGCCACACTGCCTCCTGCCACTGCTGTTGCCTGCCCAGAACAGCCTTCGCTCACTTTGCCTGCTACTCCTCCAGAGTCAGGGCAGCCTGACTAGATCAGGGCCCCTGTTACATACTCTCACGGTTCCACCTACTCCTTTTCCTGGCACTTGGCACAGTTATAACTTTACTTTTATTGGTTAATTCTGTGATCAGTGTTGATCTTTTCCCTAGACTTGATAAGTTCCATGATGGTTTTAAAATCTCCCCCCGCCCTCCACTACCATGTTCCCGGCTCTAATGCTCAGGGTTTGGGCTCCGGGGTATTCTGCAAGGCACTTGAGTGTAATGGTGAGTGCCCAGAATGCAGGAGGAGCTGCCCAGCTTCCCCGCCTGGGGAGGGCCTCAGCAGGAAAGTCACAGACCAGGAGTAGAGGGACCACAGCTGTCCACAAAGAGGAAGAGCGGACAAGCACCCTGGGGAGTATCATGGTCCAGGCGCGGGTTGGGAAAGAATTTCCAGACATGAGACAGAATGAGAGGGAAATAATGTTTATTAGAATGGGAGTCAGTCAGCGGGCCAGCTCAACGGAGAACCAACGTTGAACAGGAGTCCTTAGTCCACTTTTATAGCCAGGGTACAAGGAGTGGGATATGGAGTCTTGTGGGTCATTTGCTGTTTGGATGAGGCATGTATACTGGGTAGGGGGAAGAGTAAGGCAAATACCTTCTCCCTATGGGGTAGGAAGGGAGACAGGGTATACTGCTCAGGAGGACCTGAAATCCATTAATAGTTACAACTTGGGAGAGGGAAGGACGATAAGGGTTTGGTTTCTCTGTTCCTGCATTCCAAGACCCTCCTGGGTTTTATCTACACTTTCGTCCTTGGATCACCACAGGGAGGCCAGGGCACCACAAAGTACTGTGTTTCAGACGTTTCTGCTGCATGACAGAACTCCTAAGCTTTCAAGATGATACACTCAACTTTGTCTTCCCAATATTTTAATAAAACCTTTAGACTAAAAAGAAAAAAGAGAGAAAGAAAAGGCCAGGCTCGACAGCTAGAGCCATCACCTCAAAGACTCACAGAGGAGGCTGCCACTGTGAGCTGCGGGCATGTGGCTGGCACGGGGCAACACCAACCAGCTGCAAGTGCCCTGGCTGCGATTCCTCCTGAGTGACAGCACCTCTCCGGCCCCGCCCTCTCTCCTCCTCTGCTCTGTCACTGGTCCTCTTGGGAGAGAAGCACCAAGGCAAGCACCTGGTCTGAACCGGCCCAAGCCTGAGACTGAGAAACCACACACAGGCCCTGGGTAACCGGGGGTCCATTGCAAGAAATGAGCCACACGGTTTGTGCAGAGCCGGGGGTTCTTTGCATTTTCTACTTGATGCCACAGCCCAGCAGGCTTTTGCTAAGGGAGAGCCGCAGGCCCTCTGAGTGAGGTGGGGTTGACCTCACTGCACAGGGTGCTTCCTGACAGCAGGCAGGCTCAGGGTGTTTCTGCGACAACAAAGAACATGACCGCCTCTTTAAAAGGTGCTAGGCAAGGGCCTTACACTTCAGAGAATATTTCAGCAAGCAGACACGTTAAATGTGGCTACAAGAGGGGAGGGAGGGGGTGTATGTTATAATGAAGGCCCCAGAGGGAGCATTATTAGCTGTGCTCTGACAGCAGATGGCATTTGTTCTTAAAGAATGCATCAATTCCTGACTCTGCCTTGGAATCTGAAAACCAGCACCACCACTGCCTCCCTCCAACCCCCAAGCTGTGAGGTTTTCAGGAATGGAGAAGACTGAGGTGGAAGTCTAGCAAGGAGAAGGAGCCCTCCTGGGACAGCCATTCCCGGAGGCCAGTTGGCTGCCCTTGCTCCTCTGAACCTGGCAGGGGAAGCACAGCCTCAGCCCTGAGGGGAGTGCCAGTCAGCCAGAGCCCTCTTTCGCAGCCCTGGAGTCTGGCCTAATGCCACTGAAATTGCAAAGGCATTTGAAGCATACCTCCGTGGCCTGCAGCTCCTCACTTCTCTTTGGGAATTTTCAACGTGGACGAGATGGTAACCCTGGTGCAGAGGTGTGTGTGTGTGTGTGTGTGTGTGTGTGTGTGTGTGTATGGTGTAATGTAACTATAGTTTGGGGGCATTGTGCCTGGTAGGGAGGACCTGGGAAGAACAGTTGAATGAATGTTATTACTACACATTCCTGTCCTCACTGGACAAAAAAATTACAAAGGTTTGGGAATCAGATTGTGTAATCAATATCGTATTTACTATTCGACCAAGTTACTTAAGCTCCCAGAACCTGTTTCCACATCTACAAAGTATGAATAAATGATATCTATCTCATGGGGCTTGTCTTAGGAGTCGGTCTGTGAGGAAGACATCTGTGTGCAGAAAGTTCCTGGGAGAATGCTTTCGTGGGCCAACACGTGGAGGGGAAGGCAAGGAGCAAGGTGAGTAGGGTGAGAAATTAGGACCCTCAGCCCCAAGATCTCAGCTAGTTTCACAGGGAGCACCAATGGTTGGCCTTTCAGAGCTGTACCACCTTGAGTCAAGAGGGCCAGGCCTTCATACCTCACCCAGATCCCGCATCAACCAGCCGCAGGATGCTACAGTAAGGAAAGTGACCCAAATCTGCCTAGCCCTCGCTACCAGCTGAGGAGGGCCTGGGCAGTGAACTGTAGTAACTACTAAAGGTGTAGACATAGCATCTGTATAATAAGGTAAGAAACATTAATAAGCAAAACCTAACAGGTTCATCTTTTCCCAGCCTCATCATTGAAAAAAGTAGCCTTGTGTCATTAAAGTTCTGAGCTGGCCTCCTGAAATTCAAAACCCCACAGGGGAGAGAGAAAGCTTTTATGTTTCAAACTCATTGAGTAATAAGATGACAGAGCATCTTTTGACTAATGAAGCAACTTCTGGCAAGCTCCTAGATAGCTTCTGGATGCGGACTGGTAGCCAGAAAGAAAAAAGCCTTGATTAGAAACTTGGAACTTTGAACCTTACTCTCCAACCTCCAAGAGGGAAGAGGAGCTGGAGTCAGTCATGTTCAACTCTTTTTGACAGTATGGACTGTAGCCCGCCAGGCTCCTCTGTCCATGGGATTCTCCAGGCAAGAATACTGGAGTGGATTGCTGTGCCCTCCTCCAGGGGATCTTCCCGACCCAGAGATCAAACCCAATAATCTTTATAATAAACTGTGTTACTAAGTACAGTATTTTCCTGAATTCTGAATCATTCTAGCAAATTATCAAGCCTGGGATGAGGGTTGTGAAAAACCTCTGACTTTGTAGCCAAGTTGCACAGAAGCGTCAGTATCCTGGGAACCCAAATCTTGTGACTAGCATCTGAAATGAGGGCAGTTTCCAGGCCTAAATCCTTAAACCTGTGGAATTTGACCAACTCCGGGTAGTTAGTGTCAGAATTGAATTGTAGGGCACCTAGAAGGTGTTAGGGAGTTGGAGAAGTAGGGTTGGAAAAGAGTCCACGTATTTGGTGTCAGAAGGAAAAAAACCGCTCTCACATAAAACCCAGAACTAAAATTCTGTCAGCATGATAAAGGGGACAGAGTGGAATGGAGGCCAAGAGGACGTGAGATTAAGGTAAAGTAAGGTGGGGATACATAAACAGTGGTTAATTGGGGGAAACTTGGTATATGCAGTAGAATTGAGGAACAGAGAAAAGAAAGTGGAGCAAATAGCAAATAGTCAACAACATGGATAGATCTTGAGGGCATTGTGCCAGTTAGAGAAAGACAAATACTGTATGATCTCATTTGTATGCGGAATCTAAAGAAAAATGAACAGAGAACAGATTGGTGCTTGCCAGAGGCAGGTGAAATGAGTAAAGGTGGTCAAAGGTACAAGTATAAAATAAATCCTGGGGATATAGTGTATACTGTGGTGATTATAGAAAATAAATTAATAAATAGTGGAACTAGAACAGCAAAAAGGTTAAACTCACCAAAGGCAGAGATTCACAGAGTATATTAAAAAACAAAATATGATACAAAAATATGTAGTCTACAAAATTTATGAAAAAATAAAGTCAATAATTAAAGTATATTAAAAATATATACTAGGTAATTATAAATGAAAAGAAAACTGGAATAGCAATATTAATATCTTACAAAATAAGGCAAAAAATACCACAGAGGACAGGTGGTAGACATCATATATGCACAAAAGGAATAACAGAAAACAAAAAAAGATCTGTCCACTACAAGCATATATATGCCTAGTAAGAAAGTGTTAAAGAATGGCAGAAAAAAATAGATGATCCCACGATGGGATTTTTTTCCAGTACAAACTGACAGATCTTTGGCAAGAGTAATCAAGAAAAAAAAAGAAGAAGATGACATAAATTTTAAAATATAGGATTAAAAAGAGAAATAACTATAATGGAGAGGTAGGATAAGCATGTAGACACGTATCTACCACTAAATTTGAAGGTCTATGTGAAAGAAATGAATTCACAGAAAAATATGAACCATTAAAATGGGTACAGGAAAAAACTGCTTGAACTACATCAGTTCAGTTCAGTTCAGTCGCTCAGTCGTGTCCGACTCTTTGCGACCCCGTGAACCGCAGCACGCCAGGCCTCCCTGTCCATCACCAACTCCCGGAGTCTACCCAAACCCATATCCATTGTGTCCGTGATGCCATCCAACCATTTCATCCTCCGCCGTCCCCTTCTCCTCCTGCCCTCAATCTTTCCCAGCATCAGGGTCTTTTCCAATGAGTCAGCTCTTCGCATCAGGTGGCCAAAGTATTGGAGTTTCAGCTTCAACATCAGTCCCTCCAATGAACACCCAGGACTGATCTCCTTTAGGACGGACTGGTTGGATCTCCTTGCAGTCCAAGGGACTCTCAAGAGTCTTCTCCAACACCACAGTTCAAAAGCATCAATTCTTCAGCGCTCAGCTTTCTTTATAGTCCAACTCTCCCATCCATACATGACCACTGGAAAAACTATAGCCTTGACTAGATGGACCTTTGTTGACAAAGTAATGTCTCAGGTATTAAACAAATTGAGAAGGTGACCAAAGGTCTATTTTCCAAAACACCCCAGGCTCATGCACCTTTCACCAAACTTTCAAGAAACAGATATTCCTATCTTATACAAATTGTATCAGAAAATAGGAAAAAATGAAAGTTGCCTCATTTGTTTCATGAATTTAGTCTTGATTGCAAAGACAGAAGACAAAGAAAATTATAGACTCATTTCACTATGAACATAGATACATAAGCAGAGAGTAAAATATTCACCGATATAGCAGTTTATTTAAAAGAATTATACATCAAAATCAAGTGAGGTTTATCCTGGGAATAAAAGGATGGCTCACCATCAGAAAACCAATCAATGTAATTCCCCACAGTCCACATATATAAAGGAAAATTATATAATTATCTCAGTCTCTGCAGGAAAAAGCTTTGGAAAAGAATCAATACTTATTTATGATTAAAAACTCTTAATCAAACTAGAAAATGGAAGGAACATCCTTTAATTGATAAAGCTTACATAGCAAAATCTTAAAGCAAAGGCACACTTATGCATATTATGAAGAAACTCTAGATACAGTTCCTTTCAGATAGGGATCAGAACAATAGCCCAAAGACAAAAGTGAAGACTACTGCTACTGTTAGTACTAATACCCCTTAATACTAATTTACAGAGGACTAGCAGTCCTGGACCCACTCCAGTGTTCTTGCCTTGAGAATCCCGAGGGATGGGGGAGCCTGGTGGGCTGCTGTCTATGGGGTCGCACAGAGTCGGACACAACTGAAGCGACTTAGCAGCAGCAGCAGCAGCAGTCCTGGACAATATTGGGGAAAAATACGTATGTGTAAATATTGAAAGGGAAGAGTTGAAACTTTCATTATTCTCTGTAGATATAATCATTTTTCTAGAAAAATAAATAGGAATTTATATTGTTAGCAGTACAAAAATTTAGCAATACTACCAGATAAAGATCAACCTGTAAAAAAAAAATGGTATCTCTTACACCATATAATCAGAATTAAGATACCATTCATAATAGAAACAAAAAAGCCATAAAGTATACAGGAATTCTTTCTTGACCAAAGCTAAATGCTAACTCTATGAAGAAAATGTTGAAACTGTTAAAAACACCATCAGATCAGATCAGATCAGTCTCTCAGAGATTACCCGTACTCTTGAATAATGTGATATGGTATTATAAAGATGTCAGTTATTCCTCAAAGTAAGTTATAAATCAAATACAATTTCAATTAACATTCCAGCTGAAGTTTTTTTTTTGAGGAATTTACTTAACTTTAACATTTATATGAAGAAAAAATTCATGACTAATCAACCTTGAAAAAGAGAGTAAAGATAGGGAGGGAGGGGCTAATTCTACTAGACACGGTATTACGAAACCAAATTATTATTTTTTTAAGTTTAGATTTGGAATAAAAACAGACAAACAGATCAAAGGAACAGAATGGAGAACTCAGGGACAAATCCAGGTGCATGCGAAAACTACAGGATAGAGGTAACAATCAGCAGCAAAGGGCAGACTGTTGAGTAAAAATGCATTTGGAGATCTGGTTCATTTCCTAAAGAAAAATAAAACTGGATTCTACCCAATGCCATATCACTCACTGGTGAACTGGAGATAAGCTAAAAATGAAAATATAAAAGATAAAATTATAAAGTGGATCCAAGATAATACAGGAGCTATCTTCATGACCCAGGGAAGCAATCTTCATGACTTCATGAAGCAGGGAAAAACTTTTTAAGCATAACCTTAAAAGCACAGATCATGTTGCAAAAATAACAAACAACAAATAAATGAATTGGATTAACCCCAAATTGAATGTTACTCTTCAGTGAAAAAATTAATGGAGAGGTGGTAGAATGAGAGCAAACAGTTTCGAAGTCTAAACTAAATCTGGGATTGATATTTAGCCCATACAAGAACCTTTGCAAATAAAAAGACAGAAGCCCCAGTAGAAAAATGGGAAAAAGATAGAAACAAGCATTTATAGCCAGCCCAGAAGATAATCATCTAACACTGGGCAATATATAGGAAGTGAAGCTTCAAATAATCAGTAATCAGACAATGCAAATGAAAACAATGAGATATTACTTTAACTGGGGCTTCCCTGGTAGCTCAGCTGGTAAAGAATCTGCCTGCAATGCAGGAGACCCTGGTTTGATTCCTGGGTCAGGAAGATCTGCTGGAGAAGGGATCGGCTACCCACTCCAGTATTCTTGGGCTACCCTGGTTGGCTCAGCTGGTAAAGAATCCTCCCACAATGCAGGAGACCTGGGTTTGGTCCCTGGGTTGGGAAGATCCCCTGGAGAAGGGATTACTTTAACTAGCCTGCAAAAATATGAAGTTGGATAACGCCACATATTTGTAAGAATGCAGGAAACCTTATGCACTGCTCAACAGAAGGAATGACTGGTTCATTTTTTTCTGGAAAGAACAGAAAGGTTTTCGGTCCTACTTAGAAAAATGCAGCATATGCATTGCCTATGACCCATCAGCTCTCTCCTGGGTGTTTATCCCAAAGAAACTCTCACCAGATCCATGAGGAGATTGCTCATTACAGTATTGTTTGTGGTGCACTGGAAATGAACTCAGTGTCCCTCACAAGGACAGCAGAGGTAAAATGTGATGGGGTACTGCCTGGGTTACTTTGCAGCAGTTATATTCATCCAGGTTACTTCCAGAGAACAAACTGGATGGATATTCAAATCAGTGCGAACAAAGCAACTGAGAGTGTGCTATGGAACACAATATCACTCACTTAAATAAAAGTCCAAGTATACGAAACAACATAAAATTTATAGAATGCAAAAATACATACATGGAAAATATTAGAATGTCTGCCTATGTGAATGTGATAGGAGGAAAAGTGGGTGTGGGTTATAAGGAAAGAGGAATAAATGTTTAAAATAAAATTAGCAAATAAGGAAATATTATGTGGAACTCATAACCACTTGGGTAGAGGTTATTTTAATAGACACATTGCTAGAGATGTTTCTGCTTAGTCATTGTCAATTTTGATTAATCTGCTTTGTGCAAAGATAAAAGGAAAAAATCACTATCACTTCCAATTGTTCCCATGATGCCTCAAGATATCTCATATGATGAAGCTTAAAGGGTCATTTTAAAAGCAAAATTATATGTTAACCAGTTTAATTGAGATATAATTCTAAAAAAATATCCAGTATCTAAGAGGGAAAGAAAGAAAAATCACCAAACCAAATGATGATAAGACAGCCATCCCAGTATGGTGAAACATTTAAAATAGTTACTGTCATCTGTAGTTTTTCCTGTATATCTTTTATACAGTTCATGCGCAAATGTAAACTCATTTGCTCTCCTTTAGTCCTCTGCAGAAGGTGCTCACTATTTATATGAACACCAACATGTTTGACTTCTGTTTTAATCACCTTCTGTTTTAGTCTTGCTCTCTCAAGACTCCTGTCTGGGACGAAGCCCTGGCCTCCTGGGAAGGCAGATCAGCCTCTACCCCCACCCGCCTGTGCTGACTGCTGATTTCTTGAAGGCTTTTTTTGTCTCCACAGATCCATTAATAAAATGCAAATTGCTTTTTGAAGGGAATTCTTAGTCGAAGCAGACTGGCCAATCATCTCTCATCTCATGTGTGTGCGGATTAGCTGGAAGGCAGCCAGCAGCTGGACAAACGGGGAGAGGAAGGGGGAGGATTAGGATGGAAGAAGAAAAACACATGTTTGCTTCCTTACGACTTTTTCAGAGGCTGGTCATCTCCCACTAAGCTTCAGTGGCATTTGAAAGACTTGAGCCAAGTACATCGTCCACTGTGCTGACTTGACGGCTTAGCTGGGTCCGAATGAGGCTGATGTTCCTCTTTTCACAGATTCCTTGGGACCTTGCTTCACATCTTTCTTCCCTGAGGTGGGAGCTCGCTCAAGTCACACTAAGGTTTGATGGTGCTGAGGGGGACTCACGGGGACTATGGATTGGATTGGGATGTTATTCATGCATCTCGCATTCGGCTTGCTTCTCTGCAAGGGCTCAGCCCTGAGGAGAGATTTCAATTTGAGATGGACTGCTACCCAGCTCCTTTTTCACCTTCTCTGCACATATATTTACTAGCATCTGGTCCTCCTTTCCAGACCTTTCTCTCTCTTTCCTGATTTTGCAGTAATAAAATACATGACTCCCCTTTCTCTCACACTGTTGTTTTCTGCATCCACAAGAACTGGGGAGACCCTCCCAAGGCTTTCTCAGGGGTATGTGTGTGTGAAAAAAACAACTTGTGTTGATGTTTTTGCAGATTATTAACTCAACGTTTTATTTCACAGATAATATTTTTTTACTCTGTATAAACACATGTAGGAAAAATTTGACTTTTAGAATTCATCAGTTTTGAACATGAGTTCACTTTGCAGAGATGTGCTGGGTGGGGGTGGGAGTGGGGCTGGCTCTTGCCAGTTGCACATTTCTCTCCAACTCCATGCTCAGTAACATCACGGTCACTTGAAACTGGCCACAGCAGAAGTATTTACACCTCATATATTGGCAAACACTACATATCAGGGCTTCTTGGTTTGCAGGGCTCCAAAAGTTACTTAACAGGGACTTGGAGAGAGAAGGTAGAAACCATGAAAAAGAGACTCTCATTTGGGTAGAATATGTCTCAAACTCTCACCTTATCACTGGGTGAGTCTTAATTGAGAAGAGAGATTTTCTGTTGATAAGTGTGGCTGACAGGTTATTCTAATGATTGGAAACACTGGAGTCTGAAGCATAGACCAACCAAGCCCAATTCAAAGGACATCTGAGGATGAATTAGGTGAAATAAGTAAACACATTTAAAAACTGAAAGATGTGTTTAGTGAGCATAGAAGTGTTTTGAAAATTTTATAGGATAGGTTCTTTTATATTACAGTAATTTACAATTGATTTTATTATTTTGGCAAATGTGTAACATTTTTATTTGAAGAAGTACAAATTTTTATTTGTACAGGTGACTGTACATGAACCTCTGAACCCACTTAGTTCTTCCATTTCTGAAGCTGACTGTCCAACCTGCAAGGCCCTATTTTACTAGGTGAGAAAAAAAGTCCCAACTGGTGCCACAAACCCTCAGAGTTCCAGGGCCATGTACCAGGGTGTTCTGGGCACTATTTCTTCTTCCTGTGGGGAAGCCCCAGTTCCTGAGCTCTTTGGAGGGTCTGGGCTCCTAGTGGCAGCAGTAGCCAAGGGTAGTTTGAGCACACCCTACCTTCTGTTTGAAAGGTCGGGAAGGCACAGTTCAGACACGTGTGGGGAGAATGGGTGTGCAGCCATTTCCAGTCATTCTCTGGCTTGGATGCAACTCTTTAGCACAGACCCAGTTAATTGTTGCAGAGTGGTAATGACCCACTGGGGAATGCCTCAAAGCGAGCTCTTTCTATTCATTTTTTAAAAACCAAACTGTTCCAATATAATTTTCGATGTTATGCTTGATTCAAAAAATTCACTTACAATGTCTTGTAAGTATGTGTTATTAAGTACCCAAGACCACGTAGTATTGGAATTGCAAGTCCCCGCTTGCCCCACCCAGCAGAGTGCCTATGAGGGGAAGGCACTCGCCCAGGCCACAACTAATCAATAGTCAGGTGAAGAAAGAGCCCAGAAGCTCAAGACTCCTTTACTCCTCTCATCCTACATAACTTCCATAAATGTACAGTCATCCCTTGATATCTGCTGCTGGTTGGTCCTAGGACCCTGAGCAGATACTGCAGATGGTCCAGGCTCTCATAGTCTGCCCTCTGTGGGATGCAGAACCTGCAGATATGGAGGGCTGACTGTCTATGAAATGGGCACAATGATTTTGAGAATAAGGAACTAGTACTGAAAGGTATTTTTAACCCTATTTACTAGTTATTTGTGTAAAATGGACACATTGGGCAGAAACATAAGACACTGAATTTTCTAAGTATCTAGCACAAGTAAAAGGCTAGAGTAATATTTATAAAACCTTTGATAAAGGAAATGCTTGCACTCAAACAGGGATTCTGGTTGATCAACAGGTGGCAGTATTTCCCTGCCTAATACTGTTCGTGCACCTCTGGGTTAAATGCTGATAAAGAGCTTTAGAAATGCTAGCAGGCTGAAAGGATGAGCTAATACCTGACTGTGCCCTGGAGGTGCCCCTGCACCTACCTGGCTGCATTGTAATAGAAGGGTCACCTGGCAAAGTACCCTCTGCCAAAACATTTGCCCTCATGTCTCTGAGGTGAAAGAATTGAGGAGGAAAGAGAAGAGTGCTGAAGTGTAATTTATAAAATACTTTGAAATATATCTTTTCCATTTGCTTTTAACTTAAAAATGCAGTGGGGCATACTTGAGACAGGAGGTGAGATTCAGGCAGGTGTTCCCAGGGGCAGCTGGTCCAGTGTGGGGGGCCACTGTCCTGTGACCAGGATGGAGCCCGCAGAGTCATTGCCCTGGAGGGACAGGTTAAGCAGAGAACGAAGGACAAATCACACTATAGCATACATATCATTGCATCCTGCTGTGTGCCCCAGGGAGCCAAAAAGCTAAAAATAACAAGAATAATAGTAAACACCTACTGTGGCCTTTCTATGTGCCTGGCATTGTTATAAACTTTTCACATAAACTGTTTTATTTCTTACAACCACCTGTGAGGTAGATAATGTTATTAAATCCATTTGACAGATGAGGAATTCAAGTTTCAGAGACAGACAGTTGACTGTGTAACTAGTAATGGGGCCAGATTGTGAATGGCAAACTCAGGAAGTCTGATTCTGAGCCCTGCCTCTGGTTGGTTGATTCCAGCTCTCTGATCCGAGGAGACCTTCAGGCCTTAAGGAGCCTAGGTCAGCTGCATCGTTCAGGTCAGTCCCTGTTTCTTTAGAAAGAGTGGTGCTGTCTGTTGGAGGAGGAACTCTGTGGAGTTAGCTTCCAGTGCCCAAGCAGGGTTGCCAATCCAGGAGTGTCATCACTGGTGAGAATTACACTCACCTTTTTGAATAACAAGCACAGATTCTTATGTTTGCACTAAATCGCAGGGGTCAATACCCAGAGTAAAAATGTTCTGTGTTTTGTGGGCAATCCCCAGGGCTGTATGGGATCCCCACAATCAAGGAGGTACCAGAGAAGCCATTGTCTAAGCTTTGATTTAGTGTAAACAACACTGAAACCATTTCAAGCTTGAGGAGCTCTTGTGAGGGTCTGCAGACTGAGGAGCAGCATTCTCTGACAGACACCGATGAGCAGTGATCAATCTGGGATAAAACACCTCACCTTGGTATTTGTTTTTTTGTGCCTTATCTACTCCACTGAATGTGGTTTGGATTTTCATTCATTCATCCTTTTGAAAGCATTTACATCTTATGTACCAAGCTCTGTGCTCAGCATGAGAAGAAGAATAACAATAATAAGCAGGGGCAGCAACTAATATTTATTAAATGCTTATCATATACCAGGTCCTGGACCAGGTATCTTTAAGTATTATGAAGCTGTGTCTTTCATAGTGGGTGGCTGTGGTCTCTCTGAATTCTTAGCAAACCCTGTGAGGAAGGCACTATTAGTATCCTTATTTGCATATGGAGAAATTGAGGCCCAGAAAGGTTAAGTAACATGCCCAAGGTAATATAGTTAGAACATGTGGATCTAGGACTTGAGCTCAATAGTCTGAGTCCTCGGGTTCAACCACTGAGTTCTTACTATGCTGACTATGTATGGCATGTGAATGTCCCTTGGGAAGATCTACAAGGTGGTTATCAAAGAAGATGAATAGCAATCATCAGTAAAAAGCTAGAGCCATCTTTGTGATGGAGCCAGGATTTGAACTCAGATCTGTCTAACTCCAGAGGCTGGCTCTAACCAGTTGTGCTACACTGCCTGGTGGAATGTGTACTAGGATGCAAGTTTGGGAACTGCAACAAAAGCTGGAATGAGAGTGGACAAGATAAGCTAGCGGTTTATTTCTCTTACATCACAATCCAGGGCTATGTGGTGGTTCTGTGGTGGTGGTGGACACCAGGCTCCTTTCATCTCAGCTTACGGCCACCCTCAAAACTCAGCTTCCGTCTTATGTGTAAGCTGCTCTAATATCAATGACCAGGTCTGTGTCCCAGCTTTGGGAAAGGAGGAAGGAGAAGGGGAAAGCAGTCTCCTTCCCTTTGAGGCCACCATCTGGAAGTCATTCACATCATTTCCTTTTATGTGACCATCGTCAGCACTTAGTCACAGGGCCGTGCCAAACTGCAAGGGAGGTGGGGGCGTACAGTGGGAATAAGAACAGCTGAGGGTCTGTCAGAAGACTACAGCTTAGAGAATTTGAGGCAGCCCATAATATATCCCTAATAGATTATTATTATGTGCTGGAGACACAACGCAGCTTTGGAATTAGGCAATGTTTTTTTTTTTTTTTTTGCATCTTGCAGGATTGAACCCAGACCCTTGGCAGTGAAAGCACTGAGTCCAACAGCTGGACCACCAGGGAATTCCCAATACTCTGCCATTTTCTATCTATGGGAGCTTGGTCTTTTTTAAAAAAGAAAATTTATTTATTTGGCTGCGTGGAGTCTTCGTTGCGGCATGTGAACTCTTAGTTGTGGCATGTGGGATTTAGTTCCGTGACCAGGGATCAAACCCATGCCTGCTGCATTGGGAGTGCAGAGTCTAAACCACTGGACCACCAGGGAAGTCCCAGGAACTTGGTCTTAAGATGCCCTTTCTGAGACCTGGTTTTCTCATTTGGTGAAGTAGGAAGGTGGGTCTTCAATTTCAGGGTCTCAAATCCCTTCAGAAACTCCGATTCAGAAATTCCAGGGTGGACCTCAGGAGTCTGCATTTTAAGAAGCCTCCAGGTGATTTTGGGGAAGGTAATCTGATGGCCTCACGCTTGCTGGCCCTGCTCAGAGAAGCCAGTGGATTTCTAAAAAGATAAGTATTCATTTTATCTTATTTTATAATAATTTTAAAAACTAGTAATTAATAGAGGACAGAGCAAGCCACTGGTCACATTGAGCCATCCCTGTGACCCAGTGAAAGTCCCAGTCTTCAACACCAACCTGGGCACCAACCCCCTTCCCAACCTGCAGAAGTGTGGTGGTGTTGATTTTATTTTTTGTTGATGTTTCATGTCCCTGGATGAGGAAGATCCCCTGGAGGAGGGCATGGCAACCCACTCCAGTATTCTTGCCTGGAAAAATTCCATAGACAGAGGAGCCTGGTGGGCTACAGTCCATGAGGTTACAGAGTCGGATAGGACTGAAGCAACTTAGCACACATGCAGGCATGTTCCCAAATATAAAATAACTTGAAAGGATGACTTATCTCTGACTTCACACATTTCAGACCTTGATTCTCCTTCACTACCCTACTCTTCACATTGCTACATAGCTCCCGACCTTGCACTTCTGTGTCAGGAGGGCAGGGGAGAATGCCAAGTGAGCAGTGGCAGATTTCCCGCAAGCCCTTCCTTAGGGTAGCTAGCAAGAATCTAACAAGACATGGAAGCAACTGTGGAGCACATAAAATGTCCCATGAAACCCAGTTAAATGTTAAGCCTGGGGCCCAGGACAGAGGCCCACCTCCTTTGCTAAGAGGTAGGAAACACAGGGGGCTTCCCAGGTAGTGCTAGTGGTAAAGAACCCTCTTGCCAATGCAGGAGATGTAAGAGATGCAGGTTCGATCCCTGGGTTGGGAAGATCCCCTGGAGGAGGAAATGGCAAGCCACTCCAGTGTTCTTGCCTGGAGAATCCCATGGACAGAGGAGCCTGACTGGCTATGGTCCATCAAGGTTGCAAACAGTCAGACACGACTGAAGGGACTCGGTAGGCATGCACAGGAAACACAGGCTTTCAAATAAAAACAGCTTGGGAAAGGGCTGCTCCCCCTTATGGCAATTTCTGCCCCCAGGAGAAGGAAGGCAAACTCTCTCACGGTCCAAAAGAAGAGTGTGTGAGAGGAGGGGAGTTGGGGCCTAAGGTCTTATGTGGGCTGGTATCACCGTGGTCCAGCCTGATGGCTCTAGTCTTGGGACTGGTTTCTCAGCAGAGCTGTTTCTGTGTCAGGAAATTACTTCTTGACAAATTAGAGGTGATAATGGGAGAATACCCGGCTGTGTTTTGAGAGCACTGAGAAGGCAGTGGGACGGAAGAGAGAATTTCTTCGCTTGCGTCTGCCAAGCCAAGAATGTAGGTCAGATTGGCTTACACAGAAATTAGGGTTTAGGGAGTCACAAGGAGACATCCTGCTCAGGGGCTCAGTATTATATTTTATGCTTTTGGCGGGGCTGCAAATCGGCTGTTGGAGATGAAGGGTTGGGCTGGCTGGTTTGTAAGATCCCTCCCAGTGATAACTTTCTGTAATGATTGTCTGTGGCTTAAAGCACAGACCCTGCAGCAGGGCAAGGACCCTTGGGAGGGGTAACACACCATCCTGACCTGTTTACTATTCCATGGTGAGAATTCGTTCATCAGCTCATTCCATAGACCAGATGTCTGGAACTATGGGAGGGAGACCAGCGCTGGCAAGTGTGAGGGGGTATAGGATGGGAGAGTTCAGAGCTCTGTCCTTGCCCTCTCCCCTCTTCCCTCAAGGTGAGGGGCCCTAGCAGCCTGTGAGGGGAATGAGGGGCACCACAAAGCGGGGTGAAGCGTGTCAAAGAGAAATTTTGTTACAGACCCACCCGTGTCAGTCCCCAACAAGGATTCTCCTGCCCAGCAGTGCCTTCTATTTGTGCCAATAGAATGAAACCAGGCTTGAGTCAGAAGCAAAGGAAAGCTTTATCGTCCAATCAGAGAATGAATGGAGAGATGTGACCCTGTGCCGCAGCACAAACTCTCCCCATGGGTCACGGGTTCTTGGAACCATCAGTGGGGAGCGGGGCGGGCTAGAGTTCTCGCGCCGCTGCGCTGCATCGCGATACCAGGCGCAGTGTCTCTGCCCGAAGCCGCCGCCACCACCAACACGTTGAATTGCAGTGCTATGCCCAGCACTGGTGCACACTACCTGCCTGGCTGAGGTGCTGGGCGCAGCTGGTTCATACCACGAACTCTGGTCGGAAGCGCGGAGTGCACTTCCAGTGAAACTACACAAGCGCAAAGGAAAAGAAAACAAGGTTAGACTTTATTTTATTACCCAGATCCTATTTTTATAATATTTCCCAGAGATTGTTAATGTGCTTCACTGGTGACAAATTCAGTTGCTTCATGAACTGGTCTACAGCTGACCTGGAGTCCCCTCGAGTCGTGTATAGCTTCTGTTGCCAGAAGCCTTACTGAGGTGGGAGGAAAGTGATGCAGTTCCACGATCTGGTGCTAACGTGACCGCCCTCAGGACTCCCCAGGATCTGGGCCATCTCAAGAGGTAGCAGCACTGGCAGTGACCGTTCAGTGCGCCAAGGTTGGCTCTTTCTTCTCCCCACGCCCCATCCTTCAAGTTTCTTTCCTTCCTCAAATATCCCTCGAACACCTGTCACTCTCCAGGTGCTGTGGGACAGACATGAACACACACACACCAAATCCCTGTCCTCAAGGGCTTACATTCACAGGAGATGAGATTCACAGACAGACACTTTACTAGGTATTTGTCTCGAATCCTCCTAACAACTCTGCAAACTGGGATTACTATTTCCATTTTACCAACAAGGAAATATAACCTAGGACAGGGTCTAAAGCCCATTCTTATTCTGCAGGATGGATGAATGAATAAACTAGTGAACAAACATGAATGAACAGAGACAGCGAAGATGTAAATGGCTGACACGAGACCACACAGCTGCTACGTGACATAGCCTTGGTCTGGCTCCCTGGTTGGCCTTCCAGACCAAGTTGGGGTAGAGTTGCTGATTCTGGAAATGAAGGCAGGTGGACATCTCACTGCTGAGCTCATTAATGGTTTCACCCTAGTCCTTTCTTTCTGTCAATCTCTCCCTTCTTCTCTCCCATTCCCCGTTCATTTCTCCCTCTTCCTGTCTGCTTCTTGGCCAACAGCAAGGCTGTCCTTCCCAGGAGCCTTCAGGCCTATAGAAACAGCTGCCTCCTAGACAGTGGTGTGAGGGGATGAGGGAGCCAAGGAGAAGGAAAGAGAATCCAGTCATTCTCCCCTTGGTCCCACACACCCAAGGAAAGGGCGTCAGACAGGGCTGGTGAAAACTGATACAACAGTTGGACTGGAATATATCCCCCAAATTTACACATTGAAGTCTTAATCTCTAGTACCTGAAAATGTGAATGTGTCTGGAGATTGTGTTTAAAGAGGTGATCAAATTAAAATGAGGTTGTTAGCATGGGCCCTAATCCAATATGAAGAGGATTATAAGAAGAGGCCCTGAGAACACACAAGAGAGACGCCGAGGCATACGTGTGTGTAGCGGTGACCATTCTGCACAGGCAGCAAGAAGGTGGCCACTTGCAAGTCAAGGAGAGATGTTTTAGGAGAAACCAAATCTGCCAATACCCTGATTTTGGACTTCCAACCTCTAGAACTGACAGAAAAAGTCTGTAAGGCACGCAGTCTGTGGTGCCATTTTGTAATGGCAGCCCTAGCAGACTAACATAACTCTCATTCTCACATCCTCAAATAACTTAGCTCATCTGTAGAATTAAGTGTCTGAAGAAATGACCACACACACACACTCTTTGAGGCAGACATTCAAACTGAGTGGTTTCTATAAGTTTCATGTACTAGGAACAGCTCATTTCTCATCTCAGCTTCAGATAATTGCATTAGTGCTGCTCACACTTCAGCAGGCACACTCCAGATCCCCCTGGAGGGCTTGATGAGACTGAGATTCGGGGCCCAGCTTCTGATGCAGTGGGTATGGGGCACAGCCTGAGAATCTGCATTCATCCCCAGTTTCCAGGGTGCTGTGGGTGCTGGTGCTGTGGGCTAGATACTGTACTTTGAGAAGCAAAGAATTATATTTTAATTCTACCATTCAGTTTTTAAGTGGCTTCTGCTTGTTTAAAAGGTCTCAGAGGACATTTAGGAAGCCTTCTTCCCCATGTCCTCTAGTGGGGAGTGGGCACTGTGGGTCAGCATGTATAGCTGGGTGGTGTGGGGCCCCATTTATCAGACCCCCTGGCCCTGCCCACCAGAGAGGGTTGATAAATGGTGTGGTCATCTGAAAGGGCAGAATAGCAGGGCATGGGGGGCCCCAGGAACAGGGTAAATGGCTGTCATGCATCCATGGCTATTCTGAGGCTGAGAATTTATGTAACTGGAACACAGAGTCTTAACTCCCAGGGCCAGGGAGGGATTTGGGTCAACAGGAAGTTGAAAATGGAACTATAATGAGCCCGAGGAGCTCCACTCACGTGAAGCAGAACTTGCTTGGCCTCCAAGTGGACAGTATGAACTAGAAAATAATTAAATGTTGTCTGGTGCTCATGCAACCTGCAGGTTGGGACATTCACTCAGGAGTGGATTCAACTCAGCTGGGAGCAGCTGCCAGCAGCGGTCATGTCCTTTTCATGAAATTTCTGACTAATTGAAATAGCAGCTTGTTCCAAGGTCAAAAACTTTCTTTCCATTTTGTTGCATATGAAAAGGAAGCTTACAGAGGTGTCATTTTTCAAAAACCAGAGGGACACTTGGTGCTGTGGTTGAATCTTTCACTGGTAAAGAATTCAGTAATACCCCCATCTTGCTCCCCTCCCCAGAGGAAGCCACTTCTGGAGTGTTTCTTTTCAGACCTTTGCTATACATTTGGTGTAACTAGTACCTGTAGAACATTTTTTGCCAGGCTGTGAATTTCTTGAGAGCATTAGCATGCCTTATTCATTTTACTGGACCTAGCATGAATTAGATATTCGACAGCATGCATCAAATGAGTTGAGTAAAGAAATATATGAAATGAGCTGATTCATTTTTAGTGAAGTGGGTAGGAGTGAGGCCAATAGCACTAGCTACCAAGAGGCTGGGAAGCACAGATACTCTTTCCTACTGAAGTAATGTTGATGTTAATTTCCTTCAAAACAAAACCCTGACGTTTGTAGAGCTTCACAGTGCACATTTTCTTGTTGAAGAGTCCTGCCACTATTTCCACGTCTTACAGAGAGCTTTGTCACAACTTTACCTCATATGTGGGTCTGAGAGATAACCACAGACGTGTGTCCCAGCTTTGAGGGTGGCTCTGTCTGAAGCAGGTGTGAGCTGCCCCCCTCCCTCAAGCACTTGCCTTTTGGGGGGTGACTTTGAAAATGAGAGGTAGATTTCCACTGCTAACACCCCACAGCAGCTCCCACTCAACCTGCGACACTTTCACCTGCTGTGGTGGAGCCAGAGCTGTCTGACCCAAGCTCTGGTGGCTTGCGTCTCTGACATGCTTTGCTTCAGACCCTGGACACTCTTGAAAGTTCCCTCTCTGTTCGGTGTGTGTATGTGTGCATTTGTGTGTGTGTGTGTGTGTGTGGTTTATTATTTTTCTGACCAGTTTTCCTATTGTGACAGCCTGCAAAGACCTGTGGGTTAAAGATGCCTACTTTTTTGCGTTCTTTCAAAACACACACAATATCAGGGTGGAACACATATTCCCCCTTCTCTGCTTGTTCCAGGTTTGCTGCTCCTTTAATACGGAAAGGCTTCCTTTTATACACTCCAGGCAGAGGGATTAGTCTTAAACCCTTGTGCTGATTTTACTTGAAGGCAAGCATTCAGTGAAGGTAGGTGAGACTGCTTTGCATTTTAAAATCATTTTAAGAGCCATAAATCACAGGTGTGTGCTGGCCCAGTTTGCTTTCCTATTTTTACATCAAAGTGAGTCAAGGAGCCCATTTTACCTCACTGGTCTCCATAAGGAAGGGGGACAACTAGCAAAGGGTGCAAGGGAGTGGGATCCTTGGTGTCTCCTCTCTGAGGTTTGAGTCTCTCTAACCCCACTGAATGGGCTTCACAGGTGACACAGTAAAGAAACCGCCTGCAATGCAGCAGACACAAGAGATATGGATTCAATCCCTGGGTTGGGAAGATCCCTTGGAGTAGGAAATGGCAACCTGCTCCAATATTCTTGCCTGGAAAATTCCATGGACAGAGGAGCCCGGTGGGCTACAGTCCACAGGGTTGCAAAGAGTCAGACGCTACTGAGCAACTTGAGCACAGCAGAGCTCAGCAACCCCACTGAATAAATTTCCTAAAGGCAAAAGAAGCGGTAGCATTTCCAGGCTACCCTTGGCAAGCAAGCAAGGCATAGGTAATAACCAAACTCCTGGAATACTTTCTTATTTAACCTCTTAACCAATGCTTGCTGAATTCAGTTGAGCACTGAGGAAGACAACTCACAGGTGCAGGGTGAGCCTGCACCTTCCACGCAGCTCTCCCTGACTGCCTGTTTTCCCCATTCAGTGTTATTTCTCCTTCTCTCTGCTCCCAGAATGCTCTGCCTGCTCCCCCACTAGAGCTTTTACCATGTGTTACCCTGAGTCGTAGGTATTTGTTACATATCCTATCCTGTCCTTGTAAATCTCTTAAGAGAGAAGACTGTGTCACAGAGGACATACATTTGCAACATAGCAACTGCCTGAGGTTTACTGAATTGAAATGAATTTTAAATTTTTACTATTTCAAATGCTCTTCAAAGCCAGTTCCTGGTGTTCCTGGTTAGGGAGTGGAGGTGAGCTTCCAATACCTGGGAGCAGCTGTGTGTGTGTGTGTGTGTGTGTGTGTGTACGTTTAGCTGGTCTGGCTTTACCAAAGGGTCTTCAGCCCCAGGTGGAAGTCCACACTTCTCTTCTTCCTTAGGGATCTGGACTGACCCATGGGTTGCCTGCCCTGCAGACTTTTTCTCTTTCCCTGCTCTTCCTGGGAGTGAGGCTCCATCCTTGCCCTTTCCAGCTTCTGCCACGTGCTGCATGAAGCTTCAGACAGCACAGGTCTGTTTTTAGATTTCTGCCTCACGTGTGTTCAGTTAACTTAATGAGCTCTCTATAGGGGTAGCTTTCTTGAGAGACCGTTGCTAAGGGCCAGTCACATGTTTCTCACTGTGTTGTGATGGAAACGTGATGAGATGCTGATCCTAGCTTGGCAGAATCTGCTGGAGTGTCTGGTTAGAGTGGCCTCTTCTGCAGGAGCCTGTGGGATTTCACAGGCCAACAGATGCAAACTTGTGATTTCAGTGAAGGGACAAAGGGTGGTAAAATGCCAGGAGGGGGTGGCACAGGAAGCCTTCAGAGCCAAGCAGTGTGAGGGCACGTGTCCACTTCATCTGCTTTGCCTGAGTGCCACCTGTGGTGAGCACCCAGAAGCAGGAGCCTGTGGCCCCTGCCCTCCCAGAGTGTGGGAGCTGGGTGGGGAAGTGAGAGTAGTCAGAAATAGTTAATTGGCAATCTGCAGATGCGCATTCTAAGGGCAGAAAGTTGTTGGGGGGGGGGTGGATCCCAGAGCAGAGAGAGTATGGAGGGCTGGAGTGGTCAGGAAAGGTAGCCCTTGAAGGGAAGGAGCTCTCAGAAGGGCAGGATGGATCAGAATAAATAGTAACTGGAGGCGGTAGTGAGTCCCTTGGCAAAATGATGGTGATGGTCATCAGTCATTGACCTCTGTGTCTGGGCCAGGCCCCCTTCTAGGTATTACCTCTTTCTGTCCTCACTATCGCCAGAGAAGTTTGTGCTTTTGTCCTGATTTTATAGGTAAGAACTGAGGCCCAGAGAGATTACATTCACTGTCCATGGTCACACAGCTGGTAAGCAGCCATCTGTTAGTTAACCTCAGGTGTTCTGACTCCAAAGCATGTGTTGGGATCAAAGGGAGTAGCAGGGAGACCTGTCTGAGTGAGGATGAGACCTGGGAAAGCATGGAGAAGGTGACAAGTCCGTCTGTGGAGAGCCAGGACGGCTCCCAAGGGGCTTGGCCTGGATCCTGTGGTTAAGAGGTCTCCAGAGGAGGGGTGTACCTTCACGTGAACCACAAAAAAATCCCTGGCATAGAATATATTAGTGTGTAAATATAGATTATACACACAAAATATAAAAACTGTTAAAGAGTGAGGTAAAACTCTCTCTCTCTCTCTCACACACACACACACACACACACACACAAAATGTATCCTTAAGGTGGAATTCTTAATGTAGAACATATAACAACATATATAATATGTGAAGTAAAGTGAAGTGAAAGTTTCTCAGTCGTGTCTGACTCTGCGACCCCACGGACTGCAGCCCACCAGGCTCCTCTGGCCTTAGCATTCTCCGGGCAAGAAAACTAGAGTGGGTTGCCATTCCGTTCTCCAGGGGATCCTTCCCAACCAGGGATCAAATCTGGGTCTCCTGCATTGCAGGCGGATTCTTTACCATCTGAGCCACCAGGGAAACCCTATATAATATGTACTAAATATTAAACATATATTACAGAATCCTACAATTTATAATTTAACACTTTCCATATTTTGTGCTTTATGAAGTGTACAATATACTGCTATAGTACTGTGACTTACATATAGTTAAATGTGTATATATTGGGGGGCACAAGTGCACAAATGTTTTACTGATGGGGTATGAAAATGGTTGGGTGTCTCCTGCTGCTGCTGTTTGAGGTATGAAGTCAAGACGTGTCCCCATAAGTCTCAGAAATTTACACCTGACAGAACCCCAGAGGGAGGTGGAAGCTGCAGGGGTGGGCAGTGTGACTCCTTCAGGCCTGGAGTGTGGTGAGTCACGTAAGTATGAGGCTGTGGGCAGGAGGGCAGGACTTGAAATAGGACTCAGGCCCTAGCTGGGGAGGACAAGGCCAGGAGGCAAAACCTGAAATCCCACTGGGTACTGTGATGTGTTCACAGCCGCTGCTGTGGCTCGGAGATGTCCAGGTGCAGGGCAGTGTCACACAGTGAGGTGGGCAGTGGGATTGGAATGGATGTCAGGATAGAGCAGGTTCCAGTCATGGGTGTGTGTCCGGGCCGGGAGAATCAGTAGGAGCAAAGCAGGGCTCCATGCTCGGTGTGCTGAGACACTTGGCAGCGTCAGGATTGAAAGTAAGACATGGATTTGAGGACCACAACTGGTACAGCAAGTGGGTGAAGAGAGGTCATGTGGTCTAATGGTTAGAAGCATGGGCTTTAGAGTCAGAGCTGTCTGGGTTTTAAACCCACCTCTGTGTCTTGCAGCTGCATGAACTTGGGAGAATTCCTCAGCCTCACTGAACTTCACTTTCCTTACATGTAAAAGGATTAATGATGCCTACTTCATAAGGTAGTTGTGAAGACTGAGTGGAATCTACTGTGTATGTGGTACCATGCAGTAGATGATAATTGCTGTGATTATTTTAGAATTATTGTTATTTTAGTGAGTTTTTGGGACAAGACAGCAGCCTGGAAATCATAACTGAGGCAAAGGCCAAAGGCAGGCCTGCCACTTGGGTGACACCAGTCCCTTCAGTTCCATTGGCCTCTGGTCAGGGAAAAAAGGAGGATCACAGATATAAAGCACCAGTTCTGGTGTGACAGCAGCTCGCTAAAACCTGAGTGAGCATGAATTGTGAGGAAGTTATATATGTTTATATAAGTCCCTGATAGCAGTTATCACAGGGCCCACCTCCCCTCTCAGGGTCTTTGCACTAGTTCCTCCCTCTGTCCAGTCTGCCCTTACCCTGGTCTTTACCAAAGTGGTTCCTTTTTGTCATCTTCGCATTTTAACTATGAAAAGTGAAAGTGAAAGAATTAGTTGTGAAAGTGAAAGAATTAGTCGTTTAGTTGTGTCTGACTCTGACACAATGGTAACTGTGTGCTAACATGGACTGTAGCCTGCCAGGCTCCTCTGTCCATGGAATTCTCCAGGCCAGAATACTGGAGTGGGTAGCCATTCCCTTCTCCAGGGGATCCTCCCAATCCAAGGATTAAACCCGGGTCTCCTGCGTTGCAGGCAGGTTCTTTACCATCTGAGCCACCAGGAAAGCTCCAATTTTAACTATGACTGTCCTGGAAAAGCCCTTCCTGACCATTCACTCTAAAGCTGCTACCATTTATAGAGCACTCTACCCAGTTCCAGCAGAATACTCCTTTTCAAATACATGTGGATTATTCTCCAAGTTTGGCTGTATGCTGGCCATTAACCAATAAATTCAAAGGAAAAGAAGGAAGGTATTGTTAGGGGCTGGGTGAAAACACTGAGTCGCACCGACCACTAAAGTCCTGTACCCCAGCAGGAGTGGACTGCAAATTGAGCTTCCTACCAACTAAAGAAAAAACGGAGCATAATCACAGTGGCTATGAGAAAAAAATTAGCCTATTGCTAAAAATGGTGTGTTTATCACATCATCTCTCTGGGAAGAGTTGTCAGGCAGAAAAGAGACTTTTTGATGTTAACTTATGGAGGGTCTGTCAAGGGAATCTGAATGCTTATTATTATCATCATAATTGCTTTAGACTTTGTAAAAATTCTGTCTTAGTCTATGTGTGAGTTGGATACCATGACTACTGAATACTTAGTTTTTTTCAGCTCCTGATCAAACTGAAAATCATGAACTTGGCAAAAGGTTTTGAACCCAGATTTCACTGTCCCTTGGTCTCAGAAGTATCCTTTTCTCCCCCAGCTTTAATAAGATACAATTGACATAGATCATTGTGAATGTTTAAGGTATATAATCTGGTGATTTTATATATGTATATGTTGCAAAATGGTTGCCACAATAAGGTTAGTTAACACATCCATGACTTCACATGATTATAGTTTTGTGTGTGTGTCTATGTGATGAGTACTTTTAACATCTCTCTTTGCAATTTTAAAATATACAATATGGTATTACTAACTATAGTCATTGTGCTATATACATCACATCCCAGAACTTACTCACCTTATAACTGGAAATTTGTACCCCTTGACCACCTTCACTAATTTCCCCACCCCTTGCCCCTGGCGATCAACAGTCTGTTCTTTGTTTCTATAATTTGGTTCTTTTTAGATTCCAAATGTAAGTGAGGTCATTCAATATTTGTCTTTGTCAGATTAATTTCTCTTAGCATAATGTGTTAATTTCACGTCACAAATGGCTGAATATGTAATATTCCATTTTGTCTGTGTATGTGTACCACATTTCTTTATCCATTCATTTTTTGGTGGACACTTAGATTACTAGGACTTCCCTTTTGGCTCAGAATCCTCCTGCAATGCAGGAGACCCAGGCTTGATCCCTGGGTCGGGAAGATACCCTGGAGAAGGAAATGACAACTCACTCCAGTATTCTTGCCTAGAGAATTCCATGGACAGAGGAGCCTGGTGGGCTACATGGGGGTCATAAAGAGTTGCTTTCGTATCTTGGCTTTTGTAAATAATGTCACAATGAACACAGGGGTGCAGATATGCCTTCAAGATTGTGACTTCATTGCCTTTGGGGATGTACCCAGAAGTAGGATTGCTAGATCATATGATAACTCTATTTTGAGAAACCTCCATACTGTTTTACATAGAGACTACACTAATTTACATTCCTACCAGCAATGTACAAATGTTCTCCTTTGTCCACACCTTTGCTCACATTTGTTATCTCTTGTCTTTTTGATATAGCCATCCTAACAGTTTTGAGGTGGTATCTCATTATGGTTTTCATTTGTGTTTCCCTGATGAGTAGTGATCTTGAGTACCTTTTCAGGTACCATGGCCATTTGACCATCTTTGGATAGTCTTTTGGAATAAAATATATTCAGGTCCTTTGCTTGTTTTTTATTTGGATTGCCTGGTGGTATATTTTGTTTGTTTTTTGCTTTGAGTTCTTTGAGTTCCTTATATATTTTGGACATTAACCCCTTATCGACGTGGTTTGCAAATGTTTTCTCCCATTTTGTAGGTTTCCTGTTCATTTTGTTGGTTATTTCTTTGGCTGTGCTGAAGCTTTTATGTAGTTTGATGTAGTCCCAATTATTTATTTTTGCCTTAGTTGCTTGTGCTTTGGGTGTCATATCAAAAAAAATCCTTGCTAAGACCAGTGTCAAGGGGAGAAGTACTTCCTTATTGAAGTGGATCCCAGAGAAGAATAGACCTCTTGGTCTCCAGTGCAACTGAGCAGAGATAGCCTCTCTGGCATCTAGCAGAGAGTGAAGGATTGTGGGAATCCAGAGCTGGGGCACTGGATTCTTTCAGGGCATCATGAGCCACAGAAGGTATTCCAACTGGCCTTGGTGAGAGAATTGGCATTCATCACTCAATTCTTCATTCTTAAAGAGATTTGCAATTTAAAAATCATATTAAAATGGACATTAATTCTAGGAAAGAGATCTTCCATTTTACATTTTAACTTAATGAAAGAATAAAAAGTAATAACTCAAATGAGTACTGATGTTTTCATATTATATTCTTGAGAAATCTATAATCTATTTTGTTAGAAGATACATGCATTTATTAGCTATAAAATTTTAAACTTTTAATTGCATTGATAAGATATCATTATGTATAGCTACTAATATAAAATGGAAAAAAATTCACCCAAAATATTTCCACCACAATATATCAAATTGTTTTCATTGTTTTGTACTTGTATGCTGCTTTATGGGCTTCCCAGGTGGTGGTAGTGGTAAAGAACCTGACTGCCAAAGCAGGAGACGTAAGAGACAAGGTTCAATCCCTTGTTTGAGAAGATCCTCTTGGAGGAGAGCATTATATATATATTTTTATATATATACAAACTTTATATATATATATAACCCACTCCATTATTCTTGCCTGGAGAATCCCATGGACAGAGGAGCCTGGCAGGCTACAGTTCTTGAGGTCTCAAGGAGTTGGACACAAGCTACTTAGCATGCTGCTTTTATGCTGAATGTCAAATCATATAAACATTTAATATTTGTACAGTGTATTGTCTTTTTAAATGATAATATTATATTAATTACACATAGCATAAGTTGATTATTTCCATGCTGTTGTACACTTTGGTTGTTTCCAGTTTTTCACCATTATAGATATTGCTGCAGTAAACCATTTTTTTTCTTTTGAAATAGTTCCCTCAAATGGTATTTCAGAGTGTTTTGTATTCTTTTATGAGATGATCAGTCATGTGTGGCCACAAGAGGAAAGAGGCTCAAGGTAAAAGAAAGTGTATTATACTAACAGGTCGTAGAGACAGGAAGAACAGCATGCCGCCCCGAGACACGTAGAAAACACCAGGAAAGTGTTGGTCAGGAAGCAAATGATGGAATGGAGGAGAATGCTTAGGCTTCAGCCTTCATTGGGGTTTCTAGGGGAAAGGCAAGGCAGGACCGGCTGAGAAATATCGCTTTCCTTTATGGGATGGCAGGGATCTCTCAGGCAGATTACCTAGCTAGTGCTGATCAGATGATTCCTGATTGACTGCTTTAAGATTCCATTTCTGAAAAAGGCTAAAACTATAGTTAAGTCTTGATTTTGTGAAGTGGGGCTTAGCATAAGCAATGCCATTTTGGGCCTGTTGTCTTGTTTGTTTTTTTTTTTTTAACACTTTGATCATTTCATAGCTTTAAGTTAATCCCCCAGAGATCTGATAATTACTCAGTTTTGTTTTCTGCTAGTTTTTCTGTGTGTAAGGAGAACTGTTTAACTCTTTAGCATCCACATGGGAATTTATTTTCAGTGTGTGGTATGAAGGGTTAATCTAAATTATTCTTTCCGAATAGCTTATTCCATCCCAATAATATTGAAAGAATTCTTTTTTTATCATTATTTTGTGATGGTTCCTTTATAATATATTACTTCTCACAATCAGAGTAAGTCTCCAATTTCTATTCTCTATTTATTTACACATCTATCTTTTTGTCAGTAATTTTGTTGTTTTTATTCATTGTTTTAAATCATACTGAAATACATGATATAACTAGTGTTCTTTGCTTCCCTTTAAAAATATGTTTTGTTTGGTTAAAATTAATTGATAATCATAATATATAATGAGTACTGACCCTGCTGTTGACATGAAGCTTTCCATTTAATCGTTGCCACAACTCCATAAGGTAGAATTATTACTATCTGCAGTAAGAGCACAATTGGCACTTTATTCATGATCTAGCAGCCCTCTCAGGCCCAAATTCGGGGCATATATGAGGCCTCTTCGTTTGTCTGTCATAAAATCTTTTTGTTGTCTTTATATAGGTCTCACACATGGCATGCCAGACTTCTTTCTCAGTACATTCTGTATTTTATTGCTTTTGTGAGTAGTGCCCTTTCTGCTGCAACTACATCACAGGATTCCTCTGGCAACAGCACCCCTCACACATTTTAATTTCCACAAATTGCAGGCCCATGCCACGGTCAGAACCCACCCATGCATGACTCTGGCCTTGTCATAGCCAGGCACCCTTTCCTTCCATACTGACATAGATATGCACGTGAATTATGTTCCTTTCTAATGATTAGGTTGGTGCAGACGTAATTGCGGTTTCAGACCGTGAATTTTAAATCATTATAACTAGGCTCAAAGCACGTCTTTATTAATCAAAATAGGCACCGTTTTTTGCCAAAGAGAAATAAGTTTGTTTATTCCTATAGTGTAAATATCCATGCTTTGGGATTCAGTGGACTCTTGGAAAGCATCTTCTGCCTCCTGCTGGTTGTGGGGGCATTTTCCCTGCAAAAAATTGTCGAGATGCTTGGAGGAGTGATAGTCAGTTGGGGAGAGGTCAGGTGAATATGGCAGATGAGGCAAAACTTCGTGACCCAATTCATTCAACTTTTGAGGCATAGGTGTGCGATGTGTGGTCAGGCACTGTGGAGAAGAACTGGGTCTTTTCTGTTGACCAATGCCAGCTGCAGGCGTCGCAGTTTTGGGGGCATCTCACTGAGTTGCTGAGCATACTTCGTAGATGTAATGGTTTCTCCAGGATTCAGAAAGCTGTAGTAGATCAGACTGGCAGCAGACCACCAAACAGTGACCATGACCTTTTTTTGGTGCAAGTTTGGTTTTAGGAAGTGCTTTGGAGCTTCTTCTTAGTTCAGCCACTGAGCTGATCATCACTGGCTGTCATATAAAATCCTCTTTTCATTGTGCATCACAGTCTAATTGAGAAATGGTTTGTTGTTGTTGTATAGAATCAGAGAAGACAACACTTGAAAATGATGATTTTTTTGACTTTCAGTCAGCTCATGAGGCACCCACTTATCAAACTTTGCACCTTTTCAATTTGCTTCAAAAGCTGAACAGCTGTAGATATTGAGTTCTTGGGCAAACTTCTTGTGTAGTTATAAAAGGATCAGCTTTGATGATGCTCTCAATTGGTCATTGTCAGCTTGTGATGGCCAGTCACTATGCTACTCATCTTCAAGGTTTTCAATTCTTTGCAAAACTTCTTGAACCACCGCTGCACTGTACGGTCATTAGCAGTTCTTGGGCCAAATGCATTGTTGATGTTGTGAGTTGTCTGTGCTGCTTTACAACCTATTTTGAACTTGAATAAGAAAATTGCTTGAATTTGCTTTTGTCTAACATCATTTCCCTCAGATGTGCAGATGACACCACCCTTATGGCAGAAAGTGAAGAGGAACTAAAAAGCCTCTTGATGAAAGTGAAAGAGGAAAGTGAAAAAGTTGGCTTAAAGCTCAACATTCAGAAAACGAAGATCATGGCATCTGGTCCCATCACTTCATGGGAAATAGATGGGGAAACAGTGGAAACAGTGTCAGACTTTCTTTTTGGCCTCCAGAATCTCTACAGATGGTGACTGCAGCCATGAAATTAAAGACGCTTACTCCTTGGAAGGAAAGTTATGACCAACCTAGATAGCATATTGAAAAACAGAGACGTTACTTTGCCAACAAAGGTCCATCTAGTCAAGGCTATGGTTTTTCCTGTGGTCATGTATGGATGTGAGAGTTGGACTGTGAAGAAAGCTGAGCGCCGAAGAATTGACGCTTTTGAACTGTGGTGTTGGAGAAGACTCTTCAGAGTCTCTTGGACTGCAAGGAGATCCAACCAGTCCATTTTGAAGGAGATCAGCCCTGGGATTTCTTTGGAAGGAATGATGCTAAAGCTGAAACTCCAGTACTTTGGCCACTCATGCAAAGAGTTGACTCATTGGAAAAGACTCTGATGCTGGGAGGGATTGGGGGCAGGAGAAAAAGGGGATGCCAGAGGATGAGATGGCTGGATGGCATCACTGACTCGATGGACGTGAGTTTGAGTGAACTCCAGGAGTTGGTGATGGACAGGGAGGCCTGGCGTGCTGCGATTCATGGGGTCACAAAGAGTCGGACATGACTGAGCGACTGAATTGAACTGAACTGAACATCATTTTCTTAGTCTAAAATAAATATAAAATAAACAGCAAGGAATAAGTCATGAGCACAAAAACATAAAGTGAGAAATGCCATTAAAATGATGTGTAACATAACATTTATTTAAGAATGTATTCCCATATCAAACGGCAAAGTTCAACAATGCAAAACCGCGATTACTTTTGCACCAACCTAATATTTCATTTTATGGGAAAAGCAGGTTTCCAGGCCAGTATGAATAGAGAACTGGGGAAGGTGTGGAATGGGAGGAGGTGGAAGAATGGTGTTTTACAACCAATGCAGAAATGACTCCAGGCACCTCCTGTTGTAACCAAGGAAAACAGAGTGGTCCATGGACCCACCCCACAAAGAAGGGAATGCTGCTTTTGTATATGCACTGGGGTAATTCCTTGCTAGCATTCTAGATACAACCACTTATATTTGGCTGGAAGAGTCATTCAGTTAGAAACATTATTGAGCCCCTTTTCTGATACCTTTTTGTTATTGTTATTTAGTTGCTAAGTTATGTGCAACTCTTTGTGACTCCCGCGGACTGCAGCATGCCAGGCTTCCCTGTCCTTCACTATCTCCCAGAGCTTGCTCAAACTCATGTCCATTGAGTCAATGATGCCATCCAGCCATCTCATCCTCTGTCATCTCCTCCTCCTCCTGCCCAGCATAAGGGTCTTTTCCAATGAGCAGCTGTTCACATCAGGTGGCCAAAGTATTGGAGCTTCAGCTTCAGCATCAGTCCTTCCAATGAATATTCAGGGTTGATTTCCTTTGAATTGACTGATTTGATACCCTTGCAGTCCAAGGGACTCTCTTCAAGAGTCTTCTCCAGCACCACAGTTTGAAAGCATTAATTCTTCAATGCTCAGCAGTCTTTATGGTCCAGTTCTCACATCCATACATGACTACTGGAAAAATCATAGGTTTGATTATCTGGTACTTCTTAGGTACAACTTAAATGCAACTACTGTCCTCCCAAAGAGAATCGGCCTGCAATGTAGGAGACCCAAGAGATGCGAGTTCGATCCCTGGGTCAGGAAGATCTCTAGAGGAGGAAATGGCAACCCACTCCAGTATTCTTGCCTGGAAAATTCTGTGGACAGAAGAGCCTGGCAGACTATAGTCCATGCGGTTGCAGAATTAGACATGACTGAGCACATGGCACATACTTTTGTTTTCTCTCTCCAGGAAGAGAATGGATCTCAATGAACAGTCTTGAGCATAAACAGCTCTTCAGACCCTTCCCAGGAAGACTATTTATAGTAAAATAATGAATATTTTTTAGAGCAGAAATCCTGTTATCATTTCATATTAGAAAGAGCAACAGGAAGCCAAGGGTGGACAGGATGTTAATAATACGTCTTTTACCCAGGCCAGGACTACACAGGGTGAAGACCACCCACATCACACCCAAAACTCCAAAAGAATCAAAACATGAATTTGCCACACTCTTGGCAAGCATCACACATGGACCTTCTGGCGACTCTGTTCGACTGTGATGTCTGTCACTAACACTGTGACTATGGTAAGTTGGTTAATTTGGATGAGTCTCTGTTTTTTAGGTGTCAAGCAGTAAATTTAAGAAAGTATAGCAAAAAGAGTTAGCCTAAGTGCCTGACTGACAGGAATTTTGAAGGCTTCTTTCCACTTTGAGGCACTAACATTTTAAAGCCGCACTGTCCAATAGAGTAGCCGTGAGCCATATGAAGCTATTTAATTAAAATAAAATTTAAATTTTATTTCTGCAGTCCCACTAGCCACATTTCAAACACTCAACAGTCATGGTGGCTAGGTGCTACCATATTGGACAGACATACAGTATGTTTTACCATCAAAGAAAGTTCAATTAAACATTGAACAGCATTGCATTAAAGCAGAGGTCAACAGACTTTTTCTACAAAGGATAAATAATATTTTCAGCTTTATGTATCATAGGTCTCAGCTGCAAGTATTTAGTTCTGTTTTTGACTGAAAATAGCCATAGACTATTTTTTTAAATGGGCATGGCTGTGTCCCAATAAAATTTTATTTATGAAAACTGGCAGCAGGTCAACTCCTGCTTTAAATACCTGAAGAACTTTTGATTCAAGCCTCTTTGCAACCTCTAGTTCAGCTTTCTTACACTGCAGATGTTTTCACAGAACCCCCATGGATGGAATGCTTGGCCTGAAGTGATAAGCCACATCTCTAAGGAGAGTCACCCCGACTATAATTCAGTTGAACTCATATATAACCATAGGATTATACAGCTACTTGGTGGCCTCATTTCTAGCCAATGTGCTAGGGTTATTGATTGTTGAATAGTCAGTTCTCCCCTTGAGAGACATTGTGGCTGACACTGCTGGGCACACACTCAGTATCTATTCTCACTCCTTTTCTTACTGTTATAGAATCCTTATGCAAGGTGAAAAGAAGTCACTTCCCTCTAAATCAGCATGAACATAACGTGGTTTTGAAATCACACAACTTGGATTGGGACTCGAAACCATGGGCTGGGACTTGAACACACTGTCTTTTAACTGAAATTGACCATTTGGTCTCAGGACTTAATGAAGCTCAGATTCTTTATGTATTGCTGTTGCAGAAAGAATTCAGTGACAGATAAAGTGATAGGTAAGAAGTGGAAACAGTGTCAGACTTGATTTTTTTGGGCTCCAGAATCACTGCAGGTGGTGACTACAGCCATGAAATTAAAAGACGCTTACTCCTTGGAAGGAAAGTTATGACCAACCTAGATAGCATATTCAAAAGTAGAGACATTACTTTGCCAACAAAGGTCTATCTAGCCAAGGCTATGGTTTTTCCAGTAGTCATGTATGGATGTGAAAGTTGGACTGTGAAGAAAGCTGAGTGCCAAAGAATTGATGCTTTTGAACTGTGGTGTTGGAGAAGACTCTTGAGAGTCCCTTGGACTGCAAGGAGATCCAACCAGTCCATTCCAGAGGAGATCAGTCCTGGGTGTTCTTTGGAAGGAATGATGCTAAAGCTGAAACTCCAGTACTTTGGCCACCTCATGCAAAGAGTTGACTCATTGGAAAAGAGTCTGATGCTGGGAGGGATTGGGGGCAGGAGGAGAAGGGGACGACAGAGGATGAGATGGCTGGATGGCATCTCTGACTTGATGGACGTGAGTCTGAGTGAACTCCGGGAGTTGGTGATGGACAGGGAGGCCTGGCGTGCTGCAATTCATGGGGTCGCAAAGAGTCGGACACAACTGAGTGACTGAACTGAACTGAACTGAAGAAGTGGATTTATTTAGAGAGATGAACACTCTATAGATAGAATGCAGTCCATCTCAAAAGGCGAGAGTGGCCCCAAAATATGAGGTGGTTGGCTTTTATGGGCTGGCTAATTTCACAGAGCTAATGAGTGGGAGGATATTCCAACTATTTGGGGGAAGGGGCAGAGATTTCCAGGAATAGGGCCACTGCCCACTTTTTGGCCTTTTAAGGTCAGCCTCAGAACTGTCATGGTGCCTGTCGGTGTGCTGTTTAACATGCTAATGTATCACAATGAGTGTGTAATGAGGCTCAAGGTCTACTGGGAGTTGCATCTTCTGTCATCTTGGGCCTAATCAGTTCTAACCAGTGTTTGTCTTATCCTTAATAGCTACATCATGCTTTTAAAGGTTGTGCCCTGTCTTTTTCCCTCCTGTTTCAGTTTGAATCCCAAATCTAACTCCTGAACAATTTGCTTAATTATTTGAACCTTAGTTTTATGAGCCTTAGTTATAAGCCTCATTTTTTCTGTGAAGAAAGGCGCGCAGCTTTCTTCACAGTCCAACTCTCGCATCCATACATGAGTACTAGAAAAACCATAGCCTTTACTAGACGGACATTTGTTGGCAAAGTAATGTCTCTACTTTTGAATATGCTATCTAGGTTGGTCATAACTTTCCTTCCAAGGAGTAAGCGTCTTTTAATTTTATGGCTGCAGTCACCATCTGCAGTGATTCTGGAGCCCCCAAAATTCAGCTTTTTATAAGCCTCAATTATATGAGCCTTAGTTTTCTCATTTAAAACTTATTAATACAAGTAATAGAAAAAAAAATCAGCTTAAGTGCCTGATTGACAGGGATTTTAAAGGCCTGCATCCACTTTAAGAAGCACTGACATATTATCTTCACAAGATTTTTGCAAGAATCAAAATAAGATCATACAGATTTTAAGCATGTAGAAAGTGTCACGAACAATATCTCTTTTTTAAAGACACAAAAATTCTTTCAAAGTATTACCAAATTAAATCCAGCAACATACAAAGAAGGCCGTCATAGCCAAGTGGAGTTTATCCCAGGAATGCAAGTTTGGTTTAACATACAAAAATCAGTCAATATAATCTATCACATTAAACAGACTAAAAATGAAAAGCAGTATGTTCATTTTAACAGATCTAAAGCATTAAAGCAATCAGATAATATTCAACACTGATTTGATAAAGAAAAAAAAGAAGCATCTCACAGTAAACAAGACATACAAGAAAATATTCTCACCAAAATAAGCATTGTCAGCAATAGAAAAAAAGAAGAAGAAAAAAAGAAAAAACAAACCTATAGCTAACATTATATTAGATGGAAAAAGACTGAGTGCATTTGCCCTAAGATTGGGAACAAAGTAAGGATGTCTACTCCTATCACTTGTATGCAACGTTGTACTGATCCTAGCCAGTCTACTAATAATAAAATTAGAAAAGAAATAAAAGACACAGCAGAAAGGAAAAATAAAACTGTATGTACATATGACATTATTATCTATGTAAATAAATCCTAAAAAACTACAAAAAAATCTGTTAGAATTAATAAATGAATTTAGCAAGTTTGTAGGATAAAAGGCCAATCATCAAATTTTTATATCTGATCAATGAATAATTTAGAAACAAATTTAATAATGCTATTTATAATGGCATCAAAATTATGAAATATTTAGGAATTTGGCAAAATACATGGAAGACCTGTACAATGAGAGAAAATTAAAGAGGCCTAAATAAATAGATATGCATACCATGCTTATGGTGGAAAGACTAAATGTTATTATGATGTCAATTCTCCCCAAATTGATCTATAGATGCAAAGCATTTCCAATCAAAATCCCAGAAGGAGTTTTGTAGAAATTGGCAAGTTAATTTTGGAATCTATAGAGAAATGCAAATGATCTAGAATAACAATAATAATTTTGAATTAAAAATTGATTTTGATTAATAAGAATGTATTTGGAGTCCTTTGTTTATACTGCATGATTTTATAATTTAATATAAAAGTTTTAGTCATGACAGTGAAAATATAGAAAAATGTGTAGTTCTGACAACTAATGCACCAAGCATTCAGGAGAAAGTCACATTGTGTGGGCTGAGGCAGAGAAGTCTTCATGGACCAGCAAGGGCAGGGAACTGCAGGATACACACCCTATATCTAAATCTGAAGATCCAAAGTACCTATAGAACTTCAAGGTGTAATTGTCTGGATTATCCAGAGAAACAGAACCATAGAAGGTGTATATATAGTTATGGAGGCTGAGAGTCCCAAGATCTGTGGTTAAAAAGTTGGAGACCTGGGAAAGCTGGTATTGTTGTTCAGTTGCTCAGTGGTGTCTGACTCTTTGCGACCCCATGGATGGCAGCGTGCCAGACTTCCCTGTCCTCTATCTCCCAGAGTTTGCTCAAACTCATGTCCATTGAGTCAGTGATGCTATCCAACCATCTCATCCTCTGTCACCCTCTTCTCCTCCCGCCCTAAATCTTTACCAGCATCAGCGTCTTTTCCAGTGAGTCAGTTCTTCCATTCAGGTGTCCAAAGGATTGGAGCTTCAGCTTCAGCATCAGTCCTTCCAATGAATATTCAGAACTGATTTCCTTTAGGAGGGACTGGTTTGATCTCCTTGCTGTCCAAGGGACTCTCAAGAATCTTCTCTAGCACCACAGTTCAAAAGCATCAATTTGGGCTTCCCTGGTGGCTCAGTGGTAAATAATCCACCTGCCAATGCAGGAGACAAAGGTTCCATCCCTGGCCCAGAAAGATCCCATGTGCTGCAGAGCAACTAAGCCCATGTGCCACAACCACTGAGCCTGTGCTCTAGAGCCTGGGAACCACAACAACGGAAGCCCATGCGCCCTAGAGCCTGTGCTCCTCAACAAGAATCCACTGCAATGAGAAGCCTGCCTACCTAGAGAGTAGCCTCCAATTACCACAATTAGAGATAAGCTCTCACAGCAGTGAAGACCCAGCATAGCCAAAAATAAATAAATAGAAGTATTTTTTTTTTAAAAAGCATTGATTCTTCAGTGCTCAGCCTTCTTTATGGTCCAACTCTCACATCCCTACATGACACCTGGGGAAACCATTGCTTTGACTATATGGATCTTTGTTTGCAAAGTAATGTGTCTGCTTTTTAATACACTGTCTAGATTTATCATAGCTTTTCTTTCAAGGAGCAAGCATCTTTTAATTTCATGGCTGCTGTCACCGTCCACAATGATTTTGGGAGAACTGATGATATAGTTCCATTCTGAGTCTGACAACCCAAGGACCAGGAGAACTGGCCATGTAAATTCTAGTCCAAGACTGAAGGCAGGAGAACACTGGTGTCCCAGCTCAAAGATAGTCTAACAGAGAGAGTGAATTCTCTCTTTACTCAGCTTTTGTGTCCTATTCAAGCCAATGAATTGATCAAACACCACCTGCATGAGGGAGGGCAATCTGCTTTACTCAGTCTCCTGACCCAAATCTAGTCTGAAGAGATCTCTAGTCCAAAGACTAGAGAAAATTAGAGACAGCAAGGGAACATTTCATGCAAAGATGGGCATAATAAAGGACAGAAACAGTATGGACCTAACAGAAGCAGAAGATATTAAGAGGCGGCAAGAATACACAGAAGAATTGTACAAAAAAAGATAATGACCTGGGTAACTATGATGGTGTGATCATGCACCTAGAGCCAGACATTCTGGAATGTGCAGTAAAGTTGGCCTTAGGAAGCATCACTACAAACAAAGTTAGTGGAGATAATGGAATTCCAGCTGGACCATTTCAAATCCTAAAAGTTGATGCTGTTAAAGTGCTGCGCTCAACATGTCAGCAAATTTGGAAAACTCAGCAGTGGCCACAAGTCTGGAAAAGGTCAGTTTTCATTCCAATCCCAAATAAGGCAATGCCAAAGAATGCTCAAACTACCACACAATGGCACTCACCTCACACGCTATCAGGGTCATGCTTAAAATTCTTCAAGCTAGGCTTTAACAGTACATGAACTGAGAACTTCCAGATGTACAGCTGGATTTAGAAAAGGCAGAGGAACCAGATATCAAATTGCCAACATCCATTGGACCATAGGAAAAGCAAGAGAATTCCAGAAAAACATCTACTTCTCTTTCATTGACTATACCAAAGCCTTTGACTGTGTGGATCAAAACAAACTGGAAAATTCTTCAAGAGATGGGAATATCAGACCACCTTACCTGTCTCCTGAGAAATCTGTATGCAGATCAAGAAGCAACAGTTAGAACCAGATATGGAACCACAGACTGGTTCAAAATTGGTGAAGAAGTACGTCAAGGCTATCTATTGTCACTCTACTTATTTAACTTACATGCAGAGTACACATGCAAAATGCTGGGCTGGATGAAGCATGAGCTGGAATCAAGATTGCTGGGAGAAATATTAATAGCCTCAGATATGCAGATGACACCACCCTTATGGCAGAAAGCAAAGAGGAACTAAAAAGCCTCTTGATGAACATGAAAGAGGAGAGCGGAAAAGCTGGCTTAAAACTCAACATTCAAAAAACAAAGGTCATGGTATCCAGTCCCATTGCTTCATGGCAAATAGATGGGGAAACAATGGAAAGAGTGACAGATTTTATTTTCTTGTGCTCCAAAATCACTGGGAACCGTGACTGCAGCCATGAAATTAAAAGATGCTTGCTCCTTGGAAGAAAGTGAAAGTGAAGTGAAGTTGCTCAGTTGTGTCCAACTCTTTGCCACCCCATGGATTGTAACCTTCCAGGCTCCTCTGTTCATGGGATTTTCTAGGTAAGAGTACTGGAATGAGTTGCCATTTCCTTCACCAGGGGATCTTCCCAACCCAGGGAATGGACCCAGGTCTCCCACATTGCAGGTAGAGGCTTTACCGTCTGAGTCACCAGGCTATGACAAACCTAGACAGTGTACCAGAAAAGAGAGACATTACTTTGCCTGCAAAAGTCTGTATAGTCAGAGCCATGGTTTTTCCAGGAGTCATGTATGGATGTGAAAGTTGGACTCTTAAGAAGGCTGAATGCTGAAGAATTGATGCTTTTGAACTGTGGTGTTGGAGAAGAGTCCCTTGAACAGCAAGGAGATGAAACTAGTCAATCCTAGAGGAAATCAACCTTGAATATTCATTGGAAGGATTGATGATGAAGTTGAAGCTTCAATACTTCGGCCACTTGATGTGAAGAGTGGACTCCTTGGAAAAGACCCTGATGCTGGGAAAGATGGAAGGCAGGAGGAGAAGGGGACGACACAGGATGAAATGCTTGGATGGTATCACTGACTCAATGGACATGAGTTTGAGCAAACTCCAGGAGATGGTGAAGGATAGGGAAACTTGCCGAGCTACAGTCCATGGGGTCACAAAGAGTAAGACACGACTGAGCGACTGAACAGCAACTAATTCAAATGTTAATTTCATTCAGAAACACCCTCACAGACACATTCAGAAAAATTTTAACCAGATCTGGGCACCCTGGGGTCATTCTTACAAAAAATGAACCACCACAGAAGGCTTTGGTCTACCTTGGAAAACTCTGATTCTGTGGGTCTTGAATGAAACCAAAGAACTATATTTTTTAATAAATTCCCCCAATGATTCCGAAATGCAGGTGTCTTTAACTTTGGTTCTCAACCAGAATGCATACGCAATGTGAAAATTCAGCACTTGGGAAGGGTTCCAGCACAGATAAGAGGAGAAAGGAAACAATTTGCTTGTGAGCATACCTTTCATATGCAAACCAACCAATCCAAAGTCCATACCTCCAGTTACCTCCTTCATTAACTCACACAGGAAGCCAATATTCCCTCTACCCTAAGTCACCGAGGGACAGTTAGTGGACAATTTGGGACGAGCCTGTATAGCCCACATTTTTCAAACTAGCCAGTCCTAAACTGCTTACCTTGCTCATCCATTCCTTTCTATGAAAACCACAATAAAGTCTTGCCTATGCTTTGCCTGACTCCTGCTGCCTCCTGCCCAGCCCTGGTGCTTCCCTGTGTGGAAAGCTATACCTCCTGCTTGTAGAGAATCATGAGGAAAAGCTCCTTCCTCCATAACTGTATTTTCCATGTCTGTCTGTCTTACTATACAAACACTGTGTGTATAGACTAACAGGGAAGAGATCGAGTGTTTCTTTGCTAACACTCTGTTTTGATTTTTGTCTTCACAAGCTTTATAGGTAAGAGGGAACCTTACCAACAAAGAAAGCCAGACTCAGGGCGGGCCAAGAGCAGTTATAACCATGGGCCAAGGACATAAGTGTGGACTCCTATTGGAGCATGCTGCTTGTGTACCCAGCCAGACCTCTTATTATCTTTGTTGATGTTATAATGCAAGTGCTAAATCTGAGAAAGTGTCAGGGGGAAGCTGCGCATAATTCTATCAGCAGTTAAGGGGCTTCTGACTCTTCTGAAAGGCAAGAGACAGACTCTTCCTTCACAAAAGCTAAAGATAGCAGGAAGACACACTTCTGATTTTCATTTGAAGCCAATTTTATTAGACGACTAATTTAGGAGAAATAGAATGTAATCTCAGGCTTTTGTGACAACGAGTACATTAGATTTGGTGCTGCTGCCCCAGAAGTAATCATTTGCCAAAGCCTCAAAGAGGTAGGTTAGGGGCTGTTTGTTCAATGCAGGAAAAAGAAATCTATGCTAGATAGTTGAATGTCAACATCATTCAGATTTATGAGTTTTCCTCTCTCCTTCACCCTACTCTATCTTTCAAATCATTTTGAGCTGATAATGAATACAGTTAAAAAATTTTTTTATTAGAGCATAGTTGACTTGCAATGTTGTGTTAGTTTCTCTTGTACAGTATGTGTCCACTCTTACTTATATTCTTTTCCCACGTAGGTCATCACAAAGTATTGAGTAGAGTTCCCTGTGCCATACAGTAGGTCCTTATTAATCATCTATTTAACATATAGCGTGTATGTGTCAATCCCAGTCTCCTAATTTACCTCTCCTCTCTCTTCCCCCTCTGGTAACTATAAGTTTATTTTCTACACCTGTGATTCTATTTCTGTTTTGTAAATAAGTTCATTTGTACCATTTTTTTAGATTTCACATATAAGCAGTATCATATTTGTTTTTCTCGTCTGACTTCATTTAGTACTGAACACAATTTTGATCTACATTTTTGTTTCTATAGTCTAATTATTTTTAATAACTAATTGCATTGGTTCTCTCGAATATGTTTGGCTTTCTCCAATAGAACTTCGCTATTACAAGAAGAAATTTTTCCTTAGAGATAAAAGGCTCTAAAATCCACAGTGCTTGGAAGTGAGTAATGTGCGGATTGGGGATAGTTTGCAGAGTTTAGATGGCCTCTGTAGATGGTGAGCTGAAAGTCATCTTAAGGTTAAAAATGAGTTGTCTTTGTATGAAGTTCTCAAAGATATCCAAAGTTTTCACTGCAATTATTCTGTAGAAGTTACCTCATGTGTTTTCCTTTCTCTGCTTCCCCAAGGTATACAGAAAAACATTCTATAAAATGTTACTCTTTGAGAAGTTTGACCAGTTCTATCAATTCTTTCCTTTGTAGATTTGGTACAGATTTGAAATTTATAACTTGTATTTGCCTCTCTCTTTTCTGCTGTGAAATTTTGCAGTATTTGCAATGTCAACTTGAACCATTTCCAAGTTGTGCTAATTTGATGATTAATGAGAATAAAATGAGGAGTTTTTCAGTTTGAGGATGCCAAGTGAACGCTCCGATTCTCTGCAGAATTTGGTCCTCATAATTCAAACCTTTCCTGTTCTGGTCATCCCTTCCAACCTTTAAGAAGCCCTGTTATAATGTCCCAGGCTTCACAGATGATGCTAGTGGTAAAGAATCCACCTGCCAATGCAGGAGACATAAGAGATGTGAGTTTGAACCCTGAGTTGGGAAGATCCCTGGAGGAGGGCAACCCACCCCAGTATTCTTGCCTGGAGAATCCCATGGACAGAGGAAGCTGGCAGGCTGTGGTCCATAGGGTCGCCAAGAATTGGACACTACTAAAGTGACTTCAGTGCAGTTCAGTTCAGTTGCTCAGTCATGTCAGACTCTTTGCAACCCCATGAACTGCAGCACGCCAGGCTTCCCTGTCCATCACCAACTCCCGGAGTTTACCCAGACTCATGTTCATTGAGTTGGTGATGCCATCCAACCATCTCATCCTCTGTCGTCCCCTTCTCCTGCCCTTAATCTTTCCCAGCATCAGGGTCTTTCCAAATGAGTCAGCTCTTCACATCAGGTGGCCAAAGTATTGGAGTTTCAGCTTCAACATCAGTCCTTCCAATGAACACCCAGGCCTGATCTCCTTTAGGATGGACTGGTTGGATCTCCTTGCAGTCCAAGGGATTCTCAAGAGTCTTCTCCAACACAACAGTTTAAAAGCATCAATTCTTCACTGCTCAGCTTTCTCTATATTCCAACTCTCACATCCATACATGACCACTGGAAAAACCATAGCCTTGACTAGACAGACCTTTGTTGACAAAGTAATGTCTTTGCTTTTTACTATGATGTCTAGGTTGGTCCACCTGACCTGCCTCTTGAGAAACCTATATGCAGGTCAGGAAGCAACAGTTAGAACTGGACATGGAACAACAGACTGGTTCCAAATAGGAAAAGGAGTACATCAAGGCTATATATTGTCACCCTGCTTATTTAACTTATATGCAGAGTACATCATGAGAAACGCTGGGCCGGAAGAAGCACAAGCTGGAATCAAGATAGCTGGGAGAAATATCAATAACCTCAGATATGCAGATGACACCACCCTTATGGCAGAAAGTGAAGAGGAACTAAAAAGCCTCTTGATGAAAGTGAAAGAGGAAAGTGAAAAAGTTGGCTTAAAGCTCAACATTCAGAAAACTAACATCATGGCATCTGGTCCCATCACTTCATGGAAATAGATGGGGAAACAGTGGAAACAGTGTCAGACTTTATTTCTTTGGGCTCCAAAATCTCTACAGATGGTGACTGCAGCCATGAAATTAAAAGACGCTTACTCCTTGGAAGGAAAGTTATGACCAACCTAGATAGCATATTAAAAAGCAGAGATATTACTTTGCCAACAAAAGTCCGTCTAGTCAAGGCTATGGTTTTTCCAGTGGTCATGTATGGATGTGAGAGTTGAACTGTGAAGAAAGCTGAGCACCGAAGAATTGATGCTTTTGAACTGTGGTGTTGGAGAAGACTCTTGAGAGTCCCTTGGACTGCAAGGAGATCAACAGTCCATCCTAAAGGAGACCAGTCCTGGGTGTTCATTGGAAGGACTAATGCTGAGGCTGAAACTCCAATACCTCATGTGAAGAGTTGACTCATTGGAAAAGAGTCTGATGCTGGGAGGGATTGGGGGCAGGAGGAGAAGGGGATGACAGAGGATGAGATGGCTGGATGGCATCACAGACTTGATGTACATGAGTTTGGGTGAACTCTGGGAGTTGGTGATGGAGGCCTGGCGTGCTGCGATTCATGGTGTCACAAAGAGTCAGACATGACTGAGCGACTGAACTGAACCGAACCGAGGTTGGTCATAACTTTCCTTCCAAGGGATAAGCATCTTTTAATTTCATGGCTGCAGTCACCATCTGTAGTGATTTTGGAGCCCCAAAAAAGTCAGCCACTGTTTCCCCATCTATTTGCAATGAAGTGATGAGACCAGATGCCATGATCTCAGTTTTCTGAATGTTGAGCTTTAAGCCAACTTTTTCACTCTCCTCTTTCACTTTTATCAATAGGCTCTTTAGTTCTTCACTTTCTGCCATAAGGGTGGTGTCATCTGTATATCTGAGGTTATTGATATTTCTCCTGGCAATGTTGATTCCAACTTGTGCTTCTTCCAGCCCAGCGTTTCTCCTGATATACTCTGCATATAAGTTAAATAAGCAGGGTGACAATATACAGCCTTGACATACTCCTTTTCCTATTTGGAACCAGTCTGTTTTTCCATGTCCAGTTCTAACTGTTGCTTCCTGACCTGCATACAGGTTTGTCAAGAGGCAGGTCAGGTGGTCTGGTATTCCCATCTCACTACTAAAGTGACTTAGCACACTCTTTGTTCAGTCTTCCCTCCAGCTCTGGCCCTGACCTCCTACTCAAGCCCAGGTCTGCATTTTAGTCATTTCTTACAAGTCTCCATGTTAATGTCCCTGGAGCTGGCTGTGTTTCTCTGATTGTAAATCTCTAACAAGTAGGAAACTCTATCTGACCTAGCCTTCACAAAAGAAGCTCGGAGGGAAGAGATAGGGCCGGATTTCTGTCCCAAGAAAGGTTTGACCATTCAGCAAGCTCAGAACATCACAGTTTTCTCTGTCCTTGAACCAAGGAAACAATACCAGAAACACCCTTTAGACAGGAAACCAGAAACTCAGTTGGGAGCCTGAGTGGGCTATGGACTTAAAACAGGAAGTTGTCCTTCACGATTGGAAGAGGCTAATGAGAAGCAGCCAGATTCAGAGATAGGGTGGTACAACACCTAGGAAGCTGGGCTAGAGGGGAACCCAAGAATCAGACCTGTGGTCCTCTGAAGACTAGAGGAGGTGAGCATATCAGACAAATCCAGCAGAGGTAAGTATGGGATGGGGGAGAACTTAGGGTCTTGTCACTCTAACTGCATTCTGTGGAATGCTCATGTCCTGGGAGAGGTAGATACGTCTGCCATGAAAAATAGCTCTTTAATCAAATACATTTGGAGGGAAGTGGGCAAATGAAGTTCAACAGGATTCTTAATTGCAGAAAATGCTCACGGCCTTTAACAAGCTAATGTGGGTGGTAAGAGTACACGGTGTTTCCCAAAGGTACCTTGGTCCTGTAACAACTTTTCCCTCTCCTTCCTTCCCTGTCTCTCTCTCCATAATAAGGGGCTGTGGAGTGCTACAATTGTGTGATACAATTCCTCCAACAATTAGTTATTAAGTGAAACACTACCTCCTCCATTACTATCAAATAAAACCATGGTGCAGGACTTTCTGGTCCATAGAACTAGAACTGTGGCATGTGTGGGGGCAGGTGAAGAAGATAAGATAAATTCTCCATGCAGACCAGTCAATTGGCCTGAAGCTGGGAGCAAGATCTATGAAAGCAAGGCTTGAAACAAGGCTGCGTACACAGTGGGTGCTCCCAAATATGTGCACACAGACAACCAGACACCCCCATCCTGGGTGATAAGCAGAAGTGCCTCATGGCCCAGGCTGACCCTGGAAGGGATTAAGGACCCCTCAGAGAAAGTGTGAAGCAACTTTGCACATCTGTTTTCACACTGTAGGCCACCACGTCTCTACAATCTCTGAGTCAGTTGTATAACCTTTGAGGTACTCTTTTCTAGGAAGGCATGTGGTTCAGGGGAGAGAGATCACTCTACCTGAGAAATATAGGGGTACAGCCCTGGCACCCTTCTCTTCTATTTCCTCATCTCTTGGAGGGAGGGCCCTCCTTCGTAAGGTTCTTATGGGGGCTAAATCAAGCACACCCATTCATGAGTGGACTTCCTAGCGGAAAAGCACTATTTGAGTTTGAGACTGTTCCCAGGAATCACCACCCTATGGAAGGTTTGCAGAGGGCAGAGCAAGGAGGAGAGAGGTAAGGTGGGGAGATTTGTTTGCCTGAGACCTTGGCTCACACTTGGAGCAACACTTAAAAGAGTGATTCACTGGAGGGCTGCTGGTGAGTAGGGCTCAGGTGAAGCTCGGAGGATTTCTGTCCTTGGTGCATGTTACTTGTAGATTTCTCTTCCTGAGACATAGTCCCTGCTGACCCTCCAACTCACCATCCCAGAGAGGTTATAGGATAAGATTTCCAGGTGCTCAATATTAGGGTCACTGCAATAGGGAGTGACTTAGCTAATGGTTCTGTGACTTCAGGGTGTCCCTTTTAAAATACATTGCTGGGCCCCATCCCCAAATTTTTAATTCAGCAGAAATTTGTGTTTCCAAAAATTTCCCAGGCTATATTGATTCTATTGGTTCTGGTCTATGGCTTGAGAACCACTACCTTGTGCTGACCAGATTGGAGTCTAGGGGGCTCTCACTTGAGAGTTTAAAGATTTAAGCTGTCTGCTGGCCTTGGTGCCCCTCCTGTAGCCCCTTCTCTGGAAATTGCTCACTAGTGCTGATGAGTCAGCACTGTCAGTGAGGTCTGGCTGTCCACTGTGCATTATGTGAGGATGAGCAAAGAGCTTGCTTGGGCTACATAACCACCCAGCCCGCTAACCCACTCGGATCATGGAGTAGATATAGGACTGCATTGTGTTTGTTTTCTCAAAGAAGAAAACAGATGCAGGCATTCGTTTTCCGATTTGGAATGTTAGCTGAAGTCTAACTCAGGGCACTGCTTCTGGGTTTGTTCAGTTTATAGGGTGCCAGTTCTGTGACCCGAAAATGCTCTTCAACCAGTAGGTGGGCTCATGCGCCACCACGGTGGTTACAGCCGGGTGATTTAGTCATTGCTTGCTAGCCCCCATCCCCAGTCTGTCCTTGTGTGTTGCCAAGTTACTTGCCAGCATTAGCTTTCTCACCCTTCTGTCCTTGCCACTGCTGGCCTGACCGCCCCACCTGCTCTGGAGTCACTGAGCAGTCGTTGTCCGCACTGAGGCGTTATTTTCACATCACCGTCCCTCCAGATGCAGAGTTGGCTCCTGATGTTGACTCTCATGTAACTTTTCCTCACCTCGTTTCTCTCCTTTTCCATTTATTTGGTTTGTGTCAATCCCTTTTTATCCCTTTGATGCCCAAAGGCTGGAGTTCAATTTTCCTCCAGATTTTATCTTAAGGAAGTGGTATTAAGCCCTGTGAAACTTGCTTTATATGAAATAATAATTCTTATTCATGTCACTAAGGTGCTTTTGGTCTAACTGCATGATTTTGTTTCCTGTAGAAAAATGTAGCAACTTAAGAAAATGTATTTTTAATAAACTTTTAAAAGATAATCTTATTGAGATATTATTCACATACCATGCAATCCACCCAATTAAAGCATACAATTCAATGATGTTTAGTATATTCACAGATCTGTAAGACCATCACCACAGTCAATTTTAACATTTTTCATCACCTCAAAAAGAAAACCTTGTAGAGGACTTGCCTACTGGCCCAGTGGTTAAGAATCTGCCTTCCAATTCAGAGGATGCAGATTCCATCCCTGGTGGGGGAACTGAGATCCCATATGCTGTGGGGCACCTAAACCCATGTCCCCACAGCTAGAGAGAAGCCCGTGCCTCACAGTGAAAGATCCTGCACGCCTCAGCAACTAACAACTGATGTAGCCTTGAATAAGTAAATATTTTTTTTAAAAGCCATCTATACCCTTAGTTGGGCTTCCCTGGTGGCTCAGATGTTAAGAAATCCACCTGCAATGCAGTAGATGTGGGTTCGATCCCTGGGTTGGGAAGATCCCCTGGAGGAGGGCATGACAACCCACTCCAATATTTTTGCCTGGAGAATCCCCATGGACAGAAGAGCCCAGTGGGCTACAGTCCATGAGGTTTCAAAGAGTTGGACATGATTGCGCGACTAAACATAATACACACATACCCTTAGTTATCTCCTTATCGCTCCATCTACCCATCTCCCAGTTCTAAACAACCACAAATCTATTTTCTCTATAGACTTCCATTCCTTGGGAATGGAATCATGTAATATGTGGTCTTTTGTGATGGGCTCTTCTCACTTAGCCTAATGTTTTTAAGGTTCATCTGTGTTATAACATGAATCAGTACTTCATCCCTTTTATGGCTGAACAATATTTCATCATATGAACAGACCATATTTTGTTCATTCATCAGTTGACGGGCATTTGGGTTATTTTCACCTATTGGCTATTAGGAGAAGGCAATGGCACCCCACTCCAGTACTCTTGCCTGGAAAATCTCATGGACGGAGGAGCCTGGTGGGCTGTAGTCCATGGGGTCGCTAGGAGTCAGACACGACTGAGCGACTTCACTTTCACTTTTCACTTTCATGCATTGGAGAAGGAAATGGCAACCCACTCCAGTGTTCTTGCCTGGAGAATCCCAGGGACGGGGGAGCCTGGTGGGCTGCCGTCTCTGGGGTTGCACAGAGTCAGACACAACTGAAGCGACTTAGCAGCAGCAGCAGCATTGGCTGTTAAATTTTTTAGACACTTAGGGAATCTAAGCTGGAACTGAAATGGGTCTTGAGATTGGGAATCCCAACCCTTTACTTTACAAACGAGATGTCAAGGGCTCTGGGGTTCCCAAGTTCAAACCAGACTTTTATCCAAGTTCACTCTGTGACTCTCTGACAGCCCCCAACCCCCCATCTGACTTCCAGGTTGCTGTACATCCTCTTTCTGTGGAAATAAATCTGTTTGAGAAATTTGAAAAATTACTTAGTGTTTCCCAAAACACTTCTTGGCTTTGCAAATGTTTTGACTTCTACCTCCTTCCAATAGTCATTAGGAATGGTTGAAAGAAGTTACCGTTTTTTATGTGTATTCTTTCTTAACATTGTCACCTTCCATATTGAAATAAAAACTTGTGTCCAGTAACTGCTTGTTCTGTGATGAAATGGAATAAAGATAAAAATACTACTGGAGAGAGAACGTCTGCTTTCATGCAATGCTTCTTCATTGACTTTACTTTTAAAAGGCCCCCAAAATGGTTTTATGAAGACAAAATACATCTTGAATAGAAGCAGATAGGCCTCCTTTTACTGTGGCTTCCAGATCTTTCTCTCAAGGGTATCTTTCATGGTTCCCCCCCTCTACCCCCACCCCCACACACCAACAAGCTCATCCTCTACCCTCCAGGACATCTCACAGGATCTAGGGTGGGAAGATAGCTCCTCTTCTCCCATGGAGGGTCAGGTAATCTTGATTTAATTCTAACAAAGTTTCTGCAGAGAAGTAACAATTAATTAAAGATGAGAAACAAGCTGCTTCCTGATTTTCCTTTTTCTTCTACCGGCTATGGGAAAACCAGATCAGTGAGCCATAAAAGTGACACAGTTCACACTGGGCAGCCCAGTGACTCACAAGAAAGCGAGACTGGGTTATTCTATCCTAATGTGAAATCATACAGTTTAGAATGAAGAGGACGGGGCCCATTCACAAAAGTACCGCATATGATAACTTGAAATAAATCCAAAGGTATTAGTAGGTATTTTTACATGAAATGAGAGTAAAAATAGAATCAGACTATTTAAACCCTGGGGACATTAAAAAATACATAGGTGGAAATACTGAGGTTGGGTGGGGAATATGCATTTCTCAAACTTTCCAGGCGAGGCTGAGGTTGCCAGTCAGGGGCCACACTTTGAGAACTACTGGTCTGGAGAATTTTCCAGCCCCTGGTTTTCCCTTTGTTGTTCCTGATCTTTCCCCCTTTTTTCCCCAATAACAATATACTAGGGAAAGCAAAGAACATGCCCTCTTCTTTGAGTTGGCTTTATAAAATCATCCACAAATATTTCCCCCAATTCTTACATTTCAAAAGGGCCTTGTTGCATGCAAAAACAAATTCAAAATTGTTTGTATTACCAAAGTGTTTGTAGTAGAATCAGCACCAGTGGAACAATGTAGACTCTACTAAAATTTGCACCTTTGGATATAAATGTTGTTTGGATAATGCTAGTAAAAAATTAGTAAAATAAAATCCCAGGGCCCATTGTCTTATAGTTCCTTCTTGTATTTAGTAAGCACCTTCCCTATTCATATGGGTGTCTCCAGAGAGTAGGGGCTGCATAGGCTGATTAATCTCTGCTCTCACTTCTGGGATCTTCCTTGGAACTCAAAAGCAGTGGGAACTGAATGAGGAGTTGGGTGTGTGGTTAAGAGGAGTAAGAGGGGACTGTTTCTTTTTACTTTCCAGTTCACCGGATGTTTCCTTTTCCCAACCTAAATACTTATTGGGGAAGAATGAGTTTGTAGCCAATACTGAAAGAATTTTTATTTCTCTTAAGACTCAAAACCTTTGCTTTTGGTCATTTGTTTACTCATTCACAGAGGATAAAGAGACAGGAACACCTGGAGAAAAGATTTATCGCCTTTTGCTTTAGTAATGGGGTGAGGTCACAGCTGAGTTCTCAATTCAGGACAGTCATGAAGAGCATGCCTGTTTGCTCCCCAGCCTCTGGATGAGAATACACTGCATATGACCTTGACCAAAACAATAATAGTTTTAAATTATTAAAAAAAATTTTTAAACAGCATGAAAAAATTCTTAAACCTCAAACAGGAATGCATTTTGGTCTGAAAAGATGGAAATGTGATGAATTCCCCTCTTCACCCACTGGGTGTCTCGGGACAGTCCTGAGGTGAGCCTGGGTGGTCACACTGTCTCAAATTTGGGACTTCCCTGGGTTCACGTTTCTTAAAGGGCCTGTCATGCCTCCTAAGCAGGAAGCATTCACCTCTGAACAGAAGTGAGGGCGGAGGAGGCTTTGTTGGTGATGTAGCTGTCATATCCTATTAGTGCATGGGTGGGTCTCACCGGGTACAGGAGGTATGTCATTTATAGACAGATATTGCATAATTAGGCTTGATAGAATTTTGACGCTTTCTTGGCAGTGCAATTTGTTCATCAAGTAAAAAGACTCTGAGAAGTTGGTCACATGGAATTTAGAACTCCTAAGTTCTACTTGGTGGAAATGGGAACTCGGGCGTTGATTTGATTTAGAGCAATCATAAAGGCTTCCAGAAAGACCCACTTTTGCCTTTCGCTTCTGACCCCATACACTCAGGTTTAAGTGGGAAAAAGGACATAGAAGAAGCCAGATTTCTTTCCAAAATTGTTTGAGAATGTGGACCATATGTGTTGACTTTAGCTTCTTCCTATTAATATTTTTACTGACGTAAGGTTGATTTACAATATTGTGTTAATTTCAAGTGTACAGCACAGCAATTCAGTTATTTATATATAAATTTATATATGTCTTCTTTTTCAGATTCTTTTCCCTTATAGGTTGTTACAAAATATTGAGTAGAGTTCCCCGCCCTATACAGTAGGTCCATGTTGGTTATCTACTTTATATATAGTTCATTAATTTTTTTTTAAAGTCATTTTTATTGTGAAGTATAACTCACATATGGAAAAGTACATCAAGCACAAAATATATAGCCCGGGTAATGACTGCAAAGTGACTGCAGTGTTTCTACCATTGGTAGAGACTTTTGAGCTTCATCATATAAGCAGACACAAACAACATGCAGTCTTCCAGCTTCTTTCATGAAGCGCCGTGTCTACGAGATTCATCCATGTTGTTGCCTGTTGAAATAATTTTTCATTTTAATTTTTGAAATAGAATTCTATTCTGTGACTAGGCCTCAATTTTTTCCCATTCTACTGTTGATAGCTCTATAGCTGTTTTCACTTTTTGACTATTATAAATAGTGCTGCTGTGGACATTTTTGCATCTGTCTGCATATCTGAAGCATGTGATAGCATTGCAAAGCCTAAGCTCTGCTTCAGAAAATTCCAGTTCTGTGGCAGTGAACATGGCTGAGGCGCGGGTTATGCATTGCCCCAACTTTAGTAGATGATGCGAAAATGCTTTGTGAAGAAAGTATAACAATCAGTCATGCAGTGAAGTAGCTGTATTCAAGATCTGACATCTTTTATTACTAGTCAGGTCATTTTAGGATCACCACCACCAGGTGAGCGTTGATAACATACCTCAGGGTATGTGTGAAAACTCTTGCTTAGTGAAAAGACCTGGTTCTGCCTGCTTCTAATTATACACTTTTAGAAATGTCTCCAGAAGAACTTGTTGGAATGGCTTTGTTACAATAAGCAACCGGGGGAAAAGGTAGAATGTGATATTTCACCTAGGATTGAAAATACCTTTCAGTGATTTTCTAGAATTTGGCCAAACACAAATTTTTATTTTTCTGTAGACTGATAAGGAGGAAAAAAGTCCTGTTTTGAATTTCAACAGACTTAGAGGAGAAAAAACACAGATTTATGGCAACATGTTACCAATGTGACATTATACTCGGCCCTTTTTAAACTTTTTTTAATATTTTATCCAAACGAAGAGTTTTGAGATAAGAAAGCAATAGAGCTCTGGGCATACCTGGTTCCTGTGAGAGCTGTCACTCGTATGGGGAAAAGACCACAGAGGCCTCCATACTCTCTCCTAGCAGATCCAGATGTTGATATTGGCATAGGTGAGTTTACACAGCAGTTCTATGCAGAAAGCCAAAAAGACTCATTCTCCTCTACACACAGTCTCAACAGTATGCACAGTTCCAACAACTGTATGCCAACATCAAACAAAAAAGCCAACACCACTTTTGAATTTTCAGGGAGGTTGTGTTTTTTTGCCTCTGCATCTTTTAGGATGAGAAAGAGCAAGGATTTGTGCTTTGGTGTCCTTGCATGCTACCAGCGATTCCTTAGCAATAGGAGCATTCACCACTTCCACGTGAGCTTTGGGCACGTGACTGTGTATACCAGTCTTCCAGCTGGCGTTTTAATTTAAGATTATATGCCAGCCAAGGTGGAAGAAATCCAAAAGGCAGCTTGCAAAGAAAGAGGAGGAGGATTCATCAAGTGGTAGCAACACACCTCTGAAGACTTTAAACAAAGCAGCACATTGACCCTGCAGCCCCCAAGCTGGGTAAGACCATGACGGGATCTTTGCTAGTGCCAAGAAGTTGCTGAATAATCGAGTTGTTAATAACATCTTAGTGTTTGTAAAAACCACACCACTGTCATGGGTAAATTAATTGAGCTTCCACATTCTCAAAAGAGAAAGTTAATAGAGTCTCCCAAAATAGATTGCTTAACTAAAGAACTGCTTTTAAATATTTAGCAAACTCCATTTGAGTTAGAGTGGTTGAGAGTACAATCAAACGACAGTGTGTATGAACAGCTCTGGAGGTGGGATGGTGCAGGGTTTCAGAAAACAGGCTCTGGAGTCACATACCTGGGATAGGGCCCCAGTATTACCACTTCTAGCTTGGGTGACTTTGATAAATCTCTTAGCTACTTTTTGCCTCAGTTTCCTAAGTTATATCTTCTTTATAGGGTTGCTGTGGGCATTAAATGGTAAAGCTAGTGCCTAACACATAAGTAGGTGCTCAAGTAATACTCTCACATTTATTGAGGGCGTATATATATATTTTATTATATTTACATGTTGCTGCTAAGTCACTTCAGTCGTGTCCGACTCTGTGCGACCCCATAGACAGCAGCCCATATTTATTAATAAAATATTAACATTTAATGTGAGAGTAAGGATGCTGTAGGCACTAAGGAGGTCATGGTCATGATCTAAGGAATGGCTTTTCAGGGTTAGTTATAGCCTGGACTCCTCAGAGTCAAGTTCATATTGATTAAGTAGGACCCAGGTGACCTTGGGTTTTCCAGGTGGCACTAGTGGTAAAGAATCTGCCTGTCAGTGCAGGAAACACAAGAGAAGCAGGTTTGATCCCTGGGTCAGGAAGATCACTTGGAAGAGGGCACAGCAACCCACTCCAATATTCTTGCCTGGAGAATTCCATGGACACAGGAGCCTGGCGGGCTACAGTCCACAGGGTCACATAGAGTCGGGCGTGACTAAGGCAACTTAGCACAATACAGGTGACTGTCAATAATGTACTGTTTTCTGGCATCTTATTGTGACACCCCCAAACACCCAGTGACTTCTTGGATGATTACCCCTGGGCCTGTCTGCCAAGAGGCCATTCTCACAAGTCTAGTGAGACCTGGCCTGTCATCACTCAGAAAAGGGACCCCAACCATCTTCCCTCTGCGTCAGGGGGCTCTCTCTTCCTCCTCTGAGCTCTTATCCCCTTAATTTCAATAATTCTGAATCTCCCTTCTTTCTTTGCTATGACTTGAAAATCATTCATTTCAGTATGTATTGGGCACTAACAATGTTAAAGACAGAAGTACTGAGGATACTGTAGTGGGCTTTGCATTCTTGTGAGGGAGACAAATAAAACCCCAGTTAACAGACAAATAAATAAAATAACAATAAAAGATGGGAGGTGACATACTATGAAGGAAGCCAGAAAGTGATTGAGAGAAATTTAACAGGAGAACAGAGGCAAGTGAAAGTGTTAGTCCCTCAATCATGTCCGACTCTTTGCAACCCCATGGACTGTAGCCTGCCAAGCTCCTCTGTCCATGGGATTTCCCAGGCAAGGATACTGGAATGGGTTGCCATTCCCTTCTCCAGGGGGTCTTCCCGACCCAGGGATTGAACGTGGGTCTCCTGCATTGCAGGCGGATTCTTTACCCTCTGAGCCTCCTTGATGGGAAAAGGAAGGAAGGAAGGAAGGAAGGAAGGAAGGAAGGAAGCCAGAAAAGAATTGAGAGAGATTTAACAGGAGAGCAGAGGAAAGGGAATGCTGATGTAGGTGGTCAGGAAAGAGCCTTTCAGAAGAGGTGACAGTGATGGGCTCCTCCAATGAAGAGAGGTGATGTTGCAGAAAGTGAGTGGGGTGGGAGTGCATTCCAGATGGAGGGGACTCCTGAAGTGGGGACAAGAAAGAGAAAGGAGCCAGTGAGGTGGGGCAGTGTGAGCACGGGCGGGGGCGGGGCTGGGGGGCAGGTGTGGGGTGGGGACAGTAAGAGGAGTGTACAGGGCACAGGGTGTGGGCCTTGTAGCCACAGAAAAGGGACATGCTGGTTCTTAGTGTAGTGTGGCTGCCTGACTCTTCTGGCAGGGCATCTGCACTGTTTCTTTTCATGTATCCCAGACCTCTGCTCCCACCCAAAACTGGTCACATCACCTAGCACAATGCCATGGACATAGCAGGTACAATGATACTTGCTGAATGTGATGGTAACTTCTGGTAGTTTGGGTCTGCATTAGTTCAGAAACAAGGAAAATGAGAGCTGGTAGAGCGCCTAGCTGATGATTTATCTTTGCACTTCATTTTACATTTGGAAATTTCTCTTTCATAGCTACATGGCCTTGTCTAATGCAGGAGATAATTTCCTGAGTAAATTTTGTGTAGATTTAAATTCTATTTTACATACAGTAGAGGCACTAGCAGATTGAAAAAAATTCAACTTTGGATCATTTCTATAATTCAGATCTATGAAACGTGAATAATGAATTTTCCATCATTCAGATACAAGTTTGCATTCTTGTACACATCCAAGTGCATGACCTGGGCCCAGAGTCCTTGGGCTGCCCTCACTGCCCAATTGATTATTAATATCTTTCACCTGAGCACAGCTCTTCTTGACCAAGAATGGGAGGAAGTTACTGCCTTTCATAGCAAAAAGGTAGCAGAGATGAGAATTTTTACTTATCACCATTTAGGAAAGCACTGGGGACCTACAGGCATTGTATTTAATGTATTATATACATTCCTTATTTCATTTTCTGTTTAACAGATGAAGAAACTGGTGTTCTGGGAGACGAAATGTTACTTCATATTTAATATTTTGGCACAAGCATGGACACATAACTCATAGTACACTATAGACTTGGCTGGAATGTTTAAGTAAGTCTATGCTATGAGTTGAGGGAAAACAGAAGGGAAATAAACACAGATAGGAAGATACTATTATTAGTTTTTTAGACTTACAAAATACAGATCACTCATCTTTAGTTCATAGTCCCCTAACTAAGTGATTTCCACCTAGGAGAACTTTATAAAAAGACATATTCCCATCCCACCCTTAGAGGTTGGTCTCTAAGACTGGTCTCTAAAAATCTGCATATTTAAAAAGCTCTACAAGGAATAGGATATGTGATGTGAAGGAAAAATATTGCCTGCTCTATCAGTAAGCAATGATGTTGTAGCCATCAAGCCATCACATTACAGCTGCTGGCCCCATCAGTGAGCCCAGTGGAGCTCAGGATAAAGACAAATGGGCTGCCCACTGCCAAGCCCTCATCAGTGCAGCCGCCCCCAACTGTGTACCCTGAGGGGATTCAGGATGGAGAAAAGCCGGTGATACTGGCTCCAGATAGCTGAGGTGCATATCAAAGGAATGATTTTAGTGAGCCCAGACTTGCATTTTTCCATACACAGAAAAGTGCTAAGTTCCTTAACTGAGATATCTGGTTTTCTATAATTAACAGTAATCTTCTGATGTTTTGGGGCTTCCTTGGTGGCTCAGATGGTAAAGTGTCTGCCTGCAATTCGAGAGACGCAGGTTCCCTGAGTTGGGAAGATCCCCTGGAGAAGGAAATGCCAACCCACTCCAGTACTCTTGCCTGGAAAATCCCATGAATGGAGGAGCCTGGTAGGCTACAGTCCATGGGGTTGTAAAGAGTCGGACATGACTGAGCAACTTAACTTCACTCACTCTGATGTTCTGGATGGTCTTTGTTGCAAAAACTCCTATATATCTTGGCTCCAACCCTTGCCTCTTTGGAGCAGTCTCTCAGAGTTATCTGAGATGCTGTGCCCCAGGCTTGAAGTCCTTAGAATATCCACCGAATACAGCATAAATCTCAATGTTCAGGTTGTGCATGTTTCTTTCAGTTGGGAGTAGGCAGGTTTAAGAATAGGAAGTACCTTGCTGCTTGGTCCCAACCTGCCTCATTAAGGTATACGCAAGTTTTCTCTACAATTCAGACCATTCTCAGAGAGCTTTGAACTCCTAGGGTACCTAATTCAAGAAAAAAAAAGAATTTCTCCTCCCACTGGGATCCTACTTGTTGCTAAGATCAACTTCTTCCTCAAGGAAAATGGCATCCATCTATCAGGCCCTGACCAGATTTAAGTACAACACAATCAAACCAACATTCAAGCAAGAGGGATATTCCAGGGCTTGGAACTAGCATTGTCGTGTCATCACAGACCAAAATCTGGAACATCCCAGCCTCTTCCCCTTAACCAAAAATTTCCTTCCTGGGCTCTATTCACTAGGAATGCTGCTTTTTTGCTTCTGAGGCTAGCAAACTAGCCCCTGAATTCTGTTACATCATGGTCAGCATTTGAATAGCTGTTTTCCTTAGACGGGGTTTCCCTGGTGCCTCAGTGGTAAAGAATCTGCCTGCAATGCAGGAGACATGGGTTCAATCCTTGGGTCAGGAGGACCCACACAAATAATTTGGAGAATTATCATCTCTCATCTGCATGATTAAACTCACTTTTTAGGCTATTTGGGGGCTTCTCTTGTAGCTCAGCTGTAAAGAATCCACCTGTAATGAGGGAGACCTGGGTTCAATCCCTGGACTGGGAAAATCCCAGTATGCTTGCCTGGGGAATCCCCTAGGACAGAGGAGCCTAGTAGGTTATAGTCCATGGGTCGCAAAGAGTTGAACATGACTGAGTCATTAAGCAAAGCACAGCACAGCACAGGCTGTTTTAAATGGCTCTTGAGGGAACTTTGTTTATCAGTGATCACATTTACTAACTTCTCATTGCTCCCATTGGTTAATCTACTAAATCTTCCCAAGCTTCTGTAATGAAAGTTGCTCTAGTGATAGGATGCATTGCAAGTCTCAGGAGCACAGTGAGGGTGGGGACCAAGACTTAGGCATCCTTGACTTTTCAACAATCAGTCCCTAGCACTGATAATGTTGGATGAAAAATATAACTCCAGGTTAATTTGGTTTGCAGTGACTTCCCATGGTTTCCCTGGTCCCTGAAGCATATATGCCTGAAGCATATCTTGCCCTGATGTTACCCAGGCAGGTCAGGCTCCAAATGCCTGCAAACTAACAGAAGAATTTCAGCCAAGTAGGATTCAATTTATGCAATTATTCTAAGTGGGTGTGATAGAGTAATACCCCTGCTTGTAGTGCTCAAACAAAACAGTTTTTTCTCCAGCTTGTAAACTTTTGGATGGTCAAAGTCATCTTTGGAGATTTTGCTCCTTTTGCTTTAGCAAGGAAATTGCTTCCTTCTACTTTCTGATTCTGAGGTTTTTATTGATGATGGGTGATGAGATGACCAAAAGTGGAGGTAGACTCACCTCCAGCAGAGAGAGTATATGAACAACTGGACTTGTGTGTGTAAATTTACAAGCTATGGGACCCTGTTTTCATGACTGAAAACAATCTGAGGAGTCATGAATTGAGAATTTGAAGTGGATGTCACTGAGGAAAAGCAAAATACTTAACAAGACAACTTTTCTGATCTTAACCACATTTCAATCAAAAGCAAATCTAACATTCTGTGTATAAATAGGACAGTTTCTCATCATGAACTTGAACAAAAGGGTCTCATGACAAGGTGCTTGCCTTTTTTATGCAAATATAAGATAAATATTCATGAAGCTTTATTTTAGGGAAAGAAATTTTAAATGGCAAAACTAATTTAAGTTTTATTTCACATGTGCACAAATATCTTAAATCCTTCTGGGAACAAGGTAGGGGTATAATTATACATTCTTAAATGTGCAGGTGTAGGTGTGCTTGTACGTATATGCCCACTTTCAGCAAGAATCAGGTATTGAATCATGTTTACTGGGTTAATTCTTATTCAGTGAGGGGCCTGAGGACTTGGAAAAATCACAGAATTATTGTTATATGGAAATCTCATAGTGTTTAGCCATGAATTCCTTGGCCCTACTAATATCTGGGTGACAGGTGGGCTGTGAGGGATCACCCAGAAGCTCTGGAAAGGGGACCTCAAACTCCCGGCACTCTGAGGACTAACTCACCCATGCTTATGTGGTGAGTACAGCGGGTCTGAAGACTCAGTTCTAGACAAGCTGTACAAAACATTTGTAGATATTTGCAGTGTAGACACTAAAGATGTTAAAAACGAAACAAGGCTAACTAGCTGGAATTCAGTTAGATTTTTCCTTTTCTAATGCTAACTTAGTAATCAGTTTTGTTTTCTTTCTACTGTGTTTGATATAAAGTTTGTCCTTTTTATTATGGAAAATGTCAAACACACCAAAAGTGGACAGAAGAGTATAACAAATCTTTATGTACTCAGCACCCAGCTTCAGCAGCTATCAACTCATGGCACATCTTTTTCATCCATAATAATCCACCTCCGTTCTCAGATTAATTCAAAGCAAATCACAGATATATGTAGTATTATTTAGTCAAAGTTTTTGGTTTTAAAATCAGTATTTCAATAACCAATCATTTAGAAATCAAAAGTACTAACCAATTATTATCTAGTTATAATCTATTGGGCTGACCAAATCCAGTTGCTAGAGAAAACAAGAAATAATTGTTTGACTGAATTTAGTTTCATTTTCCTAAATAGTTTGTGTAGCCAGACACAACCTCTGTTTATAAACTTTTCTGAACATAAAGTAGCAAGATGCTAAATCAGCTTTAAATTAGAAAATATTAAATACTAACCCTAATCTTCCAGATACATCTCCTAGGAGATGTGTTCTACATGTTTTATCTATGTGAACCACTCTGGGACTTCGTTTACCTTATGAGACATTTGCAAACTTCCATGTCTATAATTTCAGTCTTTCATCTGTTGTTTGTGATTTACAGTGTATGAAAATTGTTTTCCCAGTGTTTATAAATTATACTATAGGAGAAAAATTAGGATAATTGCAAACATTTATGAAACTTTTGTGAAGTTTTTCTGGGTGTTGAATATATTAGAGCCTGTTTCTCAATTTAAAATGGTGTTTGATCTTATCAATTTAATGAAGAAGGTTTTAAATATAATTTGTCAAAAGTGGTGATTGTGCCTTTTTAAAACACCTTTTTCATTTTACTCAAATATAGCTTTAAAACTATTTAATTATCACTGATTTGATTATAATATAATCCACAAGGGAAAAGAAAATTTTTCTTATTAATTTGGACACACCTAGGTGATCAGTCTATGGAGAAGGCAATGGCAACCCACTCCAGTACTCTTGCCTGGAAAATCCCATGGACGGAGGAGCCTGGAAGGCTGCAGTCCATGGGGGCCTGAAGAGTCCGACACGATTGAGCGACTTCACTTTCACTTTTCACTTTCATGCATTGGAGAAGGAAATGGCGACCCACTCTAGTGTTCTCGCCTGGAGAATCCCAGGGACTGGGGAGCCTGGTGGGCTGCTGTCTATGGGGTCACACAGAGTCGAACACGACTGAAGCGACTTAGCAGCAGGTGATCAGTCTAAATTTTAAATATGTTTAAGGAAATACAATTTTTAAAAACTATTTTTAAGTACACAAACCAAAGCTGAGATTGAGATGTTTCCACATTATAAACAGAAGAAAATAAATATTTGAGTAGCTTCTAATTGCATAGAGCATTTCAAAGGACTATATTTTTTGATAAGCAAACTAAATCTCTCTCTCTCTATGTTTAATTTGCTTGGCAAACACTTTCTTCGTAAATTAGACAAAGGCAAAATTTTAGTCAATCCAGCTGGGATTCAAAAATTCTAAATGAGTATAATGCAAATTAATGAAAATTTAATATACAAAAAATTATAAATATCTGAATACGAGAAAGTCAGTTAGAGGAGCCAAGTTTCCTTGGCTCTTGGGTGGTTGGGGTTTCATCCCTTCAAGCAAGTTAGAGGGAAGTGGGCAACTTGTCTTAATCTTTATAAAATCTACTAAAAAAATTAACCCGTACACTTCCCTGTTTTCTTAAAGAGAATTAATCAAACATCATTTGTCCTTTTCTGTGTGATTCAAAGCTAATGTGTTTTTTTTTTTAACTTTTATTTTATATTGGAGTGTAGCCGATTAACAATATTGTCATAGTTTCACGTGGAAAACAAAGGGACTCAAAGCTAATGTTTTGAATAGCAGTTATTTCAGAGTTGTTCAGAGGACTCTTAAGAGCCAGGGGTATTCTTTATCCATTCAAATCAAGTCTCAGAAAGAGACTATGCATATGAGTGTGCCTGCTCGCTGAGACGCCTTCATGCCTCTTCCGCTCCAGGCCCTCACTATTACTTCAGTCATGGTCTCCACCTACAGAAAATTATTCCACACCACATGCCCCAACTTCTAACTCGATACTTCTGTCACCTTCTGTCTCCTTAGGAAATCAGATGATCATGTTTATTAGAAGGATGTCTAAAGTAAAACACTGTGGCTCTGTGTGAGGGCCTATGGGCTCTCCTGTGAATGGAGTGAAAGTGAAAGTGAAGTCGCTCAGTCCTGTCGGACTCTTTGTGACCCCCGTGGACTGTAGCCCACCAGGCTCTTCCATCCATGGGATTCTCCAGGCAAGAGTACTGGAGTGGGGTGCCATTTCCTTTGCAGGACATTAAATGGGAGTCTTTATAATCTCCTGTTTTGGATGCTCAGAGGTAGGTCCTATGCACTTTCTTGTTCTTAACTGGGTCCCAGATAGGTGAGGGCTGAGGCAGCAGTATTTTAAGCTGGAGTGTTTTTTTGTTTGTTGGTTGGTTTGTTTGTGTTTTACTAAAGTATAATTGATTTACAATGTTGTGTTAATTTC